>NC_141758.1:11099938-11451157 GCF_982258835.1 Parasteatoda tepidariorum | reverse complement strand
AGAGGGATCAACTCCTGCGGATCTTCTGATACATAGGTTAAGGGCCTACAATTTATTATGGATTCACAATCACAAGTTAAAGTATACAGTTCTTCATAGGATAATACAGATTTACCCAAAGTGCGTTTTAACAGTTCCTTTACCGTACGAACCAGCCTCTCCCACCAGCCGCCCCACCAAGCGGCAGTTGGAGGGATGAATTTCCAAAGAATTTTGTCAGTCTCTTTTAAAATTTTAGTCCAATTTAGTTTTGAAAGATCATTAGATGCACCCCGAAAATTAGTACCATTATCGCTATAAATCGTTCTAGGTCGACCGCGTCTGGCGATAAACCGACGAAGTGCCAGGAGAAAAGCATCTGAAGAGAGGGAATTAACTAGTTCTAGGTGAATGGCACGGTACACCGCGCAAGTGAACAATGCGATCCACACCTTTTCTCCATTTTTTAAAAACAAAGGCCCAGCCAAATCAATTCCAACAATTTCGAAAGGTGCACTATCCGTAACTCGGTCTGGTGGCAGAGGTGTTGGTTCGCTCGACAAAGCCTTGACCTTAAATCGTTTGCAAGTAATACAATTGAATAAGACATTTTTAATAGCTTTCCTAGCCCTAATTATCCAAAATCTTTCTCTTAACAAGCATTGCATCATTTGAATCCCCGCATGACAATTTTTGTTATGTACATTTCTAATTAGTAGCTTAGAAAATTCACATTTTTCTGGTAAGAGTATAGGGTACAGGAAGGATTTATCATCATCTCGGTGAAGTATTTTCGTTTTTACTCTCATAATACCTGCATCGTCAATGACCGTCTCAATAAAATTTGAAGATCTAATATTAGACAAATAATAGCTTTGAACTAGACGAATTAAATTTTTCTCAGAATTTTCAATTTCAGACGGCAAAAGTTCAGAGGTCTTAATTGTTACACCTTTACAGGTTTTTATAAATCTATATACCCATGCCATTACTCTTATCATTTTATCATAACTGGAAAAATTATTTCGATGCCAAGGGGGTGCGTCTTTCGAAAGATCAATATTTATTATTTTCGTTTTCCTTCTTTCTAACTCTATTTCTGCGGATGAACAGAGTTTGTCTCCAATGGGCCAGTTCTCAGGTCTTTCCTTTAACCACAAAGGGCCTTCCCACCAACGAGAACGAAGCATCTGCTTCGCGGAACACCCACGCGATAACAAATCGGCAATATTCAATTTTCCCGGAACATGTTTCCATATCTGACCTCGCGTCAACTCTCGAATTTCTTTAATTCGATTTTCTACAAAAACAGACCAATTTCCCTGTTCTTTTATCCACCAAAGAGCAGTAGTGGAATCCGTCCAAAATGTAACTTTTGAGCCTGGCAAATTGAGAGCCTTAATAATAGATTTCGCAAGTCTAGAACCGATACAACAAGCCATTAATTCTAAGCGAGGAATGCTTAGAGGTTTTAAGGGCGCTACTCTAGACTTCGCTCGAACTAAATTTATTTTAACTTCTGAATTCAGTACCGATCTTACAAAGACGCACGCTGCATAGGCCCCCTTGGAAGCATCCACAAAAACATGTAGTTCAGACGTATCATTCATTAACATATATCGAGACAATATTACATCTTTTAAAATATATAATTCTTTAAACCATTTAGAAAATGTATTTACATCATTCGTAGGTAATTCATCGTCCCAACCAATTTTTAACTTCCACAATTCTTGTAATAAGAGTTTCGGAAGCAATGTAGCTGGCGTCAACAAACCAATGGGATCAAAAATAGTCTGTACAATGCCCAAAATTAATCTTTTTGTAATTTTCGTATCGCATGTTAATGCGTCAATATCCGTACAACATCTTAGAGTGTCATTGTCCAAATTCCAAATTATCCCCAAAACTGAAGTATCCCCTGAATGTTTATCAACATTTTTACCAGCCACATTACTTTCAAAACTACGCAAGTTAAAACATCCATTTGACATAATAAGTTTAGCATGTTCAATAAAACAATCTTGTTCATCTTTATGAAAAACACCAGAAATACAGTTATCTACATAGAATGCACTTTTCAGTTTTTGAGCTACATCACTATACTGAGGAGGAGAATTCTCCAAAAGATGCATTATAGAAGCATTTAGTAAAAAAGGGCTGGCAGAAATCCCAAACACAACCCTACAGTGTCTATAAATCTGTGGTCCGTCATTAGACGGGAAGAAAAACCTAAGAAAGTCTCTGTCCTTAGGTGCAATTGATAACATTAAAAATGCCTTTTCTATATCACCACTTATTCCTATTGGATACATTCTAAATCTATCAATAATATCAGGTATTAATTCAATGAGATTAATTCCCTTTAATAAACATTCATTTAAAGAAGGTTTTCCTTTCTCAGCAGCAGAAGCATCGAACACGGGACGAACTTTAGTAGTAAGACTCTCGAGTTTAATTACTGGTCTATGGTATAAATAGTGACATTCTTTTCTCAATTCAAAATCGGGCACGCGCTCGATAATGTTCAAATTTTCCCACTCCTCAAACACCTTCTGATAATCAGTAAAAAATTCCCCGCAACTCAATCTATTTATCATTCTTTCATGTCTCTTCCAAACTAATTCCTTATTAGTGGGTAAATTGGCCGAGTTATATTTCCAAGGTAATTCGACTTCATACCTCCCATCGGGGAGAATTTTCAAGTTTTTATTAAAATCATTTAAATCGAGTTCGGTTTCCTTCTTCTCAGTTTGGTTTGGATCAGATATTCCTAAAGTTTCAAGCTCCCATAATTTATTTACAGGTACTTTTATAGAATGCATTGACAAAGTCTTTAAAATATTCCTTTCCCCCGAGTTTCGTTTCCCAAAAACCGTCCATCCCAATTTAGTTTCGATAGCTGTCAAACCCGACTGTAATTCCACTGAATTTCCGGTTAATAATTTTCCTATAACATCTGATCCGATTAAAAGATCAATCTTTGATTCTTTTATGAAAGAATCTGAAAAATCTATTTCCTTTTCTTTTAATTCATTCAATATCTCTCTATCCTCGATTTTTGGAATAAAACCGCAAATCATTTCCTCCGAGAGAACTTCAAAACAACAAACAAAAGTTCGCCTCAAATTACTCACTTCAATTGAAAATACTTCATGTTGTTTTGGTTTCGTTTCATTCCCCCCGAACAGTGCATGAATCACTGTCTCCTTTCGAAGAGGCCACGCCTTAAGTAGACGTATAATATTTTCACTAACGTAACTGCTTTGGCTACCAGTGTCAATTGCGCATCGAATAATTTTCTCACGACCTTGACTTCGAATTAAAACGCAAAGAGTTTGCAAATAAACAGTTTCACTTTGGCTGCTATTAGAAAGAGAACTTTCTTTAGAAATACTTTTTTGGTCATTATTTTTTAATTTGGAACACATTATATCAAAATGATTATAATTACAATTAGAACATTTTAAATTATTTTTTTCATCACAAAATTTACTTATATGATTAGCCTTTTTCAAACATGAAAAACAAGCACCCTTTTTCAGTAATATTTGTTGCTTCTCGATTAATGACATTTTCTTCGCGGAAAAACATTTTTCACTGGGATGGGATTTATCACAGAAAATACAATTTCGCTTACCTGCATTACTAGCGATGCTGCTGTTAACTAGGGACGCCGCGGTAGCCGAATCGGCTAATCTTACCTGCTCTATTCGAGGGTTTTTATTACGGTGACTCGGGTGGGGATCAAAACCAGTTCTTGCTAGCAAGACCATCTCTTCGCCTTTCACTTCTTGCCGAAGGAAATTCATCAACTGTTCCAAAGAACGGTCACCTTTTTCAGTGGAGTCGTGGTTACGGCTCCTCTCCCACGCCACCAATACTTCTTCTGGTAGGCAACTTTCTACCAACGGCGTCAAAAAATCTCCATACTTTTCTTGTGTTCTTCCCAAGCTTTCTAAGGACCTCAATTTGCCTTCCAGTTCGTCATAGAGGGAGGGTAAATCAGTTTTTGCTCTTCCGGTTGCTGCGTTCTTCATAACTAAATTTAACAAATCACGTACATATATTTGTACCAGCAAATCCTCGCGTCCAAAACGCTCTTTCAGCTGTTCGATAGCCTTAGAATAATTAGCTGCCGTTGCAGGAAAACTAAGTATCAGACGTTCAGCTTTCGATTTCGGTTCCATAGATTGCAGCAAGTACTGCATTTTATCTTCGTCTGCAATATATTTATCATCATGAATTTTCTGGAACTGACTCCAAAATGTAAGGTAATCTTTAGCTTCACCTGAGAATTTTTTCAGTTCTATTTTTGGGAGTTTAAATTTTCTCGTTTCCTTGTCAGTCGGCAGCACAGAGAGTTGTTCTTCCGAGTTTATTTGAGCACATCGTTCTAAGAACGTGTCTCGGTAATTCTCAGACTCTTCAAAATCTTCATTATATGCATTTTCTGTTGTTTCATTCTGCAAAAGCTGCTCTGATATAGCATTTTGACAAACTTCAAGTCTTTGGAACTTATCATTAAGTTGAACCTTTAAAATCGATAGAGCCTTTAAATCTCTTACTTCTTTGTCTAATTCCGTTTCGATTTTCTTCACGGTGTGAGTGAAGGCAATTCGCAGTCCTTTTCGTTGTGTTTTCAAAGCATTTAATTCCATTTTCAATTCGAAATCCAAACTAGTTCAGATTCACAGTTTGAAAGTTCACAAATCAAATTTTCAGTAACGTAAGTTCAAAATTCATCAAAATCGAAATTCAAGATCAATCAGTTCAAAAAATCAATCAGGAAAAATCAGTTCAAAATTCAAATCAAATTTCTATCAAATCAAAATTCAAGATCATAAGAAAAATCAGTTCAACATTCTAATAAAATCGAAAGTCAAGATCATAACAAAAGTCAATTTTAATTCAGTCCTAATCTAATTTCATTTCGAAATCCATTCCAAAAAGCACCCGTGTCCCGCCGAGGGTACCATTTATGTTAGAAACCGAAGGAGAAATTCCAGATCGTTCATGGGCTGCATCTACCAGATGCTGGGTGCATTGGAAATAAAAGTGACACATAGGCCTTCTAAATACAAAACGAACATTTATTCAACAAAACAAACAGCTCCTTGGTCAGAGCTGCTTCTCCGACGGATTCATAACATTGAATGACAAAAATCTGACGCCAAGCGCAGAGGCGCGCCTCGCCAACACTTTCCTCACTGCACTTCATTTCACAACATCCTCCCCCCGTTGAGACTCAGAGCGAGTCTCAAGCTCATAAAATACATTATTAAACAAATCAAGTCTTTTGGGAGATCTTACACATCTTCCAGAGGAAGTATATCGCTGCATTATGGTCTCATCAGGTGCTGAGCCACCTTTGATTTTACATTCAGCGCCAGAATTCGATTCCTCTACACCATGTTTCTTATCTACAGTAATGCTCATTTCATCTGCCTGAATTTCTAGTGGGAAGATACGTTGAATTGGACGTAAAATTGAACCATTCTGGGTCTTAAGTTTAACAGTGCGAATCTTCCCATCACGTCCTGGAATCAACTCAATAATTTTAGCCAAGGGCCAAAATAACCGTTTTTTATTATCATCTCCTATCAAGACTATTTCTCCTACACAGGGCTCACGAGATCGTTTCTCATTGTGTTTCTGCACCAGCTGTCCAAGATATTCCTTCCTAAAGCGCTGTCGTAGGTCTTTTAATAACTTACTTCTATATTTTATTCTTTTATTAAGACTTAATGAATTTAATTCATCAATATCCTCAACATTGGAACTCCGGTTCTCGATAAGAAACATGGCAGGTGTGAGAGGGATCAACTCCTGCGGATCTTCTGATACATAGGTTAAGGGCCTACAATTTATTATGGATTCACAATCACAAGTTAAAGTATACAGTTCTTCATAGGATAATACAGATTTACCCAAAGTGCGTTTTAACAGTTCCTTTACCGTACGAACCAGCCTCTCCCACCAGCCGCCCCACCAAGCGGCAGTTGGAGGGATGAATTTCCAAAGAATTTTGTCAGTCTCTTTTAAAATTTTAGTCCAATTTAGTTTTGAAAGATCATTAGATGCACCCCGAAAATTAGTACCATTATCGCTATAAATCGTTCTAGGTCGACCGCGTCTGGCGATAAACCGACGAAGTGCCAGGAGAAAAGCATCTGAAGAGAGGGAATTAACTAGTTCTAGGTGAATGGCACGGTACACCGCGCAAGTGAACAATGCGATCCACACCTTTTCTCCATTTTTTAAAAACAAAGGCCCAGCCAAATCAATTCCAACAATTTCGAAAGGTGCACTATCCGTAACTCGGTCTGGTGGCAGAGGTGTTGGTTCGCTCGACAAAGCCTTGACCTTAAATCGTTTGCAAGTAATACAATTGAATAAGACATTTTTAATAGCTTTCCTAGCCCTAATTATCCAAAATCTTTCTCTTAACAAGCATTGCATCATTTGAATCCCCGCATGACAATTTTTGTTATGTACATTTCTAATTAGTAGCTTAGAAAATTCACATTTTTCTGGTAAGAGTATAGGGTACAGGAAGGATTTATCATCATCTCGGTGAAGTATTTTCGTTTTTACTCTCATAATACCTGCATCGTCAATGACCGTCTCAATAAAATTTGAAGATCTAATATTAGACAAATAATAGCTTTGAACTAGACGAATTAAATTTTTCTCAGAATTTTCAATTTCAGACGGCAAAAGTTCAGAGGTCTTAATTGTTACACCTTTACAGGTTTTTATAAATCTATATACCCATGCCATTACTCTTATCATTTTATCATAACTGGAAAAATTATTTCGATGCCAAGGGGGTGCGTCTTTCGAAAGATCAATATTTATTATTTTCGTTTTCCTTCTTTCTAACTCTATTTCTGCGGATGAACAGAGTTTGTCTCCAATGGGCCAGTTCTCAGGTCTTTCCTTTAACCACAAAGGGCCTTCCCACCAACGAGAACGAAGCATCTGCTTCGCGGAACACCCACGCGATAACAAATCGGCAATATTCAATTTTCCCGGAACATGTTTCCATATCTGACCTCGCGTCAACTCTCGAATTTCTTTAATTCGATTTTCTACAAAAACAGACCAATTTCCCTGTTCTTTTATCCACCAAAGAGCAGTAGTGGAATCCGTCCAAAATGTAACTTTTGAGCCTGGCAAATTGAGAGCCTTAATAATAGATTTCGCAAGTCTAGAACCGATACAACAAGCCATTAATTCTAAGCGAGGAATGCTTAGAGGTTTTAAGGGCGCTACTCTAGACTTCGCTCGAACTAAATTTATTTTAACTTCTGAATTCAGTACCGATCTTACAAAGACGCACGCTGCATAGGCCCCCTTGGAAGCATCCACAAAAACATGTAGTTCAGACGTATCATTCATTAACATATATCGAGACAATATTACATCTTTTAAAATATATAATTCTTTAAACCATTTAGAAAATGTATTTACATCATTCGTAGGTAATTCATCGTCCCAACCAATTTTTAACTTCCACAATTCTTGTAATAAGAGTTTCGGAAGCAATGTAGCTGGCGTCAACAAACCAATGGGATCAAAAATAGTCTGTACAATGCCCAAAATTAATCTTTTTGTAATTTTCGTATCGCATGTTAATGCGTCAATATCCGTACAACATCTTAGAGTGTCATTGTCCAAATTCCAAATTATCCCCAAAACTGAAGTATCCCCTGAATGTTTATCAACATTTTTACCAGCCACATTACTTTCAAAACTACGCAAGTTAAAACATCCATTTGACATAATAAGTTTAGCATGTTCAATAAAACAATCTTGTTCATCTTTATGAAAAACACCAGAAATACAGTTATCTACATAGAATGCACTTTTCAGTTTTTGAGCTACATCACTATACTGAGGAGGAGAATTCTCCAAAAGATGCATTATAGAAGCATTTAGTAAAAAAGGGCTGGCAGAAATCCCAAACACAACCCTACAGTGTCTATAAATCTGTGGTCCGTCATTAGACGGGAAGAAAAACCTAAGAAAGTCTCTGTCCTTAGGTGCAATTGATAACATTAAAAATGCCTTTTCTATATCACCACTTATTCCTATTGGATACATTCTAAATCTATCAATAATATCAGGTATTAATTCAATGAGATTAATTCCCTTTAATAAACATTCATTTAAAGAAGGTTTTCCTTTCTCAGCAGCAGAAGCATCGAACACGGGACGAACTTTAGTAGTAAGACTCTCGAGTTTAATTACTGGTCTATGGTATAAATAGTGACATTCTTTTCTCAATTCAAAATCGGGCACGCGCTCGATAATGTTCAAATTTTCCCACTCCTCAAACACCTTCTGATAATCAGTAAAAAATTCCCCGCAACTCAATCTATTTATCATTCTTTCATGTCTCTTCCAAACTAATTCCTTATTAGTGGGTAAATTGGCCGAGTTATATTTCCAAGGTAATTCGACTTCATACCTCCCATCGGGGAGAATTTTCAAGTTTTTATTAAAATCATTTAAATCGAGTTCGGTTTCCTTCTTCTCAGTTTGGTTTGGATCAGATATTCCTAAAGTTTCAAGCTCCCATAATTTATTTACAGGTACTTTTATAGAATGCATTGACAAAGTCTTTAAAATATTCCTTTCCCCCGAGTTTCGTTTCCCAAAAACCGTCCATCCCAATTTAGTTTCGATAGCTGTCAAACCCGACTGTAATTCCACTGAATTTCCGGTTAATAATTTTCCTATAACATCTGATCCGATTAAAAGATCAATCTTTGATTCTTTTATGAAAGAATCTGAAAAATCTATTTCCTTTTCTTTTAATTCATTCAATATCTCTCTATCCTCGATTTTTGGAATAAAACCGCAAATCATTTCCTCCGAGAGAACTTCAAAACAACAAACAAAAGTTCGCCTCAAATTACTCACTTCAATTGAAAATACTTCATGTTGTTTTGGTTTCGTTTCATTCCCCCCGAACAGTGCATGAATCACTGTCTCCTTTCGAAGAGGCCACGCCTTAAGTAGACGTATAATATTTTCACTAACGTAACTGCTTTGGCTACCAGTGTCAATTGCGCATCGAATAATTTTCTCACGACCTTGACTTCGAATTAAAACGCAAAGAGTTTGCAAATAAACAGTTTCACTTTGGCTGCTATTAGAAAGAGAACTTTCTTTAGAAATACTTTTTTGGTCATTATTTTTTAATTTGGAACACATTATATCAAAATGATTATAATTACAATTAGAACATTTTAAATTATTTTTTTCATCACAAAATTTACTTATATGATTAGCCTTTTTCAAACATGAAAAACAAGCACCCTTTTTCAGTAATATTTGTTGCTTCTCGATTAATGACATTTTCTTCGCGGAAAAACATTTTTCACTGGGATGGGATTTATCACAGAAAATACAATTTCGCTTACCTGCATTACTAGCGATGCTGCTGTTAACTAGGGACGCCGCGGTAGCCGAATCGGCTAATCTTACCTGCTCTATTCGAGGGTTTTTATTACGGTGACTCGGGTGGGGATCAAAACCAGTTCTTGCTAGCAAGACCATCTCTTCGCCTTTCACTTCTTGCCGAAGGAAATTCATCAACTGTTCCAAAGAACGGTCACCTTTTTCAGTGGAGTCGTGGTTACGGCTCCTCTCCCACGCCACCAATACTTCTTCTGGTAGGCAACTTTCTACCAACGGCGTCAAAAAATCTCCATACTTTTCTTGTGTTCTTCCCAAGCTTTCTAAGGACCTCAATTTGCCTTCCAGTTCGTCATAGAGGGAGGGTAAATCAGTTTTTGCTCTTCCGGTTGCTGCGTTCTTCATAACTAAATTTAACAAATCACGTACATATATTTGTACCAGCAAATCCTCGCGTCCAAAACGCTCTTTCAGCTGTTCGATAGCCTTAGAATAATTAGCTGCCGTTGCAGGAAAACTAAGTATCAGACGTTCAGCTTTCGATTTCGGTTCCATAGATTGCAGCAAGTACTGCATTTTATCTTCGTCTGCAATATATTTATCATCATGAATTTTCTGGAACTGACTCCAAAATGTAAGGTAATCTTTAGCTTCACCTGAGAATTTTTTCAGTTCTATTTTTGGGAGTTTAAATTTTCTCGTTTCCTTGTCAGTCGGCAGCACAGAGAGTTGTTCTTCCGAGTTTATTTGAGCACATCGTTCTAAGAACGTGTCTCGGTAATTCTCAGACTCTTCAAAATCTTCATTATATGCATTTTCTGTTGTTTCATTCTGCAAAAGCTGCTCTGATATAGCATTTTGACAAACTTCAAGTCTTTGGAACTTATCATTAAGTTGAACCTTTAAAATCGATAGAGCCTTTAAATCTCTTACTTCTTTGTCTAATTCCGTTTCGATTTTCTTCACGGTGTGAGTGAAGGCAATTCGCAGTCCTTTTCGTTGTGTTTTCAAAGCATTTAATTCCATTTTCAATTCGAAATCCAAACTAGTTCAGATTCACAGTTTGAAAGTTCACAAATCAAATTTTCAGTAACGTAAGTTCAAAATTCATCAAAATCGAAATTCAAGATCAATCAGTTCAAAAAATCAATCAGGAAAAATCAGTTCAAAATTCAAATCAAATTTCTATCAAATCAAAATTCAAGATCATAAGAAAAATCAGTTCAACATTCTAATAAAATCGAAAGTCAAGATCATAACAAAAGTCAATTTTAATTCAGTCCTAATCTAATTTCATTTCGAAATCCATTCCAAAAAGCACCCGTGTCCCGCCGAGGGTACCATTTATGTTAGAAACCGAAGGAGAAATTCCAGATCGTTCATGGGCTGCATCTACCAGATGCTGGGTGCATTGGAAATAAAAGTGACACATAGGCCTTCTAAATACAAAACGAACATTTATTCAACAAAACAAACAGCTCCTTGGTCAGAGCTGCTTCTCCGACGGATTCATAACATTGAATGACAAAAATCTGACGCCAAGCGCAGAGGCGCGCCTCGCCAACACTTTCCTCACTGCACTTCATTTCACAACATCCTCCCCCCGTTGAGACTCAGAGCGAGTCTCAAGCTCATAAAATACATTATTAAACAAATCAAGTCTTTTGGGAGATCTTACACATCTTCCAGAGGAAGTATATCGCTGCATTATGGTCTCATCAGGTGCTGAGCCACCTTTGATTTTACATTCAGCGCCAGAATTCGATTCCTCTACACCATGTTTCTTATCTACAGTAATGCTCATTTCATCTGCCTGAATTTCTAGTGGGAAGATACGTTGAATTGGACGTAAAATTGAACCATTCTGGGTCTTAAGTTTAACAGTGCGAATCTTCCCATCACGTCCTGGAATCAACTCAATAATTTTAGCCAAGGGCCAAAATAACCGTTTTTTATTATCATCTCCTATCAAGACTATTTCTCCTACACAGGGCTCACGAGATCGTTTCTCATTGTGTTTCTGCACCAGCTGTCCAAGATATTCCTTCCTAAAGCGCTGTCGTAGGTCTTTTAATAACTTACTTCTATATTTTATTCTTTTATTAAGACTTAATGAATTTAATTCATCAATATCCTCAACATTGGAACTCCGGTTCTCGATAAGAAACATGGCAGGTGTGAGAGGGATCAACTCCTGCGGATCTTCTGATACATAGGTTAAGGGCCTACAATTTATTATGGATTCACAATCACAAGTTAAAGTATACAGTTCTTCATAGGATAATACAGATTTACCCAAAGTGCGTTTTAACAGTTCCTTTACCGTACGAACCAGCCTCTCCCACCAGCCGCCCCACCAAGCGGCAGTTGGAGGGATGAATTTCCAAAGAATTTTGTCAGTCTCTTTTAAAATTTTAGTCCAATTTAGTTTTGAAAGATCATTAGATGCACCCCGAAAATTAGTACCATTATCGCTATAAATCGTTCTAGGTCGACCGCGTCTGGCGATAAACCGACGAAGTGCCAGGAGAAAAGCATCTGAAGAGAGGGAATTAACTAGTTCTAGGTGAATGGCACGGTACACCGCGCAAGTGAACAATGCGATCCACACCTTTTCTCCATTTTTTAAAAACAAAGGCCCAGCCAAATCAATTCCAACAATTTCGAAAGGTGCACTATCCGTAACTCGGTCTGGTGGCAGAGGTGTTGGTTCGCTCGACAAAGCCTTGACCTTAAATCGTTTGCAAGTAATACAATTGAATAAGACATTTTTAATAGCTTTCCTAGCCCTAATTATCCAAAATCTTTCTCTTAACAAGCATTGCATCATTTGAATCCCCGCATGACAATTTTTGTTATGTACATTTCTAATTAGTAGCTTAGAAAATTCACATTTTTCTGGTAAGAGTATAGGGTACAGGAAGGATTTATCATCATCTCGGTGAAGTATTTTCGTTTTTACTCTCATAATACCTGCATCGTCAATGACCGTCTCAATAAAATTTGAAGATCTAATATTAGACAAATAATAGCTTTGAACTAGACGAATTAAATTTTTCTCAGAATTTTCAATTTCAGACGGCAAAAGTTCAGAGGTCTTAATTGTTACACCTTTACAGGTTTTTATAAATCTATATACCCATGCCATTACTCTTATCATTTTATCATAACTGGAAAAATTATTTCGATGCCAAGGGGGTGCGTCTTTCGAAAGATCAATATTTATTATTTTCGTTTTCCTTCTTTCTAACTCTATTTCTGCGGATGAACAGAGTTTGTCTCCAATGGGCCAGTTCTCAGGTCTTTCCTTTAACCACAAAGGGCCTTCCCACCAACGAGAACGAAGCATCTGCTTCGCGGAACACCCACGCGATAACAAATCGGCAATATTCAATTTTCCCGGAACATGTTTCCATATCTGACCTCGCGTCAACTCTCGAATTTCTTTAATTCGATTTTCTACAAAAACAGACCAATTTCCCTGTTCTTTTATCCACCAAAGAGCAGTAGTGGAATCCGTCCAAAATGTAACTTTTGAGCCTGGCAAATTGAGAGCCTTAATAATAGATTTCGCAAGTCTAGAACCGATACAACAAGCCATTAATTCTAAGCGAGGAATGCTTAGAGGTTTTAAGGGCGCTACTCTAGACTTCGCTCGAACTAAATTTATTTTAACTTCTGAATTCAGTACCGATCTTACAAAGACGCACGCTGCATAGGCCCCCTTGGAAGCATCCACAAAAACATGTAGTTCAGACGTATCATTCATTAACATATATCGAGACAATATTACATCTTTTAAAATATATAATTCTTTAAACCATTTAGAAAATGTATTTACATCATTCGTAGGTAATTCATCGTCCCAACCAATTTTTAACTTCCACAATTCTTGTAATAAGAGTTTCGGAAGCAATGTAGCTGGCGTCAACAAACCAATGGGATCAAAAATAGTCTGTACAATGCCCAAAATTAATCTTTTTGTAATTTTCGTATCGCATGTTAATGCGTCAATATCCGTACAACATCTTAGAGTGTCATTGTCCAAATTCCAAATTATCCCCAAAACTGAAGTATCCCCTGAATGTTTATCAACATTTTTACCAGCCACATTACTTTCAAAACTACGCAAGTTAAAACATCCATTTGACATAATAAGTTTAGCATGTTCAATAAAACAATCTTGTTCATCTTTATGAAAAACACCAGAAATACAGTTATCTACATAGAATGCACTTTTCAGTTTTTGAGCTACATCACTATACTGAGGAGGAGAATTCTCCAAAAGATGCATTATAGAAGCATTTAGTAAAAAAGGGCTGGCAGAAATCCCAAACACAACCCTACAGTGTCTATAAATCTGTGGTCCGTCATTAGACGGGAAGAAAAACCTAAGAAAGTCTCTGTCCTTAGGTGCAATTGATAACATTAAAAATGCCTTTTCTATATCACCACTTATTCCTATTGGATACATTCTAAATCTATCAATAATATCAGGTATTAATTCAATGAGATTAATTCCCTTTAATAAACATTCATTTAAAGAAGGTTTTCCTTTCTCAGCAGCAGAAGCATCGAACACGGGACGAACTTTAGTAGTAAGACTCTCGAGTTTAATTACTGGTCTATGGTATAAATAGTGACATTCTTTTCTCAATTCAAAATCGGGCACGCGCTCGATAATGTTCAAATTTTCCCACTCCTCAAACACCTTCTGATAATCAGTAAAAAATTCCCCGCAACTCAATCTATTTATCATTCTTTCATGTCTCTTCCAAACTAATTCCTTATTAGTGGGTAAATTGGCCGAGTTATATTTCCAAGGTAATTCGACTTCATACCTCCCATCGGGGAGAATTTTCAAGTTTTTATTAAAATCATTTAAATCGAGTTCGGTTTCCTTCTTCTCAGTTTGGTTTGGATCAGATATTCCTAAAGTTTCAAGCTCCCATAATTTATTTACAGGTACTTTTATAGAATGCATTGACAAAGTCTTTAAAATATTCCTTTCCCCCGAGTTTCGTTTCCCAAAAACCGTCCATCCCAATTTAGTTTCGATAGCTGTCAAACCCGACTGTAATTCCACTGAATTTCCGGTTAATAATTTTCCTATAACATCTGATCCGATTAAAAGATCAATCTTTGATTCTTTTATGAAAGAATCTGAAAAATCTATTTCCTTTTCTTTTAATTCATTCAATATCTCTCTATCCTCGATTTTTGGAATAAAACCGCAAATCATTTCCTCCGAGAGAACTTCAAAACAACAAACAAAAGTTCGCCTCAAATTACTCACTTCAATTGAAAATACTTCATGTTGTTTTGGTTTCGTTTCATTCCCCCCGAACAGTGCATGAATCACTGTCTCCTTTCGAAGAGGCCACGCCTTAAGTAGACGTATAATATTTTCACTAACGTAACTGCTTTGGCTACCAGTGTCAATTGCGCATCGAATAATTTTCTCACGACCTTGACTTCGAATTAAAACGCAAAGAGTTTGCAAATAAACAGTTTCACTTTGGCTGCTATTAGAAAGAGAACTTTCTTTAGAAATACTTTTTTGGTCATTATTTTTTAATTTGGAACACATTATATCAAAATGATTATAATTACAATTAGAACATTTTAAATTATTTTTTTCATCACAAAATTTACTTATATGATTAGCCTTTTTCAAACATGAAAAACAAGCACCCTTTTTCAGTAATATTTGTTGCTTCTCGATTAATGACATTTTCTTCGCGGAAAAACATTTTTCACTGGGATGGGATTTATCACAGAAAATACAATTTCGCTTACCTGCATTACTAGCGATGCTGCTGTTAACTAGGGACGCCGCGGTAGCCGAATCGGCTAATCTTACCTGCTCTATTCGAGGGTTTTTATTACGGTGACTCGGGTGGGGATCAAAACCAGTTCTTGCTAGCAAGACCATCTCTTCGCCTTTCACTTCTTGCCGAAGGAAATTCATCAACTGTTCCAAAGAACGGTCACCTTTTTCAGTGGAGTCGTGGTTACGGCTCCTCTCCCACGCCACCAATACTTCTTCTGGTAGGCAACTTTCTACCAACGGCGTCAAAAAATCTCCATACTTTTCTTGTGTTCTTCCCAAGCTTTCTAAGGACCTCAATTTGCCTTCCAGTTCGTCATAGAGGGAGGGTAAATCAGTTTTTGCTCTTCCGGTTGCTGCGTTCTTCATAACTAAATTTAACAAATCACGTACATATATTTGTACCAGCAAATCCTCGCGTCCAAAACGCTCTTTCAGCTGTTCGATAGCCTTAGAATAATTAGCTGCCGTTGCAGGAAAACTAAGTATCAGACGTTCAGCTTTCGATTTCGGTTCCATAGATTGCAGCAAGTACTGCATTTTATCTTCGTCTGCAATATATTTATCATCATGAATTTTCTGGAACTGACTCCAAAATGTAAGGTAATCTTTAGCTTCACCTGAGAATTTTTTCAGTTCTATTTTTGGGAGTTTAAATTTTCTCGTTTCCTTGTCAGTCGGCAGCACAGAGAGTTGTTCTTCCGAGTTTATTTGAGCACATCGTTCTAAGAACGTGTCTCGGTAATTCTCAGACTCTTCAAAATCTTCATTATATGCATTTTCTGTTGTTTCATTCTGCAAAAGCTGCTCTGATATAGCATTTTGACAAACTTCAAGTCTTTGGAACTTATCATTAAGTTGAACCTTTAAAATCGATAGAGCCTTTAAATCTCTTACTTCTTTGTCTAATTCCGTTTCGATTTTCTTCACGGTGTGAGTGAAGGCAATTCGCAGTCCTTTTCGTTGTGTTTTCAAAGCATTTAATTCCATTTTCAATTCGAAATCCAAACTAGTTCAGATTCACAGTTTGAAAGTTCACAAATCAAATTTTCAGTAACGTAAGTTCAAAATTCATCAAAATCGAAATTCAAGATCAATCAGTTCAAAAAATCAATCAGGAAAAATCAGTTCAAAATTCAAATCAAATTTCTATCAAATCAAAATTCAAGATCATAAGAAAAATCAGTTCAACATTCTAATAAAATCGAAAGTCAAGATCATAACAAAAGTCAATTTTAATTCAGTCCTAATCTAATTTCATTTCGAAATCCATTCCAAAAAGCACCCGTGTCCCGCCGAGGGTACCATTTATGTTAGAAACCGAAGGAGAAATTCCAGATCGTTCATGGGCTGCATCTACCAGATGCTGGGTGCATTGGAAATAAAAGTGACACATAGGCCTTCTAAATACAAAACGAACATTTATTCAACAAAACAAACAGCTCCTTGGTCAGAGCTGCTTCTCCGACGGATTCATAACATTGAATGACAAAAATCTGACGCCAAGCGCAGAGGCGCGCCTCGCCAACACTTTCCTCACTGCACTTCATTTCACAACATCCTCCCCCCGTTGAGACTCAGAGCGAGTCTCAAGCTCATAAAATACATTATTAAACAAATCAAGTCTTTTGGGAGATCTTACACATCTTCCAGAGGAAGTATATCGCTGCATTATGGTCTCATCAGGTGCTGAGCCACCTTTGATTTTACATTCAGCGCCAGAATTCGATTCCTCTACACCATGTTTCTTATCTACAGTAATGCTCATTTCATCTGCCTGAATTTCTAGTGGGAAGATACGTTGAATTGGACGTAAAATTGAACCATTCTGGGTCTTAAGTTTAACAGTGCGAATCTTCCCATCACGTCCTGGAATCAACTCAATAATTTTAGCCAAGGGCCAAAATAACCGTTTTTTATTATCATCTCCTATCAAGACTATTTCTCCTACACAGGGCTCACGAGATCGTTTCTCATTGTGTTTCTGCACCAGCTGTCCAAGATATTCCTTCCTAAAGCGCTGTCGTAGGTCTTTTAATAACTTACTTCTATATTTTATTCTTTTATTAAGACTTAATGAATTTAATTCATCAATATCCTCAACATTGGAACTCCGGTTCTCGATAAGAAACATGGCAGGTGTGAGAGGGATCAACTCCTGCGGATCTTCTGATACATAGGTTAAGGGCCTACAATTTATTATGGATTCACAATCACAAGTTAAAGTATACAGTTCTTCATAGGATAATACAGATTTACCCAAAGTGCGTTTTAACAGTTCCTTTACCGTACGAACCAGCCTCTCCCACCAGCCGCCCCACCAAGCGGCAGTTGGAGGGATGAATTTCCAAAGAATTTTGTCAGTCTCTTTTAAAATTTTAGTCCAATTTAGTTTTGAAAGATCATTAGATGCACCCCGAAAATTAGTACCATTATCGCTATAAATCGTTCTAGGTCGACCGCGTCTGGCGATAAACCGACGAAGTGCCAGGAGAAAAGCATCTGAAGAGAGGGAATTAACTAGTTCTAGGTGAATGGCACGGTACACCGCGCAAGTGAACAATGCGATCCACACCTTTTCTCCATTTTTTAAAAACAAAGGCCCAGCCAAATCAATTCCAACAATTTCGAAAGGTGCACTATCCGTAACTCGGTCTGGTGGCAGAGGTGTTGGTTCGCTCGACAAAGCCTTGACCTTAAATCGTTTGCAAGTAATACAATTGAATAAGACATTTTTAATAGCTTTCCTAGCCCTAATTATCCAAAATCTTTCTCTTAACAAGCATTGCATCATTTGAATCCCCGCATGACAATTTTTGTTATGTACATTTCTAATTAGTAGCTTAGAAAATTCACATTTTTCTGGTAAGAGTATAGGGTACAGGAAGGATTTATCATCATCTCGGTGAAGTATTTTCGTTTTTACTCTCATAATACCTGCATCGTCAATGACCGTCTCAATAAAATTTGAAGATCTAATATTAGACAAATAATAGCTTTGAACTAGACGAATTAAATTTTTCTCAGAATTTTCAATTTCAGACGGCAAAAGTTCAGAGGTCTTAATTGTTACACCTTTACAGGTTTTTATAAATCTATATACCCATGCCATTACTCTTATCATTTTATCATAACTGGAAAAATTATTTCGATGCCAAGGGGGTGCGTCTTTCGAAAGATCAATATTTATTATTTTCGTTTTCCTTCTTTCTAACTCTATTTCTGCGGATGAACAGAGTTTGTCTCCAATGGGCCAGTTCTCAGGTCTTTCCTTTAACCACAAAGGGCCTTCCCACCAACGAGAACGAAGCATCTGCTTCGCGGAACACCCACGCGATAACAAATCGGCAATATTCAATTTTCCCGGAACATGTTTCCATATCTGACCTCGCGTCAACTCTCGAATTTCTTTAATTCGATTTTCTACAAAAACAGACCAATTTCCCTGTTCTTTTATCCACCAAAGAGCAGTAGTGGAATCCGTCCAAAATGTAACTTTTGAGCCTGGCAAATTGAGAGCCTTAATAATAGATTTCGCAAGTCTAGAACCGATACAACAAGCCATTAATTCTAAGCGAGGAATGCTTAGAGGTTTTAAGGGCGCTACTCTAGACTTCGCTCGAACTAAATTTATTTTAACTTCTGAATTCAGTACCGATCTTACAAAGACGCACGCTGCATAGGCCCCCTTGGAAGCATCCACAAAAACATGTAGTTCAGACGTATCATTCATTAACATATATCTAGACAATATTACATCTTTTAAAATATATAATTCTTTAAACCATTTAGAAAATGTATTTACATCATTCGTAGGTAATTCATCGTCCCAACCAATTTTTAACTTCCACAATTCTTGTAATAAGAGTTTCGGAAGCAATGTAGCTGGCGTCAACAAACCAATGGGATCAAAAATAGTCTGTACAATGCCCAAAATTAATCTTTTTGTAATTTTCGTATCGCATGTTAATGCGTCAATATCCGTACAACATCTTAGAGTGTCATTGTCCAAATTCCAAATTATCCCCAAAACTGAAGTATCCCCTGAATGTTTATCAACATTTTTACCAGCCACATTACTTTCAAAACTACGCAAGTTAAAACATCCATTTGACATAATAAGTTTAGCATGTTCAATAAAACAATCTTGTTCATCTTTATGAAAAACACCAGAAATACAGTTATCTACATAGAATGCACTTTTCAGTTTTTGAGCTACATCACTATACTGAGGAGGAGAATTCTCCAAAAGATGCATTATAGAAGCATTTAGTAAAAAAGGGCTGGCAGAAATCCCAAACACAACCCTACAGTGTCTATAAATCTGTGGTCCGTCATTAGACGGGAAGAAAAACCTAAGAAAGTCTCTGTCCTTAGGTGCAATTGATAACATTAAAAATGCCTTTTCTATATCACCACTTATTCCTATTGGATACATTCTAAATCTATCAATAATATCAGGTATTAATTCAATGAGATTAATTCCCTTTAATAAACATTCATTTAAAGAAGGTTTTCCTTTCTCAGCAGCAGAAGCATCGAACACGGGACGAACTTTAGTAGTAAGACTCTCGAGTTTAATTACTGGTCTATGGTATAAATAGTGACATTCTTTTCTCAATTCAAAATCGGGCACGCGCTCGATAATGTTCAAATTTTCCCACTCCTCAAACACCTTCTGATAATCAGTAAAAAATTCCCCGCAACTCAATCTATTTATCATTCTTTCATGTCTCTTCCAAACTAATTCCTTATTAGTGGGTAAATTGGCCGAGTTATATTTCCAAGGTAATTCGACTTCATACCTCCCATCGGGGAGAATTTTCAAGTTTTTATTAAAATCATTTAAATCGAGTTCGGTTTCCTTCTTC
Organism: Parasteatoda tepidariorum; assembly: GCF_982258835.1. Classification (NCBI taxonomy): domain Eukaryota; kingdom Metazoa; phylum Arthropoda; class Arachnida; order Araneae; family Theridiidae; genus Parasteatoda; species Parasteatoda tepidariorum. The sequence goes on along the minus strand of NC_141758.1, from coordinate 11,431,048 downwards.
TCAGTTTGGTTTGGATCAGATATTCCTAAAGTTTCAAGCTCCCATAATTTATTTACAGGTACTTTTATAGAATGCATTGACAAAGTCTTTAAAATATTCCTTTCCCCCGAGTTTCGTTTCCCAAAAACCGTCCATCCCAATTTAGTTTCGATAGCTGTCAAACCCGACTGTAATTCCACTGAATTTCCGGTTAATAATTTTCCTATAACATCTGATCCGATTAAAAGATCAATCTTTGATTCTTTTATGAAAGAATCTGAAAAATCTATTTCCTTTTCTTTTAATTCATTCAATATCTCTCTATCCTCGATTTTTGGAATAAAACCGCAAATCATTTCCTCCGAGAGAACTTCAAAACAACAAACAAAAGTTCGCCTCAAATTACTCACTTCAATTGAAAATACTTCATGTTGTTTTGGTTTCGTTTCATTCCCCCCGAACAGTGCATGAATCACTGTCTCCTTTCGAAGAGGCCACGCCTTAAGTAGACGTATAATATTTTCACTAACGTAACTGCTTTGGCTACCAGTGTCAATTGCGCATCGAATAATTTTCTCACGACCTTGACTTCGAATTAAAACGCAAAGAGTTTGCAAATAAACAGTTTCACTTTGGCTGCTATTAGAAAGAGAACTTTCTTTAGAAATACTTTTTTGGTCATTATTTTTTAATTTGGAACACATTATATCAAAATGATTATAATTACAATTAGAACATTTTAAATTATTTTTTTCATCACAAAATTTACTTATATGATTAGCCTTTTTCAAACATGAAAAACAAGCACCCTTTTTCAGTAATATTTGTTGCTTCTCGATTAATGACATTTTCTTCGCGGAAAAACATTTTTCACTGGGATGGGATTTATCACAGAAAATACAATTTCGCTTACCTGCATTACTAGCGATGCTGCTGTTAACTAGGGACGCCGCGGTAGCCGAATCGGCTAATCTTACCTGCTCTATTCGAGGGTTTTTATTACGGTGACTCGGGTGGGGATCAAAACCAGTTCTTGCTAGCAAAACCATCTCTTCGCCTTTCACTTCTTGCCGAAGGAAATTCATCAACTGTTCCAAAGAACGGTCACCTTTTTCAGTGGAGTCGTGGTTACGGCTCCTCTCCCACGCCACCAATACTTCTTCTGGTAGGCAACTTTCTACCAACGGCGTCAAAAAATCTCCATACTTTTCTTGTGTTCTTCCCAAGCTTTCTAAGGACCTCAATTTGCCTTCCAGTTCGTCATAGAGGGAGGGTAAATCAGTTTTTGCTCTTCCGGTTGCTGCGTTCTTCATAACTAAATTTAACAAATCACGTACATATATTTGTACCAGCAAATCCTCGCGTCCAAAACGCTCTTTCAGCTGTTCGATAGCCTTAGAATAATTAGCTGCCGTTGCAGGAAAACTAAGTATCAGACGTTCAGCTTTCGATTTCGGTTCCATAGATTGCAGCAAGTACTGCATTTTATCTTCGTCTGCAATATATTTATCATCATGAATTTTCTGGAACTGACTCCAAAATGTAAGGTAATCTTTAGCTTCACCTGAGAATTTTTTCAGTTCTATTTTTGGGAGTTTAAATTTTCTCGTTTCCTTGTCAGTCGGCAGCACAGAGAGTTGTTCTTCCGAGTTTATTTGAGCACATCGTTCTAAGAACGTGTCTCGGTAATTCTCAGACTCTTCAAAATCTTCATTATATGCATTTTCTGTTGTTTCATTCTGCAAAAGCTGCTCTGATATAGCATTTTGACAAACTTCAAGTCTTTGGAACTTATCATTAAGTTGAACCTTTAAAATCGATAGAGCCTTTAAATCTCTTACTTCTTTGTCTAATTCCGTTTCGATTTTCTTCACGGTGTGAGTGAAGGCAATTCGCAGTCCTTTTCGTTGTGTTTTCAAAGCATTTAATTCCATTTTCAATTCGAAATCCAAACTAGTTCAGATTCACAGTTTGAAAGTTCACAAATCAAATTTTCAGTAACGTAAGTTCAAAATTCATCAAAATCGAAATTCAAGATCAATCAGTTCAAAAAATCAATCAGGAAAAATCAGTTCAAAATTCAAATCAAATTTCTATCAAATCAAAATTCAAGATCATAAGAAAAATCAGTTCAACATTCTAATAAAATCGAAAGTCAAGATCATAACAAAAGTCAATTTTAATTCAGTCCTAATCTAATTTCATTTCGAAATCCATTCCAAAAAGCACCCGTGTCCCGCCGAGGGTACCATTTATGTTAGAAACCGAAGGAGAAATTCCAGATCGTTCATGGGCTGCATCTACCAGATGCTGGGTGCATTGGAAATAAAAGTGACACATAGGCCTTCTAAATACAAAACGAACATTTATTCAACAAAACAAACAGCTCCTTGGTCAGAGCTGCTTCTCCGACGGATTCATAACATTGAATGACAAAAATCTGACGCCAAGCGCAGAGGCGCGCCTCGCCAACACTTTCCTCACTGCACTTCATTTCACAACATCCTCCCCCCGTTGAGACTCAGAGCGAGTCTCAAGCTCATAAAATACATTATTAAACAAATCAAGTCTTTTGGGAGATCTTACACATCTTCCAGAGGAAGTATATCGCTGCATTATGGTCTCATCAGGTGCTGAGCCACCTTTGATTTTACATTCAGCGCCAGAATTCGATTCCTCTACACCATGTTTCTTATCTACAGTAATGCTCATTTCATCTGCCTGAATTTCTAGTGGGAAGATACGTTGAATTGGACGTAAAATTGAACCATTCTGGGTCTTAAGTTTAACAGTGCGAATCTTCCCATCACGTCCTGGAATCAACTCAATAATTTTAGCCAAGGGCCAAAATAACCGTTTTTTATTATCATCTCCTATCAAGACTATTTCTCCTACACAGGGCTCACGAGATCGTTTCTCATTGTGTTTCTGCACCAGCTGTCCAAGATATTCCTTCCTAAAGCGCTGTCGTAGGTCTTTTAATAACTTACTTCTATATTTTATTCTTTTATTAAGACTTAATGAATTTAATTCATCAATATCCTCAACATTGGAACTCCGGTTCTCGATAAGAAACATGGCAGGTGTGAGAGGGATCAACTCCTGCGGATCTTCTGATACATAGGTTAAGGGCCTACAATTTATTATGGATTCACAATCACAAGTTAAAGTATACAGTTCTTCATAGGATAATACAGATTTACCCAAAGTGCGTTTTAACAGTTCCTTTACCGTACGAACCAGCCTCTCCCACCAGCCGCCCCACCAAGCGGCAGTTGGAGGGATGAATTTCCAAAGAATTTTGTCAGTCTCTTTTAAAATTTTAGTCCAATTTAGTTTTGAAAGATCATTAGATGCACCCCGAAAATTAGTACCATTATCGCTATAAATCGTTCTAGGTCGACCGCGTCTGGCGATAAACCGACGAAGTGCCAGGAGAAAAGCATCTGAAGAGAGGGAATTAACTAGTTCTAGGTGAATGGCACGGTACACCGCGCAAGTGAACAATGCGATCCACACCTTTTCTCCATTTTTTAAAAACAAAGGCCCAGCCAAATCAATTCCAACAATTTCGAAAGGTGCACTATCCGTAACTCGGTCTGGTGGCAGAGGTGTTGGTTCGCTCGACAAAGCCTTGACCTTAAATCGTTTGCAAGTAATACAATTGAATAAGACATTTTTAATAGCTTTCCTAGCCCTAATTATCCAAAATCTTTCTCTTAACAAGCATTGCATCATTTGAATCCCCGCATGACAATTTTTGTTATGTACATTTCTAATTAGTAGCTTAGAAAATTCACATTTTTCTGGTAAGAGTATAGGGTACAGGAAGGATTTATCATCATCTCGGTGAAGTATTTTCGTTTTTACTCTCATAATACCTGCATCGTCAATGACCGTCTCAATAAAATTTGAAGATCTAATATTAGACAAATAATAGCTTTGAACTAGACGAATTAAATTTTTCTCAGAATTTTCAATTTCAGACGGCAAAAGTTCAGAGGTCTTAATTGTTACACCTTTACAGGTTTTTATAAATCTATATACCCATGCCATTACTCTTATCATTTTATCATAACTGGAAAAATTATTTCGATGCCAAGGGGGTGCGTCTTTCGAAAGATCAATATTTATTATTTTCGTTTTCCTTCTTTCTAACTCTATTTCTGCGGATGAACAGAGTTTGTCTCCAATGGGCCAGTTCTCAGGTCTTTCCTTTAACCACAAAGGGCCTTCCCACCAACGAGAACGAAGCATCTGCTTCGCGGAACACCCACGCGATAACAAATCGGCAATATTCAATTTTCCCGGAACATGTTTCCATATCTGACCTCGCGTCAACTCTCGAATTTCTTTAATTCGATTTTCTACAAAAACAGACCAATTTCCCTGTTCTTTTATCCACCAAAGAGCAGTAGTGGAATCCGTCCAAAATGTAACTTTTGAGCCTGGCAAATTGAGAGCCTTAATAATAGATTTCGCAAGTCTAGAACCGATACAACAAGCCATTAATTCTAAGCGAGGAATGCTTAGAGGTTTTAAGGGCGCTACTCTAGACTTCGCTCGAACTAAATTTATTTTAACTTCTGAATTCAGTACCGATCTTACAAAGACGCACGCTGCATAGGCCCCCTTGGAAGCATCCACAAAAACATGTAGTTCAGACGTATCATTCATTAACATATATCGAGACAATATTACATCTTTTAAAATATATAATTCTTTAAACCATTTAGAAAATGTATTTACATCATTCGTAGGTAATTCATCGTCCCAACCAATTTTTAACTTCCACAATTCTTGTAATAAGAGTTTCGGAAGCAATGTAGCTGGCGTCAACAAACCAATGGGATCAAAAATAGTCTGTACAATGCCCAAAATTAATCTTTTTGTAATTTTCGTATCGCATGTTAATGCGTCAATATCCGTACAACATCTTAGAGTGTCATTGTCCAAATTCCAAATTATCCCCAAAACTGAAGTATCCCCTGAATGTTTATCAACATTTTTACCAGCCACATTACTTTCAAAACTACGCAAGTTAAAACATCCATTTGACATAATAAGTTTAGCATGTTCAATAAAACAATCTTGTTCATCTTTATGAAAAACACCAGAAATACAGTTATCTACATAGAATGCACTTTTCAGTTTTTGAGCTACATCACTATACTGAGGAGGAGAATTCTCCAAAAGATGCATTATAGAAGCATTTAGTAAAAAAGGGCTGGCAGAAATCCCAAACACAACCCTACAGTGTCTATAAATCTGTGGTCCGTCATTAGACGGGAAGAAAAACCTAAGAAAGTCTCTGTCCTTAGGTGCAATTGATAACATTAAAAATGCCTTTTCTATATCACCACTTATTCCTATTGGATACATTCTAAATCTATCAATAATATCAGGTATTAATTCAATGAGATTAATTCCCTTTAATAAACATTCATTTAAAGAAGGTTTTCCTTTCTCAGCAGCAGAAGCATCGAACACGGGACGAACTTTAGTAGTAAGACTCTCGAGTTTAATTACTGGTCTATGGTATAAATAGTGACATTCTTTTCTCAATTCAAAATCGGGCACGCGCTCGATAATGTTCAAATTTTCCCACTCCTCAAACACCTTCTGATAATCAGTAAAAAATTCCCCGCAACTCAATCTATTTATCATTCTTTCATGTCTCTTCCAAACTAATTCCTTATTAGTGGGTAAATTGGCCGAGTTATATTTCCAAGGTAATTCGACTTCATACCTCCCATCGGGGAGAATTTTCAAGTTTTTATTAAAATCATTTAAATCGAGTTCGGTTTCCTTCTTCTCAGTTTGGTTTGGATCAGATATTCCTAAAGTTTCAAGCTCCCATAATTTATTTACAGGTACTTTTATAGAATGCATTGACAAAGTCTTTAAAATATTCCTTTCCCCCGAGTTTCGTTTCCCAAAAACCGTCCATCCCAATTTAGTTTCGATAGCTGTCAAACCCGACTGTAATTCCACTGAATTTCCGGTTAATAATTTTCCTATAACATCTGATCCGATTAAAAGATCAATCTTTGATTCTTTTATGAAAGAATCTGAAAAATCTATTTCCTTTTCTTTTAATTCATTCAATATCTCTCTATCCTCGATTTTTGGAATAAAACCGCAAATCATTTCCTCCGAGAGAACTTCAAAACAACAAACAAAAGTTCGCCTCAAATTACTCACTTCAATTGAAAATACTTCATGTTGTTTTGGTTTCGTTTCATTCCCCCCGAACAGTGCATGAATCACTGTCTCCTTTCGAAGAGGCCACGCCTTAAGTAGACGTATAATATTTTCACTAACGTAACTGCTTTGGCTACCAGTGTCAATTGCGCATCGAATAATTTTCTCACGACCTTGACTTCGAATTAAAACGCAAAGAGTTTGCAAATAAACAGTTTCACTTTGGCTGCTATTAGAAAGAGAACTTTCTTTAGAAATACTTTTTTGGTCATTATTTTTTAATTTGGAACACATTATATCAAAATGATTATAATTACAATTAGAACATTTTAAATTATTTTTTTCATCACAAAATTTACTTATATGATTAGCCTTTTTCAAACATGAAAAACAAGCACCCTTTTTCAGTAATATTTGTTGCTTCTCGATTAATGACATTTTCTTCGCGGAAAAACATTTTTCACTGGGATGGGATTTATCACAGAAAATACAATTTCGCTTACCTGCATTACTAGCGATGCTGCTGTTAACTAGGGACGCCGCGGTAGCCGAATCGGCTAATCTTACCTGCTCTATTCGAGGGTTTTTATTACGGTGACTCGGGTGGGGATCAAAACCAGTTCTTGCTAGCAAGACCATCTCTTCGCCTTTCACTTCTTGCCGAAGGAAATTCATCAACTGTTCCAAAGAACGGTCACCTTTTTCAGTGGAGTCGTGGTTACGGCTCCTCTCCCACGCCACCAATACTTCTTCTGGTAGGCAACTTTCTACCAACGGCGTCAAAAAATCTCCATACTTTTCTTGTGTTCTTCCCAAGCTTTCTAAGGACCTCAATTTGCCTTCCAGTTCGTCATAGAGGGAGGGTAAATCAGTTTTTGCTCTTCCGGTTGCTGCGTTCTTCATAACTAAATTTAACAAATCACGTACATATATTTGTACCAGCAAATCCTCGCGTCCAAAACGCTCTTTCAGCTGTTCGATAGCCTTAGAATAATTAGCTGCCGTTGCAGGAAAACTAAGTATCAGACGTTCAGCTTTCGATTTCGGTTCCATAGATTGCAGCAAGTACTGCATTTTATCTTCGTCTGCAATATATTTATCATCATGAATTTTCTGGAACTGACTCCAAAATGTAAGGTAATCTTTAGCTTCACCTGAGAATTTTTTCAGTTCTATTTTTGGGAGTTTAAATTTTCTCGTTTCCTTGTCAGTCGGCAGCACAGAGAGTTGTTCTTCCGAGTTTATTTGAGCACATCGTTCTAAGAACGTGTCTCGGTAATTCTCAGACTCTTCAAAATCTTCATTATATGCATTTTCTGTTGTTTCATTCTGCAAAAGCTGCTCTGATATAGCATTTTGACAAACTTCAAGTCTTTGGAACTTATCATTAAGTTGAACCTTTAAAATCGATAGAGCCTTTAAATCTCTTACTTCTTTGTCTAATTCCGTTTCGATTTTCTTCACGGTGTGAGTGAAGGCAATTCGCAGTCCTTTTCGTTGTGTTTTCAAAGCATTTAATTCCATTTTCAATTCGAAACCCAAACTAGTTCAGATTCACAGTTTGAAAGTTCACAAATCAAATTTTCAGTAACGTAAGTTCAAAATTCATCAAAATCGAAATTCAAGATCAATCAGTTCAAAAAATCAATCAGGAAAAATCAGTTCAAAATTCAAATCAAATTTCTATCAAATCAAAATTCAAGATCATAAGAAAAATCAGTTCAACATTCTAATAAAATCGAAAGTCAAGATCATAACAAAAGTCAATTTTAATTCAGTCCTAATCTAATTTCATTTCGAAATCCATTCCAAAAAGCACCCGTGTCCCGCCGAGGGTACCATTTATGTTAGAAACCGAAGGAGAAATTCCAGATCGTTCATGGGCTGCATCTACCAGATGCTGGGTGCATTGGAAATAAAAGTGACACATAGGCCTTCTAAATACAAAACGAACATTTATTCAACAAAACAAACAGCTCCTTGGTCAGAGCTGCTTCTCCGACGGATTCATAACATTGAATGACAAAAATCTGACGCCAAGCGCAGAGGCGCGCCTCGCCAACACTTTCCTCACTGCACTTCATTTCACAACAATTTACATTATTTTAATATTGCCCATTTTAAACAAAACATAGCGGCTTATTTTTATTATTTTATTTATCTGTTGTTGTTTCGAATGCCATTTACCGATATCAGCAAGCCTGCTCGGTGAAACCAAGCAATTTTAATACAGAGGGTGCACTTCTTGTTTTTCCGTGGTGCTATCTATGGCCAAGAACACTTCACCCACACATACCTCATAACCCGTTTACTATGTGTCCGCATTCATACATTCATTCATATACAGATCGTAGTTTTGACTGTACAAGAAAACAGTCAATCTCCAATTCAGAACTCTCAGAGATATTGATTTGTTAAAGGAATATGGAGAACTTCATGACCCGACAGATTCAACGTGCACCCGTCACCATTTACTACACGGGGAGTCTCGGACCCCCGGGATTGAATACACGACCTCTTGAACATGGATCTAACGCTTTTCCAACCAGGGGCCCTACCACGAACGACCGGGAATGGAATGAAGATTCCCGGCTGGAAAGTGAAACTGGGAAAGTTTGGTTCCATGAGCGTTCAATACCGTACCATGAACACTCCCTTGGAATCAGACATTCCACGATAACTCGCTCTCAGGGCGTGGCTAAAATTTAACCAATCACACAATTTACTTTAATTTTTTTTTTTTTTTTTTTTGAGTTTGGCAGCATTAGCATGAGTAAAACGAAACGAGCTTCTGCTATTTAGATAATATTTTTGACTACTTATTGTTTTCTTTTTATAATGTTTTTTGTTTTCATTAGACTAAAAAAACATGAACTGCGAATATTTTTCAATTTATTATACATATAGTTTTATTAATTAAAAACTGTCATATTTATCATGCATAATTCATAAAATAAAATCATTTTTTCATAATAAATATTTCTGATATATCCCTTAATACGTTTCATTACTTATTTTAAATGTTTTTCAAAAAGTACAACTCTTAAAATAATGATCATATTTTAATGAATTAAGATTCAAAATTTCGTGCCTGAGAACTGCAAGTAGATAGATTACTAATTATACTAGTTTTTAAATCAAAACTAATTCCCAGAAAGAATTCAAATTTTATCAGACAAAAAAATTAGCGCTTACCTTGATCTCTTTGAAATTAATTTAATTTCAGAAAAGTTCATTAGTTTTCAATTAAAATTGTAACAATATGAATGACTAAAAAGTTATTACTTTGCTTATTACTTTGGTTTATTTGTTACATTATAAAAGTGACTCTTTTTACTGATAGTTAAATGTTTTTGTTATTCTCTGAGTGCGTATCTAAAATAAGTGTTAAGAACACTGCGGATGTTCACAAGAAATTAATTCCTAGAACTGCATAAAATTTTTATCGTGATTTGTAAAATCATTTTACGTATGAAATACTTAAAAATTATAGTTCAGGGAACTACTTCCGCAGCTTTTATAGTATATATTTTAATGGAAGAATGAGAATAAAAATTTTTAAAATGAGTAAGAGAAGAAATAAATACAAATTTCATAAATATTTTTTGAAACGTTTTTATTCTTTTTTGTATTTCTTATTATAAATAAATTGTTTACTTTATAATACATCATGCCTGTAAACAATTCTTTTAAATGTGCTGCCATTGGCGTATAGTATAAAGAACTATCGTTCGAAAGGATGTTAAATATTGTTGAATTAAAAGTTCATCGAAAGAAAATTAAAAAAAGAAATGATTGGAACTTCAGAAAAAGTTATTGGCCAAGTAATACATCCCGTAATAATAACATAGAAATAGTAACAATTATTATATAATGAGAGCATAATTATTTTTAGTTTGCCGTAATTTCTTAGTTAACTCTGAAAGTATCTTTTCGTTCACACATACTAATGAAACAAAACATTTCTCTTTTAATTATCGTCTTGAAAATGGCTCGGGCACGTTTATCTTTTAGAAATTTTGTTATCTTCTCTTATGAAATAGAAAAAAAATTAAGACATTCATCGACGAAATATCGTATTTAGTCCTTAAAAATTCATCATTCCCTCCTTGGAACGACGATTCCAGGTGCCGGAGACTGGTTGGAATGAAACCGATTCCAATTCCAGCCAAGAAACTCTTTCCAAGGTGTTCGTGGTGGGGAAAAATAATTCCCGTTGGAACGTGACGTCATTCCCATATGGAATTTCATTCCATGGAGCTCATGGTAGGGTTCCAGGCTATCCAGCCTGGTTGGAAAAGCCTTTATTTATCAATACTTCATTTAAGCCTTCTAGAAAGGTGAACCGGTTTCGAATCCCAGAGATGGCTGGTCGATACGAATTCCGCACCTCTCTTGCACCGACCACAGTGTTAACGTAACACATCCTCAGGGGTAGACGGATCATGGGTTGGGGTACTCTAGCCGACAGGCTAACCGTGGGAGGTTTCCGTCTCCATGTAAGGTAAATGCGGGTCAGTTACACCAAAAAGTTCTCCACGAAAACATATTTCTTCTAATATTTGGTGCAGGAGTTCCATTGTCTTCTGGATAGAGTTTAAAATTACAAGCCTACGGAGTTGAACATTAGCCTAAATATTGTGTCTGTTGTTGAAAGACTGTTTTAAATGTAAATACTTCATTTGTCTAAATATGTAAATGTACAAATGATTATCGATTTTAACCATGAGCAGATGAATCGGCAACAGCCTTTGGCCTAATACCGAGTAACAAGATCAAATATCCACGTGGGCATTTTGTTAAATTTGGATTCAATATAACTACTAACAATCTGTCATTTCAATGCTTCATAAACGGGGAGTATTCATTGTAATTTAAGTGTTTAATATTCAATTTACAAGCCTGGAGTGTGTTTAATTTCTATCCCAATAAGTTTCAGCGCAGAAAGTATCGCATACTTTATATTTAGAATGGCCAACATGGGAAGTGCGGGGCTTAATACAACCTAAAACTTTTATGCTTTTATGCAAAAACTAACAAGGCGTAAATTACGGTGTGTGATACATAAATCACTTGAATGTGAATTCTGTTGCGTGATTAGCCAATTATTTCACGTGAATAGTGATCATTATGTGGCAAAAGACAATTTGTGATTCGAAAAGCGCTTAATTTAGAACAACTATGAGTAATTCATAAATTATTTTTCCAATGCCATCCCCAATGTGCGATATGTAAACTACTAATGAGAATTGTGATGCATGATTCTGAAATTATTTAAATACGTATAACGTTATATGATTCAGATGTGACTTTAAATAATGATGTGTGATTGATAAATCACTTGAATGTGAATCATCATGTGTGATTTATAAAACGCCTTAAAACGAATTCTGGTGAGTAATTTGCAAATCACTTTAAAGCAATATTAGATATGTCATGCCATAATTGCTTTCATTTGAGTCGCAGTTCGTAGAACATTTTATATAAATTCCGATCCTTAAACCAGGAATCACTTTGATGTGAATCATGATGTGTATTCATAATCCAAGAAATTTGGAGAACTAACTTTCATTTATTAGCAGTAAAAGCTTAATGTAAAAACCTGTTCATGAATGATAAAAAAAGAAAAATAATAATTAATGAACCTTCAAAGAACAAATAGGATAACAATATTAACCTGTGGTAATAATGAAGTAAACGCATTGAACATATTTCTAAATCGATGAAACACTCTATATAATTCGAAAACTATGACTACTAAAACCAAAATTTGCTAAAAATTTCAGCTTTCTAAACATGAATGAGATGAACAATAAACGGGAGTGAAAAATCTGGAGAGAAACATTTTGCATCTTCATTAACCTCTTTTCACTTCAAGCATTGAAAATTGCATACATCAGAATTTTTGCTTCAACTTATTTATTATTTTATTACTGCTTTTTATTAAGAAAGATTAGTGATATCTTAATTCCGAAAAAATCAAGTACTTTTCAAGTACCCTATGGCAGAATTCAAGGACTCTTCAGAGCTCTGATTTTTTTAAACAAAACTCAAGGACTTTCAAGTACCTTGGGAACCCTGTTAATATTTTTCGTATTTAATTGTTAAAAATATTTTTTTAAATTTCCATGTCGCTTTCTTTTAGAACTATGTTTATTGCAGTTTTCAGTTCCATATAGTTTGAAAATTAAGGCAGAAACTAATGTACTTCCTTCTCCTAGGGCTCTCCACACGATAAGGGGGAGGAAAGCATGCGAAGTGTTGCCCTAGGTAGTGAGTTCTACTCTACGTCACCTGCAACACATTTTGATCGCTAATATGGAACTACAATCATCATAGTTCTATAAGAAAGCATCGTGAAAATGTAAAAAAAAAAAAATATTTTTGACAGTTAAATACAAAATATATTAAGAAAGGGAAAATTTCATAGTACATTCCTACAGCTGAGTTGAGGAAGGGTTAAGACATGGAGCCAGTCTTCTCCCCAGATGGCGTATTCAAGCATTGCGATCGTGAATTGAAAAAAATTTACCTTTGTGGAGGACTTTTCGATGGAATTTCCCCGAATTTGCTTCACATGGAGATTAAAACTACCCACAATTATCTTGATGATTATAGGACTCTAACCCATGACCCGCCTACCACTGACGATACACTGACGTTGACACTGTGGTGGATGCGAGTCAGGTGTGGAATTCGTATCAAGTATTTGAACCCTTGTCACCCCAAAGGGGAGGCGAATGCCCTATTTCCTGTGCCACCATGGTTCAAGTGGACATAGTGAAAAAAATGTCTCGTTACGAATTAGTGATAGCAGTTTACTTATGATGCAAACATAAACATTCAAACCGAAACAGCAAAGCTCACGTTGCGTATCATGAAGCCTCTTACCTCTTTGAACGTCAGAAACGTCTAAGACAGAAATGTTAGTTTTTGAAAGAAAAGGAGATGCAATACCTTTACATTTCCTTTTGCAAGAAGGTAAGATATTGCATGTTGAAGTTACTGCATTGTACCAATTTATACAATGCAATATCTTCAAGAAGGGAAGTAGCATGTTATCAAAATAAAAATTACTCTTTTTGAAGTGCATTTCTGAAAATAGAGAAGGAATTTTTTGTTCTAGGGAAGAAGATAACTTAGATCATGGTCACTCATATAGAGAATTGTCTAGGGCCTGCTTTCTAACTTTGGTACTTAGGGAAAAAATAGGGAAATATGAGGGAGGATTAGAGAAAAGGGAAAAATGCACTTTCTTCACTGCGAGTGGGATTTTTCGAATGTTGTTTAGATCGCCATTTTTGCTTGCCTCTGCTGTCTCGCTTAAATTGCTGTGTTATTATGTCCGATGATTTTTATAAAAAACGGCCCTTTTTAGGGCCAACTTGCATTAATACTGTTGACGACTTGGAACGGAATTCGGATAATGATTTTTTGGATATGGACAAACCTATGGTTTCTCATACTGATGCTGACGACATGGAACATAAAACGGACGATGATTTTTTGGATACGGACAGACAAAATGTTGCTGAGGATGTTGATCAGGATCCAGATCGAGCCACAAGCAGTCTCGAATGTAGTTCTTGCAGAAAAATGTTTAAAAATAGAAAAACTTTACGAAAACATGTGCTTAAATTTCATCCGGCTGAAATTCAATCTCTGTGTCCTTCATTAAAACAAGGTAAAGTTTTTCAATTTCCTTGTAATGTGTGTTCAAAGCAATATAATGATATTTACAATCTACGCCTTCACGAAAAAACTGCTCATGGAATTATTGATACAAAATCTGATGATTGTCCCATGTGTCATTTTAAGGGATCAAAGAAGGATTTAAAAATACATTTTGAAGCAGATCACGACATTGATATTGAAGAAGAAACTCTTCAATTTGAAAGTGAAAATGACTTTGTAACATGGAAAGCTAAACTGGAGAATGATCATGCTGTTAGCTATGTTAAAGAGCGTGGTGTTGCCCATACTACTGCTGGTGTGGAAAAACAGTTCTTCATCTGTAACAGATCTGGTTACTATAAATGTAAAGGTAAAGGACTGAGACACTTAAAAACGCAAGGCAGTAGAAAAATAAATGGCTATTGCCCTGCTGGCTTCACTGTGAATAGTTCCGCAGATGGGTGCCTCGTAAAATATATCAAAACGCATATTGGCCATACAAATGAAATTGGACATTTGTCATTAACCGAGGAAGAAAGAAGTTTCTTTGCTGCTAAAATTGCAACAGGGATTTCATTTAATAAAATTTTAGATGACGTTAGAGACAATATCCCTTCTTCTGGAATTAGACGAGTTCATTTGTTAACAAATAAAGACCTGCATAATATTCAAATGGAATTTGAGGTTAAAGCTTGTGGTCTGAAAAGTGATGCTGCAAGCATTGATCTTTGGGTGAATCACAAAGATAATAAAGATGTTTTGTTTTATAAATTTCAAGAGTATGATTGTCCAAAGCATCAAAATTTGCAAAGTGATGATTTTGTGCTTATTATTATGACTGAAGCACAGAGAGAAATGCTAACTAAATATGCTCCTGAATGCATATGTATCGATAGCACCCATGGCACAAATGCTTATGATTTTCAACTGACAACATTGCTAGTCCTCGATGACATGCGGCAAGGACTTCCATGCGCCTTCATGATTTCAAGTAAAGTCAATCAAGATACATGTGCTGTGTTTTTTAGTGAGATTAAAGATGTTGTAGGGGATATCTCAACTGCAATTTTTATGTCTGATATGGCTGAAACTTATTATAATGCCTGGCTATCAACATTTCACACTGTCCCTACTAACAGACTTTATTGTGCCTGGCATGTTGATAATGCCTGGAGAAACAATCTTAACAAAATAAAAAACCAAGATCTACGTGTTTTTGTGTACAAAATTCTAAAAACTTTGATGTACGAAACTGATGTAAACACATTTGAAGTTCTGCTTACAAAAACTAAAGATATGTTTTCTTTAAATGATGAACTAAAGCAGTTTGGAGACTACTTTTTTCAGTTTTATGGACAAAATTCAGCGTGCTGGGCTTACTGTTATCGAACAAACCTTGGAATCAATACTAACATGCATCTTGAAAGTATGCACCGGACACTGAAATATATTTATTTCAAGGGTAAAAAGGTGAAACGTTTAGACAAATCTGTTATTCAGATTATGAAATTTATCAGAGATAAACTATTTGATAGACTAGTTATTTTACATAAAGGCAAGCTAGTTCCAAAGTTGAGTGACTTGCGTCTGAGGCATCAAACTAGCCTTGCATTATCTCTTGATTTTGTTAGTGAAATAAATGATTCCTTCATTGTACTTTCTTCAAATGACCCTGCGACAACTTATATGGTAAAAAAGAACAATAAAAGCTGTACCTGTCGACTACGCTGTGATGAATGTGATTCCTGTTTACATGCATATACTTGCACATGTATAGATGCAAGTATTAAAAATAATATGTGCAAGCATATTCATTTGACATGCAGGTACTTGCAGTCAAAACAATGCATTGATAAAGTGGGTGTAAAAGCAACTAGTTTATGTATTGATACAGATAAAGCTGATAAAGATTTTGGAGAAAATGTTATAGTTACAGAACTTTTAAAGGAAAGTGGTACAGTGAACATATCATTAATTGAAGCAAAAGAGGATTTGATAAAAAAATTTAGTGATATGATTTACAGTATCAAAGATGCATCAGAAGTTAAAATTTTAAACGACACATATAAATCAGCTCAAGTAAAGTTGTTGGCTCATCATAATTCTACCACTCCTCTTAATCCTTTGCCTCCAACAAAGAAAAGAAAAATTGCACCACAGCGGCGACTATTTTCAGTTAAAAGTAAAAGAGTTAAGCGTAATAATGCTATTTCAAATCCTACTGTGCAAGAGTCCCAGGATATTGCTTTATCTCTAATTATGCCGAAATGAATTATGTGAAGTCATTGCAGTTAATAATATAAGTAGTTTTTTTTTTCTATCAACATATAAAGGGAAACCAGTGTAAACTTTATTTTATTTGTGTAGGCAATTATAATGTACTATTTGTTTGTATTGAAGTGACAAACAGCAATGTTCAAGTTTCACTTATCCTTTAAATCATATTTGCTTTCTTAAAACTTAAATTTTTATCCATGTTATTTTTATTTATTTTAAAAATTCTTGTAGTTTGATTTCAAAAATGTAATAATATCTAATTACTACTTAATAAACCCATCCTAAGAGCAAGATTCTAATATTTTAATTTCTGTTCTTTGTAAGCTGTTGCCATTAACCACCCTCAAGAAATTATGGAACTTGCTTTTAATAAAAGCTAAAACTTGTGTGTTAACATCAAATATATTTGGCCAAAATTGTTTGTATATCATGCTAACTGAAATAACTAGTTGAGCAAAATATTGTAATTGCATCCATTGTAAGCTGTGTGTAATGGATATTGTATTGATTTTTTAAATTTTGCTTATTTTTAGATTTTCTAAGTATTGCTTATTTTTAGATTTTGGATATACATCATTTTCGGCATAGTATTTCTTTCAAATATGTAGAACAGGCTTCTGATTCTGCATTTTTATGTGTTGATCTAGATGGTATATTTTTCATGTGTATTAAATAAAGGAGTAAATTTATAAAAAATAAAGAAAAACATGTTACTAAGATAAAAAGGGCAAAAATATCACATTTAATTATTGCGATTCATGAATATTTTTTAACCACTTCATCAGTTTTTCGCAATTTTATAAATCCTGACCTTAATATTGTTTATCATTATTATTATATTGCTTTCTAGTTGAACAGAGTTGTTTTCATGTGATGTTTTGGGATTATCCTATCAAACAAACTCTTGTAGAAGTAATCATATGATATTATAAACACACATGGTTGAAGTGTTCTCTCTGCTTTTCTCTACTTCAAAATTTTTGAGGAAGAAGTCAGTATGTGAATTTTTATACCTAAGTGCCTAAAAACATCTGCCATAATGCACAATGCCTAGGCATTTCATACTTTGCCGATAACATATATAACAAAATGAATGACTTAAGTCTTCATAGCACATCAAGTATGGTATTAAGAGACGATTACCCTTGATTTGATGGCATAAAATAATTCAGTGTGGGAGGAATATGCTTTTTAAAAAAATCTCTCTACTCTTCCCTTACATCATAATCAACTGTTTTACACAAGAGAATCCTCGTATCTTGTTATGACTAAATGATTTTTAACATTAAGAAGAAAAAAATTTCTGAAGTTTCTTCACATAAGATCAGAAACTAGTAAATCGTTTATCTGTGAATTCCTGTTAGTGTTGTACAAATTATTTCCAATAGAGAATCAGCATCCTTAAGTTTTGAGAAAATTTTGTCCTTAATTTTTATATTTTAGACTTCTGGTGAAATAATAGGAAATAAAGAATGCTTTTTATTTTCAACAGAAATCATTTTTTCCCCTTCTATTTTAGTTTATCTTTAAAAAAGAATTGCTGTGTAGTAATTTGTTAAAAAAAAAAAAATTTCTAAGCACTTAGAAAAGCAAAAGAGTTATCAGCTTATGGTCAAGAGTCTTGTTTTTGGAAAATTTGTTAATC
The DNA here is from genome assembly GCF_982258835.1 of Parasteatoda tepidariorum. NCBI lineage: Eukaryota > Metazoa > Arthropoda > Arachnida > Araneae > Theridiidae > Parasteatoda > Parasteatoda tepidariorum. Next base: position 11,413,269 of record NC_141758.1, on the reverse strand, counting down.
CTTATATGCAATTTTTAACAAGGTTTGATTTTATGTGTATAAAATTATGTACTTAAAGCCTAAAACTCAGCTCATTTTAATCAAATATAAAGTTACTAGTTGGTTGCATTTATGTTATTAAATATGTGTGGCGTATTTTATTAATGTAAATTTCAGTTAAAAATTTAATAGCTGCAGCTAGGCTTTTTTTATGAGTTAGTAGCTAATTAGAGAAGAGGGTACCTTTTTTTTAGGTAAATTGTTTTAAATGAGTTTCTTTCTTTTTTTTTATTATACATATGCATGTAATCTCTTAATTTAAAACATGATTGTGTAACATTTTCTACAGTTCTACTAGGTAACTTCATGTCATAATTTGGTGTCAATCTGTGTAATTAATGCAAGATCAGTTTTCAGCCATTAGAAGTATGTCATGAAGCAGTTATTCAAAACAGTGTCAATTTCTAATATAAAGTCTCTGTTAGTTATAAAGTAATTCTAATGATCCTTAAATTAATTAGTCCTTTTTTTTAGATACAAATTTTTGTAAATTGTAAACATTGCTCTGTGTAACATTTATTAATAGTCTGTGTTGTTAAACTGCTGGCAGTTTTCTATTTTGTATAATTTAAATAAATATTTTTTCTTAGTTCATATTTGTATTTCTCTTATTATTCACAATATTCTAAATTATGTTTTAATTATTACATTTACTTTTTCCTTTGTCTGGTAATGTATTTGAGTATTTTAACTTCATAAATTTAAATATATATAATAGCAATATAAAAACAACTACATTTAAGTTTTGAAATGAATAGCAAATCAATAAAACTAATATTAAATTTTTTAGCAATTAAATATAAGGGAGATTTTTTTTTCAAAACATTAACTTTTGCTTATGACAATTAAGTAGAATTCATCTCATAATTAACTTAATGTTAAAATTTTTTACATTAGGTCTATACAATTAAGTTTAAAAATCAGTAACCAGTAATGGAAAAACATTAAAAATAAAAATTTAGTGACATTTTAAATTGTAATTGCATAAAATAATGTAACTTATTACCTTAAGCAAGATCAAATTTTGTAAGTAAACACAATAATTTAAAACCAAATTTCTATAATTTGGTTTGTAAATTTAAAATGTGTATGGTGACAGTAATTTCAATTGGTGGAAGGAACAAAATTTTAATATATATTTTTTTTTCTCCACTATACCATTTACTTTATGATACTTTAAAAACATATTGCTTGCTTTACATTTTAAAATGCAATTTGTATATTTTGTACCTCCAACCAATAAAACAAATTCCATTAAGAATTAATTTGCAATAAACTTTTTACTCAGAAGTTTTATTCTCCAACTTTTTATCACTTTTATTTAACCAAATTATCTAAAATTAAGAAATGACTAAGTAATTAAAGCAAACTTAAAATTCTGTTCTACATTTTTTTAGAACCAAAATTTTACTTATTTTAAACATTTTGAAACAAAAAAACTGATAAAATCAAAATTGAGGATTTGATGTTGAAATTATAATTTAAATTGATTGTGCAATTATTCAACTAAGAATAAGAGTTAAAAATACCAAGTAAACTTCCATTTAAAAAATGTATCAAAAAAAAGTTTTTTTTTTTTTTTTTTTAATTTTTTTTTCAACTTTCAATGACCTTTGCTTTATGTTTAATTTTACTAGCAATGAGATCTTTTTAAAAACTTGTGAGTCATGATACCATAAGCACTAATAATTTTAGGGTCATAGTTATAAAGAGTTGAGTTTGGTTTATTGGCCTTAAGTTCAAATGGAATATGTTGTTCCAAAACTTTCAAACATAATTGGAGAATATACATATACATGTTTCTAAATCTACCAACCAATTATTCAGAAAAGCGATTTTGTAACTTTTTATTTAATTAGCATAAGGTACGTCTCTCGAGCCATTAAGGTTGCATCCTGAATACAATTAGTTTTGCCATTTTACAAACAAATAAAAAGTTGTATCATTAAAACATGTTTTATTGATTAAAGTTAAATAAATCACTTTTTTTTCGTTATATAGAAAGTAATCATACCTAAAAAAGAAAAAAAAAGTCTTTGTCTTAAGAAAACAAAGTATATTTGGAAAAAACTGTTTTTTTTTTTCTTTCTAAAATTACTAATTTAACTTAATTTTATTTTCACGAAAGGCTAAATTTCAGAAGGGGAAAGGCATATTATTCATTGCCCTTCAATTAAATTTCAGAGGAAAATAAAATTATAGCTTTAAAGTTTTTTTTTTCAAAAAAAAAAAAAGGCTTTTTAAAGATTTACCAATTTAATGTGGCTTCATTCTCATGAATGTCTAAATTTCATAAGGGGCAAAGCATACTATTAGCTCCCTCAAAAATTGAAAAAAGTTCTTTTTTTTCTGAAATTATTTACTTAACTTAAATTTATTTTCACGAATTCGCCCCTTCAACTTAAATTTACAGTAAAATAAAAATTTTGATTTCGAAAATAATTTTAAAGTAGAAAAAGAAATGTTTCTTTTTTTCTAAAGTTATTGATTTAACATGACCTCATTCTCACGAATTCTAAATTTCAAAAAGGGCTAAGCACACTATTCGCTACCTCAATTAAATTTCAGAAGAAAATAATGATTTAAAAAAAAAAAAGTTTCTCTTTTTTTTCTGAAATTACCACCTTAACTTTCTTTTCACGAATGGTAAATTCAGAAGGAGCGAAGCACATTATTCGCCCCCTCAATTTAAATTCACGGTAAAATAGAATTTTTGATTTTGAAAATAACTTTAAAGTAGAGAAACAAATGTTTTTTTTTTTTTTTAAAGTTATCAATTTAACTTGGCATTATTTTCACGAATGGCTAAATTTCTGAAGAGACAAAGCACATCGTTCACTCTTCTATTAAATTTCCGAGGTAAAAAGGTTTTTTACTTCGAAAATCTCTTCAAAGTTGAAAAAAAAAGTTTTTTTTCCCTCCAAGTTTACTAATTTAAACTGACTTAATTTTTGTGAATGTCTAAACTTCAGAAAGGGGCGAAACGCATTATATTTGCCCTTTTATTAAATAATAGAGGAAAATTAAGTTTTCCTTATCAGTAGCTGGCACGCTACTGATAAGGGTCTAGCACGTTGATTAATTCGGAGTCTCAAACGAAACTTAAATTTCTTAATTATAAGCAGAGGTTGAAAATTAACATACGGATGAAGATTTCAATATGGGATAGTACCTATACCAACTAACATTATAATGTATTGAAAGTTTACCACACGCTACTAACATCTGGTTATAATATAAAGAGTTTACTCTCGTTTTATTTTCATTTTGACTATTTAAAGGTCCAGGATCTCCACACGCAACATACTAGACGATTCAGTCAGAGTATACAAACAAGAATGTAGGTTGATGAGATTCCCCTCATTTAACATTTAACCTATTGGTAAAAGGAAGAAAGAACTCTTGGTTTATGAAGGTACCCACATTATGACTGCTGGTTCTTAGAGAATGAACACACAGGTCTGTTAAATCATAATGGTTCTTAAATACAACAGGCGTTCTGGTTCATGGACACATGTCTGTTATCGAAGGTACCCAAAATCAGCCTCTTGGCTCAGAAGGGCACCAAACCATTCACATTTTAAACGATTTACACACCTCCGACCACCATCGAGAGAGAACAAGAACTCGATTGATGAGCACTTCGTTGGAGAATATATTTTAGCAACCAAGTTCTCATTCGGCAGCAATCAGAGGTGTGAGAATCTAAAGCAGTTAAAACGACCCTTCATTCTTTTTCATACGTGTATACTTCAATGACACATCGTAAAGACACGGCCTTTTCAGTAGAACTCTTAAGTCAAGCATAACTGGCTACGCTCTGTTGGCGAATGGGTTGCGACTATGACTAACCTGCGTAGGAACCGAGGGTTCGCGGTATCGGCCCGAGTGAAATTGTTCTAGAGTAAAATGCTCGACTTCGCGTGCAGGTGACCGCTAAGCAAGGAGTCATTCTCTTGCAGAGGGCCAAAATTGTTATGACCTTTCTTCAATCATCCTCAGGATTGTTTTCCAGACCGTCACCAGTAGTCCATTGTGTAGCTGTAAAGCGAGATAAATACCTACCTATCTCAAACAACAAAAATTAACGAAAAGTAGTGAAGAATAGTTTAAAGAAAATAAAGCTTGAAGAAGTAAAAAAATTAATCATAAAAGAAAATGATTAAGGAAATAATTGATATTAAAAACAATAAAAGAAAAAACTTTACTGTGTTTTCTTTTTCCGGCAAATCAACTTTTTAATATAAAATTTAAAAAAATTAGTTTTTAGTCCCTTCAAATAATATAAATGGGCAGAAATGATCATCCTACTGTGTTCCGTAATGATAGATGAGTAAGGAATAAGCAGGGAATTTTCAAAACAACTTTCAAGCAATACGCATGTGCATAACTGGGTTCCATAGTTAGAATGCAGTCTCTAGAAACTTGTCTCCTAAACTGGCTCTTACATCCATCAGTGCGCGTATATTTAACTCTTGGACATTAAGGATAAAACCATTGATGCTTGGCTTTACTTTATTTTACTTATTTCCTCCTCCACTAACTTCAAAAGCCTGCGGAGAAGGGTTTATATATTGGGTACATATAGATGATATCATAATACAACATCAAGAAATAATTTTAATCTAAATTACTTTTTTAACAAAAATAAGTGGTAGTTAAATTTTTTTACTTATATTTCGAGTATTTTGTTGATAGTAGTGCCCCATCAGCTAGAATTCGAGAGCAAATTAAGAGCAGTAGTTAAATTAAATGCCTTCAATACTTGACAAGACAGTCTACTATCTGACTCAAATCTTTATTATGATTGACGAACAACTTACGTCGATAGTAATCCTCCATCAAAGGGAGCGTTATAGTTTTTAAAATCAACCAGTAAAATCATCAAGATATGTAAGCATATGTCGAAGGTTACAGTCAGCGGTTATAACATTAGTGTCTTGTGGTATCCGTTGTATCTCTGGGGCTGTTATAAATATAAATACTTCATTTGTCTGAATATGTAAATATATAATTGATTATCTATTTTTACCCTGCGCAGATTAATCGGCAACAGCCTTTGGCCTAATACCGAGTAACAAGATCAACTATCGACGTAGGCATTTTGTTATAGTATGATTCAATATAACTACTAATTAGCTCTCATTTCAATTCTTAGCAAGCGGAGAACATTCATTGTAATAGAAGTGTTTAATATATTCTGTTAACAAGCTCGGAGTGTGTTTGATTACTATTCCCATAAGTTTCACCGTAGAAAGTAACGCCTACTTGGCAAAAATGGGAAGGGCGGGGCATAATACAGCTTGCAATTTCATACACCCTGCAATAGATTCAGGATTATTTATGCAAAAATTTATACAATTGCTGAAATGCCAATTGCTCCGAAAAATTCAAAATAATTTAAAAAGCGGTAAATAGCTACAAGCTAAAATTTGCAAATAATTGACTAATTTTGTTACCTGTTTAAGTGGTTTTGCATGACTTAACTATACTTAGATAGACTGAGGTTTTATACGGAGCACCTGTCCGCGAAGCGGACACTCCACTCCTTCATCATGATGTAGTACGAGTAGGCGCCTGTAGTACTGACGTTAGCAAGAGATACTAGAGAAGTAGCAGAAGCTTTGGGCGACGCAGGTTTATATTCTGTGTCTAGCTTAATAAATGTGAGATTGTAGATCAAGGTTGATTGAGAACTGTTAAGAGTGGGATAAGTTAGGTAAAATACTAGGGGTGGATACCCTCAAGTCGGCGATCACATGAAGGTCCTTTCACCTCTCTGGGAGTATCCATGGAGTAATAATGGGGGGGGGGGATTATTTATTTATAATGCTTTGAGAGGATGCATATATTCGCTGATATATTCGCTGATAGTATCTGATTTCAGATAATTTCTGATAGCATATTTGGTAGATAGTATGGAGAGCCTGTGATACGTCTCAGTAACCTGTTTTGAGTTGTTTCAAGCTTTTTTAGTTTAGTTTGGTTTATGCATTCCCAGGCGGGCATGCATAAGTTAATATAGGCCTTATACACATTGTGAAAAGCGTTTTTTTTTTAGATTTAGGGGTAGTGGAGAACTTGAGTTTACTTTTGGTCTCAGGCAACTATATGCAGCATGAGCCTTATTGGTAACTTTCTTAACTTGCAGATTCCTATTTAGTTTGTTGTTGAAAGTGAGGCTTTAGTCTGCCTGGTTAACTATAGGGATGATTTTAGCAAAGAGAATAACATTATTATTGACGTTTCTCTTATTCTTTTTCTTTTTCCTACTGATCAGCATTAGTTTCGATTTCTCTACGTTAACCAGGATTTCATTGTCCTCGCACCATTCCTCTATAGTTGGCATAAGGTTGTTCATATTTATTACAGCTTGGTTAGCATATGGCTATGCCCGTGTCATCGGCATAGTATGCAATCATTTGGTTGATTTGATTATTGCAGGTGGGAAAATCATTTGTGTAGATTAAATATAGGATCGGGCCTAAAATACTGCCTTGCGGTTCACCCGCAAGAATATTCTTTTTTGTAGAAAGTTGATTGTTCAGTCTTATTTGAAAAGTCCTAATGCTGAGGTAGGAGTCAATAATTTTAATGATATTGTAGGGTAGATTTTGGTTGATAAGTTTGTTTATTAGAGCTTTATGCCGGACGTAGTCAAACGCTTTTGCCACGTCTACCATAAGCAGGGCTGTGGATTCTTTTTTGAAGATGCCTTCGCTGATAAAATCAATTAAGCGGATCAGCTGCTTTGTGGTAGATAGTTTCTTCCTGAAACCATATTGTTCTTTCGGAAGAAAGGTTAGTAGTGGCTCAAGTCTGGTAAGAATAATTCTTTCTAGAATTTTTCCCAGAGTGAGAAGCAGGCTAATGGGACGAAAATTTTCAGGATGTCTTGAATCTTTGCCTGGTTTCGGAAACAAAATGATGATAGCATTTTTCCAATTTGTGGGGAAATAATTCAAATTGAGGCAAGCGTTGAAGATGCTAATGATATCATTGAGCTTATTTAGTGGTAGTTGTTTAATCTTTCGATTATTAATGTTTTCTTCTCCTGCAGATTTTCTGTTATTTAGTTTTTTAATAATATTGTTTAGTTCATCTTGATTCACATTATCAATAGGATTGTGGCTGTTATTGCTGATAAAGTAATTATCATATATTAAGTTGATCTGCTCATCAGCTTTCCTATTACTGGGGAACGTATTTAAGGAGAATTGTTTCTCTATAGTATCAGCAAATATTTTGATTTTATTATCGTCACTATAAATGTTTCTCTATAGTATCAGCAAATATTTTGATTTTATTATCGTCACTATAAATGTTTCTATTATTAAAAATAATAGGTTTACTTATAACTTTGGAGGTTTTAAGTGACTTGGACATTTACCAGATAGTCTGATCCTTAATGCTTAGGTTCGCACGCAATTTTATCATGCCAGCTATTGTTTCGGTGGTTAACACAAAGCTCTTTAATATCTTTTATAAGTTTATTGAGTTCTCTTTTATCAGCAGGATTTCTATACTTTTGCCATTGTTTCCTTACATAGTTTTTATAGTGAATCTTATCTTTAATGTCTCTTGGTAGCTTTTGATAATTATCAACATCTTTTATAGTAGTAGTAGCATCTTTTAGAGCATTTTGGATTTCTTTTGTTAGTTGATTGATATTATTTTCTGCGTCTAACTCATTATTTGGTAGGGGGAATTCGCTCTGTTTAGTAAGTATATTGTGGAAGAGGTTCCAGTTTACTCTCTTTGCATTAGTGGAGTTTTCCATTTGGTGCGTGCCTAGGACAGCAATGACCGGTATATGGTCACTGGATAATTCAGTAACCGTGTAGCAGCTAAGGTTTATTTGATTGTTTATGATGAAAATATCAAGTAGATCTGGCTGGTGGTGGATGTTGTACGGGAAGTAGGTCGGCTCAGTGGGGGCAACAACAGTGAGGTCTTGTTTCTTAATAATGCTGTGAAGGCTTTTGCCATTTTTGTTATTGACTCTGGCCCCCCAGATAGTATTTTTGGCATTAAGGTCACCGCCAAGTATACAGTTCATGTTATTTGGGAGTATGGAATTAATTTCATCGTCTGTAATGATGTTGCCTGGTTTATTATATAATGAAGTAAACTTGATGAAGTCTTTATTATTTTGATATAGCAAGATTGAGGTTTCTTCATATCCATCTTTTGTAGTATTGCTAAATAAGGTAGTCTTTAGGCTTCTTTTAACGAAGATAGCAGTGCCGCCACCACGGCAAACTCTTCTATCAGTCTTATATGTATTGTAATTAACAATATTAAAATTATTTGCAGCATTTGCGTGGGTCTCTGTAATGAGAGCTATGTCTATATCGTGCTCATGTATAAAGTTAATAAATTCCGAAAATTTTGTAGTAAGATTTGCAGCATTCCAAAGCATTATTTGTATTGGTTTCCATCTATTTTTTGAACTATCCATTATGGGCTAATTGTTTTTCCTCACTTAATTTTTCTACAGCTTCACTAAGGGCCGGTAGTCTGTTTGCGGCTTTGGCAATGGCCACAAGACCGCATAAGTCATTGAAAACTTTTTTAGCTTCGTTAACTATATCTCTTAATTCCTCTGTTTCTGAGTTTTTTAACAGCTTCAGCATAGGACTTATTATGAAATATCCTTCCTGTATTTTTGGGCTCTTGTCTTTTGGCTGTGGGAAATTTAGACCAGTATAACAAAGTGGCGAATTATATAAGCCTTTAAATTATTTAGAAATAGTGGTGGATTTAAACCTAATAAATTGAATTTATTATACCAAGAATCACAGTTAATAAACTACAACACGAAAATATTTATTTGCGGTCCGGAGCAAGTTGGCAACTCTGCAATTGGTAGCGAATTAAACAGTTACAATTGTAGAATAAGGAATTACTCCTACTCTTTACATGTGTCATCATGATAAAGCAACAAAGTTACATTTTTATATGATACATAGACTTTTTCATACATTGGAAAAATTTCTTAAATTGTAGTGGTATTATAACCGTTGTTGAACAACCGACTCAACTTTTTAAGTTTACGACTGCAATTGTTCAACTCCGTAGTCTTGTAATTTCAAACTGAATCCAAAAGTCAAGAGAACTCCTTGATCAAGTATTGCGAGACACATGCCCTCGCGGGTGACTTTGGATGGAACTACCCCTCATTACATGGAAAGAAAAACCACAAAAACCGCCCACAGTTAGCATAACAGTAAGGGGATTCGAATCAACCACTGAGACTATTTTACGCCAGCACTGTGGTCGGTGCAAGCCTGATGCCGAATTATTATCGAACAGCTAGTTCACATCATTGGAAGGCGAAAGCTATATCCCTTAAGCCATCGCGGCCTAATGAAGTAGTATTGTTAGTAATCTCAAAACGGTTATTAAGCGTAGATACATTTTTAAAATTAATTTACTAATTAATAAAGTTAATAAGTTAGTAGATGACATTTAAAGCTTATTTATCATAAAGTGTTGAGTAATTAGGTAGTCCGAAACTGAGTGACCTTGAAAGTGTGAGCCAAGTTAGGCATCGGAGGTGTCCTCTGATATTTAACGCATGTATTTTTTTAATTTATGATCTAATTTGTATCTCTCAAGGTATCTGAACTTTTCAGACACCCTGTATATAAACCAAAAAAAATAAAAAATTATTTCAATCGTTTTATTGCAACTATTAGTTCAAAAAGTAATATAGTTACAGCATTAAAACAAAACAAATAAATGAACACTTTTGACAAAACTTATCTTTTTACACATAAGAAGTTAAATCAAAATAATCATTTCAGAATATCACCTTAAAGAACAAGTCTACTACATTGTCAACACTTAATTATTTACAATTCAATAAAACTTCTAAAAAATTTATGATCACAGTCTTTGAAATATATTTACAAAAGCAAGACAATTATCTGCACTTTATTTACAGAGTTAAATTTAATTTAATTTATGTACAAGCAAGGAGTGTCGAACAAACTAATATATCATATTAAATGGTACAAACAAAAGAGTTTCCTAAATCTAATATAAAACAAATAAACATAAAGACAGATATATTTATTTTTTGTCTTACCGAAAATAAGTTTTAAAAAAATTTTTTTTAAGGTAAACCATCAGTTCCCCTTTGGTGTTCCAAGAGTTAGTACTTTATTTTATAACCAGTGATGAACTTTGAAAGTTTTTATTCTATTTCAATCATACATACACTTCAAAATTTATTTAATTTTTTGGTTGTCCTTATGAAATTACATTAAGTGAAATGTTGGTGGGAAAAAAAAGACATTTTTTAAAGGAAAATATGATATTTTTAATAACAATGTATTAATAAATAATGGAAAATAAACAAGCATTTATACGAAATTCCATCAGTGTTTCATATGGAGCTATACAAAATCAAAATAAATAAATTCTTTAATAAATACATTAGTTTCCGCAATAATCATTCCCAACAACAGTTTCTTAGAGTTTTCATTACGAGGAAAAACACAATTTGATTAATTTTTTTTTATTTATATATACCAGAAACAAAAGACATAAATCCTAGTTTAAGGTTATTAATTATAAAACGATAAAATATCTTCTCTCTTCAAAATTAAACATTTTAGGTATAGTCTTTTTAGATTATAACATTCACGATAACCAATTATTATAAAGTTTGAGTTCTGCCGGAAAAAAAAAAAGTCAATAATATAGTGTTTCAAAGTCAAAAAGAACAGGCAACTGCTAAGTCTAAATATGAATAAATAATTACTCTTTTTGCATTTAATCAAAAAATATCAACAATATTTCAAATTATTTCGAAATTAAATATATTTTTTTATTACCAAGCATTTTAATAGTGCAGTATACTAAATATTACACAAAGGATTTAAAATATCGTTTTGTCAGTAACTATTTTAAAGTACCCTTAATATAATAACTAAAATTTTAATTGAAAGTCATTCTATTTTGCTCTTTTTTTATGAATATTGATAAAGAACCTATAAAGTATGGGTCGTTAAGCTTTCAAAAACATGAATTCATGACATTAAACTTTTAAAAACAAGAGAAATAATATAAAAAAGGGCATTCGGCTTCAATGACCAAGAAACGCGAGGAAAACAATTATTAATAAAGTATGGGTTAAAATTCTTTTGAAAACATGAATTGAAGCTTTTAAAAACATGAGAAATAATCTCGGTATATCTTTAACTCTTGCAAGTCAAAGAGTACGTGGTTAAGCTCTTCCATCCATCAGTGCCCGGATATTTAACTCTGGGATATCAAGGTTATAACCATTGATGTTTATAATGGAGTTTATAATGATGATATTATATTATTATACCACATCACCATTGCTGCTTGGCTTTATTCGCTTTTACCTCCTCCACTGGCTCTTTCATAAGTCTGCGAAGAAGGATTAATAATATATTACAAAATCCATGCCTTGAGTAACAGAAATAATTTTAATATTGATTATTTTTTTTTAAAAAAAATTAATGGTAGTCAAAATGTTTTTTCTATTAATTCAAGTATTTTATTGGAAGTAGTGCCGCATCAGCTAGAATTGAAGAGTAAATTGAGAAAAGTAGTTAAATGGAATACCTTCAATACTTGGCTAGACAGTCTACTATCTACTCAAAGCTTTATTATGATTGACGAACAACTTACGTCGATAGTAATCCTCAGTCAAAGAGAGCAATATATTTTTTAAATTTCGAAAAATCAACAATGTGGTTGTTCAATAGCGGTCTACAGTTAGCGGTTCTAACATTAGTGTCTTGTTTTACTAGAGACTACGTCAATAGTTTATGAGACATTCGTTAGTGGCTTGTTTTAGTCGATCATGTGATTCAAACTTTATTTTCTTACCTCGTAACGCAGGGATTCCCAGACTAGGTTCTGCAGAAGTCTTCCAAATGTTCCGTGAAATTATTTTGCTTTTGAAAATTGTAATCTAAATTTTAATAAGTTTTAAGTTTCACTTTGTTTTAATTCAATTTCGCTACAAAAATATAAAATTAGAAATCAAAGCTAGGGAAACAAAAATGACAGCTAGAAAAAAAAACTAATCATTTTTCCCCCTCAAAATTTACATATGAAGTTTGTGATGCAAGGACATCTATTGCAGTTTTTTATTTAATTTATATTTACATTATTTTAATATTGTCCATTTTAAACAAACCATAGCGGCTTATTTTTATTATTTTATTTATCTGTTGTTGTTTCGAATGCCATTTACCGATATCAGCAAGCCTGCTCTTTGAAACCAAGCAATTTTAATACAGAGGGTGCACTTCTTGTTTTTCCGTGGTGCTATCTATGGCCAAGAACACTTCAGCCACACATACCTCATAACCCGTTTACTATGTGTCCGCATTCATACATTCATTCATCTACAGATCGTAGTTTTGACTGTACAAGAAAACAGTCAATCTCCAATTCAGAACTCTCAGAGATATTGATTTGTTAGGGGAATATGAAGAGCTTCATGACCCGACAGATTCAACATGCACCCGTCACCATTTACTACACGGGGAGTCTCGGATCCCCGGGATTGAATACACGACCTCTTGAACATGGATCTAACGCCTTTCCAACCAGGCTATCCAGACTGGTTGGAAAAGCCTTTATTTATCAATACTTCATTTAAGCCTTCTAGAAAGGTGAACCGGTTTCGAATCCCAGAGATAGCTGGTCCATACGAATTCCGCACCTCTCTTGCACCGATCACAGTGATAACGTAACACATCCTCAGGGGTAGACGGATCATGGGTTAGGGTACCCTAGCCGACAGACTAACCGTGGGAGGTATTCGTCACCATGCAACGCAAATGCTGGTCAGTTCCACCAAAAAATCCTCCACTAAGGCATATTTCTCCCAATATTGGGTGCAGGAGTTCCATTGTCTTCTGGATAGAGTTCAAAATGACAAGCCTACGGAAGTGAACATTAGCAATCGTAAACCCAAAAATTGTGTCTGTTGTTGAAAGACTGTTTAAATGTAAATACTTCATTTGTCTAAATAAGTAAATGTACAAATAATTATCGATTTTAACCATGAGCAGATGAATCGGCAACAGCCTTTGGCCTAATACCGAGTAACAAGATCAAATATCCACGTGGGCATTTTGTTAAAGTTGGATTCAATATAACTACTAACAATCTGTCATTTCAATGCTTCGTAAACGGGGAACATTCATTGCAATTTAAGTGTTTAATATTCAATTTACAAGCCTTGAGTGTGTTTAATTTCTATCCCAATAAGTTTCAGCGTAGAAAGTATCGCATACTTTATATTTAGAATAGCCAACATGGGAAGAGCGGGGCTTAATACAACCTAAAACTTTTATGCTTTTATGCAAAAACTAACAAGGCGTAAATTACGGTGTGTGATACATAAATCACTTGAATGTGAATTCTGTTGCGTGATTAGCCAATTATTTCACGTGAATTGTGATCATTATGTGACAAAAGACAATTTGTGATTTGAAAAGCGCTTAATTTAGAACAACTATGAGTAATTCATAAATTATTTTTCCAATGCCATCCCCAATGTGTGATATGTAAACTACTAATGAGAATTGTGATGCATGATTCTGAAATTATTTAAATACGTATAACGTTATATGATTCAGATGTGACTTTAAAAAATGATGTGTGATTGATAAATCACTTGAATGTGAATCATCATGTGTGATTTATAAAACGCCTTAAAACGAATTCTGGTGAGTAATTTGCAAATCACTTTAAAGCAATATTAGATATGTCATGCCATAATTGCTTTCATTTGAGTCGCAGTTCGTAGAACATTTTATATAAATTCCGATCCGTAAACCAGGAATCACTTTGATGTGAATCATGATGTGTATACATAATCCAAGAAATTTGGAGAACTAACTTTCATTTATTAGCAGTAAAAACTTAATGTAAAAACCTGTTCATGAATGATAAAAATATATATATATATATAATTAATGAACCTTCAAAGAACAAATAGGATAACAATATTAACCTGTGGTAATAATGAAGTAAACGCATTGAACATATTTCTAAATCGATGAAACACTCTATATAATTCGAAAACTATGACTACTAAAACCAAAATTTGCTAAAAATTTCAGCTTTCTAAACATGTATGAGATGAACAATAAACGGGAGTGAAAAATCTGGAGAGAAACATTTTGCATCTTCATTAACCTCTTTTCACTTCAAGCATTGAAAATTGCATACATCAGAATTTTTGCTTCAACTTATTTATTATTTTATTACTGCTTTTTAATAAGAAAGATTAGTGATATCTTAATTCCGAAAAAATCAAGTACTTTTCAAGTACCCTATGGCAGAATTCAAGGACTCTTCAGAGCTCTGATTTTTTTAAACAAAACTCAAGGACTTTCAAGTACCTTGGGAAACCTGTTAATATTTTTCGTATTTAATTGTTAAAAATATTTTTTTTAAATTTCCATGTCGCTTTCTTTTAGAACTATGCAGTTTTCAGTTCCATTTAGTTTCCTAACTTAAAATATTTTAATACGCTTGAAAATTAAGGCAGAAACTAATGTACTTCCTTCTCCTAGGGCTCTCCACACGCTAAGGGGGAAAGCATGCGAAGTGTTGCCCTAGGTAGTGAGTTCTACTCTACGTCACCTGCAACACATTTTGATCGCTAATATGGAACTACAATCATCATAGTTCTATAAGAAAGCATCGTGAAAATGTAAAAAAAAAATATTTTTGACAGTTAAATACAAAAAATATTACGAAAGGGAAAATTTCCTAGTACATTCCAACAGCTGAGTAGAGGGAGGTTAAGAAATGGAGCCGGTCTTCTCCCCAGATGGCGTATTCAAGCATTGCGCTCGTGAATTGAAAAAAAATTACCTTTGTGGAGGACTTTTTGATGGAATTTCCCCGAATTTGCTTCACATGGAGATTAAAACTACCCACAATTATCTTGATGATTATAGGACTCTAACCCATGACCCGCCTACCACTGACGATACACTGACGTTGACACTGTGGTGGATGCGAGTCAGGTGTGGAATTCGTATCAAGTATTTGAACCCTTGTCACCTCAAAGGGGAGGCGAATGCCCTATTTCCTGTGCCACCATGGTTCAAGTGGACATAGTGAAAAAAAAATGTCTCGTTACGAATTAGTGTTTGCAGTTTACGATACACTGACGTTGACACTGTGGTGGATGCGAGTCAGGTGTGGAATTCGTATCAAGTATTTGAACCCTTGTCACCTCAAAGGGGAGGCGAATGCCCTATTTCCTGTGCCACCATGGTTCAAGTGGACATAGTGAAAAAAAATGTCTCGTTACGAATTAGTGTTAGCAGTTTACGATACACTGACGTTGACACTGTGGTGGATGCGAGTCAGGTGTGGAATTCGTATCAAGTATTTGAACCCTTGTCACCTCAAAGGGGAGGCGAATGCCCTATTTCCTGTGCCACCATGGTTCAAGTGGACATAGTGAAACAAAAATGTCTCGTTACGAATTAGTGTTAGCAGTTTACGATACACTGACGTTGACACTGTGGTGGATGCGAGTCAGGTGTGGAATTCGTATCAAGTATTTGAACCCTTGTCACCTCAAAGGGGAGGCGAATGCCCTATTTCCTGTGCCACCATGGTTCAAGTGGACATAGTGAAACAAAAATGTGTCGTTACGAATTAGTGTTAGCAGTTTACGATACACTGACGTTGACACTGTGGTGGATGCGAGTCAGGTGTGGAATTCGTATCAAGTATTTGAACCCTTGTCACCTCAAAGGGGAGGCGAATGCCCTATTTCCTGTGCCACCATGGTTCAAGTGGACGTAGTGGGAAAAACTGTCTCGTTACGAATTAGTGTTAGCAGTTTACGATACACTGACGTTGACACTGTGGTGGATGCGAGTCAGGTGTGGAATTCGTATCAAGTATTTGAACCCTTGTCACCTCAAAGGGGAGGCGAATGCCCTATTTCCTGTGCCACCATGGTTCAAGTGGACGTAGTGGGAAAAAAATGTCTCGTTACGAATTAGTGTTAGCAGTTTACGATACACTGACGTTGACACTGTGGTGGATGCGAGTCAGGTGTGGAATTCGTATCAAGTATTTGAACCCTTGTCACCTCAAAGGGGAGGCGAATGCCCTATTTCCTGTGCCACCATGGTTCAAGTGGACGTAGTGGGAAAAAAATGTCTCGTTACGAATTAGTGTTAGCAGTTTACGATACACTGACGTTGACACTGTGGTGGATGCGAGTCAGGTGTGGAATTCGTATCAAGTATTTGAACCCTTGTCACCTCAAAGGGGAGGCGAATGCCCTATTTCCTGTGCCACCATGGTTCAAGTGGACGTAGTGGGAAAAAAATGTCTCGTTACGAATTAGTGTTAGCAGTTTACTTATGATGCAAACATAAACATTCAAACCGAAACAGCTAAGCTCACGTTGCGTATCATGAAGCCTCTTACCTCTTTGAACGTCAGAAACGTCTATGACAAATGTTAGTTTTTGAAAGAAAAGGAGATGCAATACCTTTACATTTCCTTTTGCAAGAAGGTAAGATATTGCATGTTGAAGTTACTGCATTGTACCAATTTATACAATACAATATCTTCAAGAAAGGAAGTAGCATGTTATCAAAATAAAAATTACTCTTTTTGAAGTGCATTTCTGAAAATAAAGAAGGAATTTTTTTTTCTAAGGAAGAAGATAACTTAGATCATGGTCACTCATATAGTCCTCTAGAAAAATATGGGGTTAAAATTGTAAAAAGGAAATTATGTACGAATTTTTTCGCTTTTTTGCATTCAAACCAGAAATAAATAAAATAACCTTATTCGGGAAGGTACTCACTTTAACTGCAAAAAAAATCATACCTGCCAACTTTCACTCGTTCCGAGAATGGATTTTCAGAGTGGTTGCAAAAGAATAAACGAAAATCAATCTGACTCAAGTATATATTTATATTTTGATCCCGTTGAAATTCACCTGCGCAAAGATTATTATGCTTTTATATATTTATTGTAATTATTTATATGTAGTGGTGGTCAAGCTCATTTATAATTATCATTAGAATTCAAAAAGTTATCTGGAATAACCTGAGTATTGCTACCACTTTAAATATGAAAATAAAATCTGTCGGGAAATCCGGAAGAGTTGGCATGGCAGGTGCGAGATGTTTTCCTCAAGCAAAGCACAGTAGACTTCATTTTTGTTGATTACTCTCAACTCTTTTTCAAGTCACCACAGCTTTTCCGCACCATGGCAATGTGCCATTTTTCTCCCCACTTCAACTTTAGCATTATGCTTATCACCACAAGGTTTCACCTCAACGATCTTTACTTCATGATGAAGGGGTAAAGGGCCATCTTGGCCTCAGGGACCCCGACCAACCAACAAGACCAGACCAGACCAGGCATGGCAGGTATGAAAAATGCATTTTACTAAAATTGTTTTTCCTAACACATTGCTGACCGGTCACAAGTCAACTCGTGTTTTCGTGGCCAAGTGTTTTAAAATAGTCTCGTAGTGACTATTTTAAACAGTAGGTTTAATTTTACTTACTTTTCAAGTTTTACTATTTAATTCAAAGTGTGGCAAAAATACCAATTAATTGAAAGTGTGGTGGCCCACACTTTCAAGGTTCACCCTAGTTTTGCAGTGGAGGTGTCCTTTGATATTTAACACATTTATTTTTAAATTTCTAATCTAATTTGAATCTCTCAAGGTATCTGACCTTTTCAGACACCCTGTATATAAACCACGAAAGAAAATGCGACTAATTTTAATCATTTCTGACTCATTTATATATACCAGAAACAAAACCTAATTTAAGGTTATTAATGATAAAACGATAAAATATTTTCATTCTTCTAAATTAAACATTTTAAGTATAGTCTTTTATAGGTTATAACAATTACAATAACCATTTTCTCTAAAGTTTGGGTTTTGCCGGGGAAAAAAAAGTGAATTATATAAAGTTTCAAAGTAGAAAAGAACAGGCAACTGCTAAGTTAAACAACGTATAAATAATTACTCTTTTTGCATTTAATCAAAAAATGTCAACACTATTTCAAATTATTTCGAAAATAAATATCTTTTTTATTACTAAGTCTTTCAATAGTGCAGTAATCTAAATATTACACAAAGGGTAGAAAATATCGTTTTGTCAGTAACTATTTTAAAGTACCCTTAATAAAATAACTAAAATTTCAATTGAAAGTCATTCTATTTTTCTCTTTATTTATGAATATTGATAAACAACAATATTGTTTGAAACAGAAAGTTTTTGAAATAAAATTTTTGTTGGACAAAAAGTAACGCCTACTTTCGATCCGATGTCTTTAATGGCGAGCTGTTAAATAATTGTCTTATGCTGTTTGTTCATATTTTTATGAAAAATTGCACTAGAAATATACTAAGTTTAATTTTCCTTAACTTCAAAAAAAATTTATAATGTGTAGGTCGTTAAGCTTTTAAAACATAAAATGATGGCATTAAACTTTTAAAAACATGAGAAGTAATATGAAAAGGGCATTCGGCTTCGATGACCAAGCAACGAGAGGAAATCAGACTAGCAAAATTAATAAAGTATGGGTTAAAATACTTTTGAAAACATAAATTTATGACTTGAAACTTTTAAAAACATGAGAAATAATCTAACAGGGAAGGGACGTTTAACGCTCCGGGCAACTCTGACCAAGCAACGAGCGAAATCGTTAAATCTCTTTACATTTAACTCATGGAAATCTTAGGGTATGTGATGCTTGGCTTTATTTACTTTTACTTCCTCCTCCACTGGCTATTTAATCAGTCTGCGGGGAAGGATTTATTATGTATCTACTATGCCGTATTAGTGCCGTCTTAGAGCTATGAAGTAATTTTAATGTCAATTACTTTTTTCTAAAAAAATTATTGGTAGTCAGAATGTTTTCTAATAATTCACGTATTTCATTGATAGTAATGACGCATCAACTAGAGTTCGAGAATAAATTGAGAAAAGTGGTTAAATTAAATACCTTCAATACTTAACAAGACAGTCTACTATCTACTGGAAGGTTTATTATGATTAACGAACAACTTACGCCGATAGTAATCCTCAGTCAAAGGGAGCGTTATACTCTTTGAATTTCGCAAAATCAACAAGATATATAAGAAGCCCATGTCGATGGCTGTTCTAGTGCTCTACCGTTAGAGGTTCCAACATTACTGTCTTGTTAATGGTTCCAACATTACTGTGTCACTAGTTTATGAGACATTCGTTAGTGTCTTGTTCTAGTCGATCGTGTGATTCAAACTTTATTTTCTTACCTCGTAAAGCAGGGATTAAAACTGGGTTTTGCAGAAATCTTCCAAAAGTTCCGTGAAATTATTTACAGTTTGAAAATTGTAACCTAAATTTTAATAAATATCAAGTTTTACTTTGTTTTAATGCATTTTCGCTACAAAAATAAGAATCAAAGCTAGGGAAACAAAGGTGATATCTCGAGAAAAAAAAATTCAACATTTCATTTTCAACGAACCATATTTTTATCATTTTATTTATCTGTTGTTGATTCGAATGCTATTTGCCGATACCAGCAAGTCTGCTTGGTAAAACCTAACAATTTTAAGACAGAGGGTGCGTTTCTTGTTTTTCCGTGGCGCTAACTATGGCCAAGAACAGTCACACATACCTCATAACCCGTTTACTATATGTCCGCATTCATACATCTACAGATTGTAATTTTGACTGTTCAAGAGAACGATCATTCTACAATGCTGAGACATTGATTTGTTAAGGGAATTTATGGCCCCGACAGATTTAACATGCACCATTTACTACATGGGGAATCTTCGGAGGAGGACTCTTTGATGGAATTTCCCCGAATTTGCGTCACATGGAGGTTAAATCTACCCACAATTATCTTGATGGTAAGGGGACTCTAACCCATGATCCGCCTACCACTGACGATAATTTACGTTGGCACTGTGGTGGATGCGAGTCGGGTGCGGAATTCGTATCTGGTATTTGAACCCTTGTCACCTCATTGGGGAGGCGAGTGCCCTATTTCCTGAGCCACCATGGTTCAAGTGAACATAGTGAAGAAAAAAGTCTCGTTACGATTTAGTGATAGCAGTTTACTTATGATGCAAACATAAACATTCAAACGGAAACAGCTAAGCTCACGCTGCGTATCACGAAGCCTCTTCATTTTTTGAACGGCAGAAACGTCTAAGACAGAAATGTTAGTTTTTGCAAAGAAGAGGAAATGCAACACCTTTGCATTTTCCTTTGCAAATGCAATAACTTCAAGAAGGTGAGATATTACATGTTGAAGGTATTGTATCTTATAAATCTTAAGATATTGCATTGAACACCAATTTATACAATACAATACCTTTAAGAAGGGAAGTTATTGCATGTTGAAGATACTGCATTGTACCAATTTATACAATGCAACATCTTCAAGAAGGGAAGATATTGCATCTTGAAGGTATTGCAACCAATTTATACAATGCAATATCTTCAAGATGAGAAGTAGCATGTGTAAATAAATCAATAAATAAAATACTCTTTTTGAAGTTTATTTCTTAAAATAGAGAAGGAATTTTTCTTTTGTTAGGGAAGAAGATAACTTTGATTTGTTTTGCCCTAATAGCTGGAGACTAATCATTTTTGACCAGTTATAAACATACAAGTTATGTTTCTTGAATATCAGCATTTTGAAAATGGCTTGAAAATGGGTCTTAATAGCAAATTTCTTGTAAAATGCCTTACTCGTTATATCAAACTTATACTGCAGCCTAATTTAGAATGAATATAAAAGAAGAAATAAATATCAAATACTTAAAATGAAAAGGAGTCTCTAATATTTAAATTTTTTTTTTGTCTATTACCAAATGTGATCTTCTGCCCACATCCACAAAGACTGGAGGGACCTTGAAAGTTTGGACCAAGTTTGGGAGCGGACGTGTCCTTTGATATCATTGAAAATATTTAACACGCGTATCTTTTAATTTCTGATCTAATTTGTAACTGTCAAGGTATCTGACCTTTTCAGACACCCTGTATATAAACTACAAATAAAAAACTAATTTCAATTGTTTTATTGCAACTATTAGTTCAAAAAGTCATATAGTTACAGCATTAAAACAAAACAAATAAGTGAACACTTTTGTCAAGAGTCTTTTTACACATAAAAAGTTAAATCAAAATAATTATTTCAGAATATCACATTGAAAAACAAGTCTACTGCATAGTCAACACTTAATTATTTACAATTCATTAAAACATCTAAAATTTATGATCACAGTCTTTGAAATATATTTACAAAAGCAAGACAATTATCTACACTTTATTTACACAGCTAAATTTAATTTAATTTATGTGCAAGTAAGGAATGTTGAACAAAATAATATTTCATATACAAAAGGGTACAAACAAAAGAGTTTCCTAAACCTAATATAAAATAAATAATCTTAAAGACAGATATATATTTTTTTGTTTTACAGAAAATAAGTTAAAAAAATTATTTTTAAGGTAAACCAGCAGTTCCCCATTGGTGGTTCAAGAGTTAGTACTTTATAACCAGTGATGAATTTTAAAAGTTTTTATTATACAGTGCAAAACCCATTATCCGGAAAACAGTAAACCGGAAAACCAAAAAACCGGAACGAAATTCGATAAATTTTCCCGCCATTTTCTTTAAAAAATCTTTTTTTCCTCATAAGATTTTAGGATTTTTCTTTCTTTTTTAAAAGATGTTTACCTTATCATTTTGGAAATAATCATTAGTATATTACTTCATCGTTTTTTCCTCTTTTTAAGATTATTTCCAAACATTTTTTTTTTAGTTGGGTTTAACAATAAAAAAACGGCTTTTCGTAGCGATTCAGAATACCGGAAAAATCAGTTATCCGGAATAGCGATGGTCCCGATCATTCCGGATAATCGGTTCCCTACTGTATTTCAATCTGACATATACTTCATAATTTATTTAATTTTTTGGTTGTCATTATGAAATTACATTAAGAGAAATGTCAATAGAAAAAAAAGAAATTTTTTAAAGATAAATATGACATTTCTAATAACAATATATTGAATAAATAATGAAAGAAAAAAAAAGAACAAGCATTTATACGAAATTCCATCAGTATTTCATATGGCGCTTTGCAAATCAAAATAAATAAATTCTTTAATAAATACATTAGTTTCCGTGATAACCATTCCCAATAACAGTTTCTTTGATTTTTAATTTCGATGCAAAACATAATTCGGCTAATTTTAATAATTTTTTCTTATTTGTATATATACCAGAAACAAAAGACATAAAGCCTAATTTAAGGTTATTAATAATAAAACGATAAAATATTTTCATTCTTCTAAATTAAACATTTTAAGTATAGTCTTTTATAGGTTATAAGAATTACAATAACCATTTTCTCTAAAGTTTGGGTTTTGCCGGGAAAAAAAAAGTGAATTATATAAAGTTTCAAAGTAGAAAAGAACAGGCAACTGCTAAGTTAAACAATGTATAAATAATTACTCTTTTTGCATTTAATCAAAAAATGTCAGCAATATTTCAAATTATTTCGAAAATAAATATCTTTTTTATTACTAAGTCTTTCAGTAGTGCAGTATACTAAATATTACAGAAAGGATTGAAAATATCGTTTTGTCAGTAACTATTTTAAAGTACCCTTAATATAATAACTAAAATTTCAATTGAAAATCATTCTATTTTGCTCTTTATCTATTTTGCTTTTAGAATATTGATAAACAACAATATTGTTTGAAACAGAAAGCTTGTTAAATAAAATAAATTTAAAAATTATTACACTTAATTTTATTATTATTACTTAATTTTATTTATTTATTATTATAATTATTATTTTTTGTATTTATTTACCCATGAAATTACTCGCGAATTTTGATCCATTTTTTTCCTTGCGACTAACATGGTATCTTAATAACTATGTAACCCATAATTCAAATTCAGCATGGAGAAATTGAAATTGTTTACTTTCAGTTATTGTTTGACATAAAGTAACGCCTACTTTCTATCCGATGCTTTTAATGCATGGCGAGCAGTTAAATAATTGTCTTATGCTGTTTGTTCATATTTTTATGCAAAATTGCGCTAGAAATATACCTAGTTTAATTTTCCTTAACTTGAAAAAAATTTATAATGTATAGGTTGTTTAGCTTTTAAAACATAAATTGATGGCATTAAACTTTTAAAAACACGAGAAGTAATATGAAAAGGGCATTCGGCTTCGATGACCCAGCAACGAAAGGAAAACAGACCAGCAAAATTAATAAAGTATGGGTTAAAATACTTTTGAAAACATAAATTTATGACTCGAAACTTTTAAAAAAATGAGAAATAATCTAAAAGGGACGTTAACGCTCCGGGCATCGATGACCAAGCAACGAGCGAAATCGTTAAATATCTATACATCTTGGAAATCATAGAGTATGTGAATAACCATTGATGCTTGACTTTTTAATGAGTCTGCGGGGAAGGATTAATATAATCATCAATTCTCCACATATGATTCATCAGCAAATTGGCTCACAGAAATAATTTTAATCTGAATTACTTTTTTTTTAAAAAATTATTGGTAGTCAGAATGTTCTTTTAATAATTCACGTATTTCATTGATAGTAATGCCGCATCAACTAGAATTCGAGAATAAATTGAGAAATGTAGTTAAATTAAATACCTTCAATACTTAACAAGACAGACTACTATCTACTGAAAGGTTTATTATGATTAACGAACGGATTATGCCAATTTGGATGATGTTTCATCTCTTGTCTTTCGAGTGAGTCGTACCTATTTCATTCTCTTACAATTATGTCAGTTTCTACTAAAGTTGATTTGTTTTAAGAGTTTGTGTATGTTGCAAGTTAAGTTTTAAAGGCTGCGCGGCCTAGGTACCCAATTTGTTTTAAATAAAGAAAGAAGAATGATTAACGAACAACTTACGCCGATAGTAATCCTCAGTCAAAGGGATCGTTATATTTTTTAAATTTCGCAAAATCAACAAGATATATAAGAAGCCAATGTCGATGGTTGTTTCAGTGCTCTACAGTCAGCGGTTCCAACATTACTGTCTTGTTTTACGATACACTGTGTCACTAGTTTATGAGACATTCGTTAGAGTCTTGTTTTAGTCGATCGTGTGATTCAAACTTTATTTTCTTAGCTCGTAACGCAGGGATTCCAAAACTGGGTTTTACAGAAATCTTCCAAAAGTTCCGTGAAATTATTTAGATTTTGAAAATTGTAACCTAAATTTTAATAAATATCAAGTTTTACTTTGTTTTGATGCATTTTCGCTGCAAAAATAGGAATCGAGAACAAGGTGACAACGGTGATATCTCGAACGGAACAACGGTGATATCTCGAATGAAAAAATTAAACATTTCATTTTCAACGAACCATAGCGGCTTAGTTTTATCATTTTATTTATCTGTTGTTGTTTCGAATGCCGTTTGCCGATACCAGCAAGCCAGCTTGGTAAAACCAAACAATTTTAAAACAGTGGTGCTATCTATGGCCAAGAACAGATTTAACATGCACCATGGTGCTATCTATGTGTCCGCATTCATTCATCTGCAGATCGTAATTTTGTCTGTTTAAGAGAACGATCATTCTACAATGCAGAGATATTGATTTGTTAAGGGAATATGGAGAAATTTATGGCCCGACAGATTTAACATGCACCATTTAGTACATGGGGAATCTTCGGAGGAGGATGGAATTAACCCGAATTTGCGTCACATGGTGATACCCGAAATTATCTTGATGGTAAGAGGACTCTAACCCATGATCCGCCTACCACTGACGATAATTTACGTTGACACTGTGGTGGATGCGAGTCGGGTGTGGAATTCGTATCTGATATTTGAACCCTTGTCACTTTATTGGGGAAGCGAGTGCCCTATTTCCTGAGCCACCATGGTTCAAGCGAACATAGTGTAAAAAAGTTACTTTACGAATTAGTGATCGTAGTTTACTTTTGATGCAAACATGAACATTCAAACCGAAACAGCTAAGCTCACGTTGCGTATCACAAAGCGTCTTCACTTTTTGAATGGCAGAAATGTCTAAGACAGAAATGTTAGTCTTGCAAAGAAAAAGGAAATGCAATATCTTAACATTTCCTTTTGCAAATGCAATACCTTCAAGAAGGTAAGATATTGCATGTTGAAGGTATTGTATCTTGGAGATATTGCATTGTACCAATTTATACAATGCAATATTTACACATTATGGTAAGAAGTAGCATGTGGTGAAAAAAAAATTCTGAAAATAGTGAAGGAATTTTTCTTTTGTTAGGGAATGAAATAACTTAGATCATGGTCACTCATATAGACCTTTAGAAAAATATGGAGTTAAAGTTGGAAGAAGGAAATCATTTACTAACTTTTTCGCTTTTTTGTATTTAAAACTGAAATAAATAAAATAACCTTATTCGGGAAGGCACTTACTTTAACTGCAAAAAAATTTATTTCCCTAAAATTGTTTTTGTCCCATTAGCAGGAGGTTAATCATTTTTGACCAGTTATAGCATGCAAGTTTTGTTTCTTAATATCGGCAATTTGAAAGTGACTTGGAAATGGGTCATAATAGCAAATTTCTCGTAAAATGCCATACTCGTTATATCAAACTTATACTGCAGCCTAATTTATAAGAAATTTTACTGGAGAAATAAATATCAAATACCTAAAATGAAAAAGGCGTCTCTAATATTTAAATTTTTTTTTGTCTAATACCAAATTTCATCTTCCGCCCACATCCACCAAGACTGGAGTGACCTTGAAAGTGTGAGCAGAGTTTGGGAGTGAAGGTGTCCCTTGATATCCTTTGATATTTAACACATTTATTTTCAATTTTCTAATTAATTTGTATCTCTCAAGGTATCTGACCTTTTCAGACACCCTGTATATAAACCACACACACACAAAAAAAACTCATTTCAACTGTTTTATTGCAACTATTAGTTCAAAAAGTAATATAGTTACAGCATTAAAACAAAACAAATAAATGAACACTTTTGACAAAAGTCTTTTTACACATTAGAAATTGAATAAAAATAATTATTTCAGAATATCACCTTGAAAAACAAGTCTACTACATAGTCAACACTTAATTATTTACAATTCTATAAAACTTCTAAAATTTATGATCACAGTCTTTGAAATATATTTACAAAAGCAAGACAATTATCTACACTTTATTTACACAGCTACATTTAATTTAATTTATGTACAATCAAGGAATGTTGAACAAGCTAATATTTCATATAAAATGGTCCAAACAAAAGAGTTTCCTAAACCAAATATAAAATGATCATAAAGACAGATGATTTTTCTTTAACAGAAAATATGTTAATAATATGTTAATAATGTATAAGGTAAACCATCAGTTCCCAATTGGTGTTCCAAGAGTTAGTACTTCTTTATAACCAGTTATGAATTTTAAAACTTTGGATTATATTTCAATAAAACATATACTTCATAATTTATTTAATCTTATGGTTGTTTTTATGAAATTACATTAAGTAAAATGTCGCTAAAAAAAAAGATATTTTTTAAAGGAAAATAAATAAATTCTTTAATAAATACATAAGTTTCCGCAATAACCATTTTTGGGTTCCGTCAATAAATCGTCAATTATATAGGGTTCCATAGCCAAAAAGAATGGGGAACCGCTAAGATAAACAATGTAAAAATAATTATTCTTTTTGCATTTAATCAAAAAATGTTAACAATATTTCAAAAATTAATATCTTTTTAGTATTACTAAGTCTTTTAATAGTACAGTATACTAAATATTACATAAAGGATTTAAAATATCGTTCTGTCAGTAACTATTTTAAAGTACCTTTAATATAATAACTAAAATTTTAATTGAAAGTCATTTAATTTTGCACTTTATCCATTAATATTGATAAACAGCAACAGAAAGTTTTTGAAATAAAAAAAAAGATAAAAATTATTGTTCACATTAAATTTCAATAAAAATATAATTTATGAAATATTAGTGTTTTAAAAATTCATTAATAATTTATAAAATAATAAATAAGTCTACAGCTGCATTGAAAACACAATCAATACGGATGGAACAATACGAATATCACAAAAAGTTTCAGAATGATGCACAATTCCTAAATACAACGTAATACAAAGTTTTATAGAAAAAGTTATTACTAAATAATAAAAAAAAATTATGTTGACAGTTCCTTCAAGTAATTAAAGAATTAAAAAAAACAACAACAATGCAATTTACATTTTTATACAACAGAAGAGCTACAAAATTTTGAAAAATGGTTCTCAGAAATGCTTTGAATTTAATAATACACATAATATTGATATATATAATATTAAGAAATGAAATGAAGAAGTAATATTGATAAACAACATATACACAGGGATGTGATTGACAAAAACACAAAAAAGAGGAAGTTTATAACTGTAGCATTAAACGCGCAAAAGAAAAAATGATATGAATTCAATAGCCAATCTGATAATGATTACATTATTATCTATTCAAATAAATATAAATAAATGGTAATTATGTTCTTAAATAAAATCTTGATTAAAATAATTTTTTTTTAATAATTTAGAAAACTTTGAGTAATTATGCATAAGCACGATTTTATGTATCACATCATTTTAAAAAACATTTCTTTAATGGTCAAAGGACCTTTACGGACTTTCTTATCAGTTCTTTGTTTTTCCGATGGTCTTTTATTAACATGACTGATCTGTAGACAGCGTTTTGCAGACTTTTGATCATCAGTGTTGATAGGACAAGAAAGTTCATTTCTCACACAATTTTTAGAGGCCTTAGATTAAGAATCGCGATGTTGGATTTTAAAATCGCGTGAAAAAGAATCGCAATGCCGGATTTTAAAATCGCGTGAATAAGGTGATATCGGATTTTAAAATCGCGTGAATAAGGTGATATCGGATTTTAAAATCGCGTGAATAAGGCGATATCGGATTTTAAAATCGCGATGTTGGATTTTAATATTGCGTGAATAAGAATCGCGATGTTCGATTTTAAAATAGGGTGAATAAGAATCGCGATGTTGGATTTTAAAATCGCTTGAATAAGAATCACGATGTTGGATTTTAAAATCGCTTGAATAAGAATCGCGATGTTTGATTTTAAAATCGCGTGAAAAAGAATCGCGATGCCGGATTTTAAAATTGAGTGAATAAGGCGATATCGGATTTTAAAATCGCGATGTTCGATTTTAAAATAGGGTGAATAAGAATCGCGATGTTGGATTTTAAGAGTGCGTGAATAAGAATCGCGATGTTCGATTTTAAAATAGGGTGAATAAGAATCGCGAAGTTGGATTTTAAAATCGCTTGAATAAGAATCGCGATGTTTGATTTTAAAATCGCTTGAATAAGAATCGCGATGTTTGGTTTTAAAATCGCGTGAATAAGAATCACGATATTGAATTTTAAAATCACGTGAATAAGAATCACGATATTGGATTTTAAAAGCACGAAAATACAAATCGCGGTATTGAATTTTTAAATCGCGTAAATAAGAATCACGATGCATAATTTTTAGAGTCCGTGAATACTTACCGCAACGAGTAATGTCTAAAATTCGAATATCGATGTTTGATACTACAACCGCGTGATAACGAATCGCAATATTGAAATTTAAAAATATATATGAATACGAATCGCGACATCGGATTTTAAACTAGCGGGAATATGAATCGCGATATTGGGTTTTAAAAACGTTTAAATACAAATCGCGATATTGGGTTTTAAAAACGCTTAAATACAAATCGCGATATTGAATTTTTAAATTGCGTGAATGGGAATTAATTTTCAACAAAAGAAGAAAAAAATTTTCACCAAAATATCATTTACTGCATAAAAATTTTTTCCGCGCGGAAATTTTTGAAAAAAGAGCGGAAGATTTGGAAAAATCTGAAAAAAGCGGAAATCAGCGGATCCGCGGAAGAATCACATCCCTGATATACAGTATATTCTCGATATCTCGAAAACCTTTCTATGCCAAATAAATGATTTCCCCCTTGGCATTATATATCCACTCATGTCAGCCTGAATTTCTATGTTGGAGTATTCTTCTCAGAACCTTGCCATGCAGAATTTTTTTCAAAATAGAAAATGATTTTTCTTTCGGAAATTTCACAATGAAAGTTTATTGTAAATCAATTATTTTCTATTTAATACATAATTGTTTTCTTTTTACTTTTAAAAGTGAAACTATCATTATTGTATTTAGACATCTATCATTACTTACATATTTAATAATAGTTATTCTTATGTTTTATGACTCTACTTTTTAAAACATATTTAG
This sequence comes from Parasteatoda tepidariorum, assembly GCF_982258835.1. Classification (NCBI taxonomy): domain Eukaryota; kingdom Metazoa; phylum Arthropoda; class Arachnida; order Araneae; family Theridiidae; genus Parasteatoda; species Parasteatoda tepidariorum. The sequence continues at coordinate 11,383,881 of NC_141758.1, read as the reverse complement.
TTCTGAAGTTGTTATCTCCAAAATTTGCTATCTTGAAATTTTAAGCATCCCTTCAACTTTGAGATATCGAGAGTATACCGTATTATAGGGATGGCCAAATGACTGAAGCCGTTTCTTTAAACATTTTAGAAAAAATTTCCTATACATTCAAAGAAGTATATATCTGAATAGAATAAATATTTTGAATTAACCATATTGCATAACATTTTTTGATGATTATTTATACCAAACAATATTTTTATAATCATGTTTTTACTACCTTTCATTCAATGATATTCAAACTGGATTAATGTAATTGAAATTTTAGGTGTAAAAATTTAACAAAATAAAAATTTAATTTCATATTGTAACATAGGTTATTTATAATCTTAGATTATATTACTGCATTACCATATAAGGATTCATAAATAGATATGGTAAGAATAAGTTTTAAAAAACCTGAGTTAAATATATGTACCATAAGCAATAAATAAAACAAACAACTTAATTTTTGATCTAAAAATAGGATTTTTATGTCTTGAACTTAATGGTGGTACGAGAGCCTAACCTTATTATTAATTAGTTTGTGCAGATGACACTTGAAAATTACAAAATGAGACACAAAAATGTACTTTCGACAAATAAAAGTATATCTTTTTCCCCGATTCTAATTCTTGACCCTTAAAATATGGGAGGTAATGGTAACCTGGAAAAGATGGTTCCAATACTTGAGGTAGGTGAGCACTCGAAAGTTTAAGCTCATGATGTTAATTTTGAGCCACAATGACTCAGTGGTTAAGACACTGAGCTGTCATTGCAAAGTACTGGAATCCAATCCTCAATAGTGGCTTGAAGCCCACACAACTTCAGATTAGTAAGAACCAGATTGTCAGTTGAATAAAGGTGGCCTGCGTATATTATTGACCATGTTGTTATACACATAATCATGGCGCTGGTAGCGAAATTGTGGAGTCTTAGCTTGCTTGAGCCTTCTAGTCTTTAACAGGCTATTGCGAGAATGCTAAACATTGTATTTTTAGCCATAGAGAAGATACTCAAAAAAATCTTAAAAAATAACTCAACTAGAGAGAACTCAAAAAAAAAAAAAATTACTGTAATATCTTATTCATGCTAAGATAATTTTATAAAAAATATTATTTTATAATTAATTATATTTTATTATTAAATTTACAAATTGTCAAAAATATTTTGAATTGTAAGGTATGCGCATTTTTACGCCAACTCTATCCATCTAATTCTAAAATGTAATGAAGGGAATCGGAGGACTAATTCTTTAAAAATTAAAATGTAAAAATATGACGAAATTCACGAAATGTTTAATTAGCACTAAGGGGTCTAAAGTTATGATCAAAATACTGCCGTGCAATTGAAAAAGCAACACAAGTTCTTCACGACTCACTCTGAGAAAAATGGCTTAACAACTATTTCTCTTCCATTGCTAATGCTATGAACGCTAAAATAGAAATTCAAAAAACTACTAAAGCAAAATTTATTTTTGAAAAAAAAAATTTGCAGTATGTAGCTAATTTTACAATAATGCCAAATATATAAAAATCTCAATTTTGAATTTTTTGTCCCTTACGTGGATTTTTCAATTGCACGACAGTATACCGCCTTAACTATTGGTACAATAATTTTGCTATATTTCAACCACTCCTTATTTTAAGGGTAAAAAATATCGAAATCCTTGGGAGAAAAAGTACGTTTATCCAGAAAAAGTCTAATTTAATAAGTTAAATTATCATTTGCACAAACTATTTAGCATGTTTTAGTCATGACCTTTGAACCATAAAGACTGAGCAACATTACTATGTGATAATCCGATCACTGAATCATAAGTTATTAGGGTACTATAAATATTTTTATTTAGTGCATTGTACATAAAACATGTGCAATACAAATTAAAGACTTATTGAATGTATAAATATAACTTATTACATACTTCTCGAAAAAGGATTTCAAGAAAATTTTACATTTATAGATCACCACATTAAAAGTATTTGCATGAAGAAATGTAGCCACCCCTTGTACAACTGTAAATATGTAAATGTATTTTTACAAATAAGAACAAAAGATGAGTTTTTGATTGAAAATAAACTTTGCAAGCACCAGGAGTTACTGTGTGAAGTTAAATGCAATAAATATCAAGTTCATTCTAAAAAAATCAATGAATACTTTCACATCCACTGTCTTGCATTCTATCTTTAAGTTGGTTTAAATCTTCGACGAGATTTAAAGTCAAGTTGCACAGCCTGTCAATAGTTTCTGTGGAGCCAAGATCATCTAGCTGGGAAGTGTCTGGGCCACTGTTTAAAATAAAAAGAACAAAAAGAAATTATAATTTTACTTGAGTTATAAAAGAATATCAGCTTAATAAAAGTATACTTGAATTACAAAAGTTTACCAGCAAGAAAAACATATGCAGAGGTGATTGTGACGCTAAGTGAAAAACCTTGAAAGTTGCCAACTCGAACACGCAATTGAACAGTGTGCAAAAACTCATTAACAAGATACCCAATTTAATTACTATTAATATTTTATATAATTTTTTAAACTAAGATTTATAACTAAATTATCTACTGATTAAGAATGTCACACTTTTATAGTGACTAATTTAGGAAAAAATTTAGTTCTTACAAGAATCGTGATATTGGATTTAAAAAATTGCATGAATTTGAATCATTACATGGGATTTAAGAACGCCAAAATACATATTGCAATATTCGATTTCTGAATCACGTAAATACGAATAGCAACATTGGATTTTAAACTTGCGTGAATATTAATCGCGATATTGGTTCCCCAAACTTGTATAAACAAATTGAGGTATTGGATTTTTAAATAACGTGAATACGAATCGCGATGTAAAATTTTTAAATCGCGTGAATACGATTCACAGTGAGTAACTTTTAAATCAGGTAAATACGAAAATCAATGTTTGATATTAAAATCGCGAGAATAGGAATCGCGATATTATCAGATTCCAGCCTAATTTTAAATATTAAAAATGATAAAAATTTGACAAACCCAAAAAAAAAAAATAAATAAAATTGCAGAAATGCGCGTATGGAAACGTCTCATTAACGCGATTTAGCAAAGGTTTCAAAATTTGAATTTTCATATTTTCTTTAAAATTCTGTGATTTTCCCAGTCTTTTATCCAAAAATCCCTGAATTTCTCAGGTTTTTTCCAGTAAAAAAAATTTCATGATAATGCCAAAAAAAATTTCATGATAGTGATATACAAGGTTTTCTAGCTGGATGGCCACCATGTTCTTAGAGCATTTTGCTAGTGGAATAATGTTTTCTTCAGAAATTAGCGTGGAATTTTCCGAAATTAAATTAGTGAGCTGTGGCGACTTAGGGGGTAGAGTGTTCCCCTCCCAATGAGTTGACCCCAGTACAAATCACAACAGTGGTTAATTGATTCGAACTCTTCTCCTACCTTGCACCAACCACTGTGCTGACGTTAAATATCCTCAGTGGTAGACAGATCACGGGTTTGAATCTCTGTGATATCAGGCAAACTAGGGGAGGTCCATTTAACGCAAATGCGGGTTACTTCCATCAAAAAGGCTATTTTGTCTCATTGCTTGGTCCAGAAGATCCTCAGTCTTCTGGGTTAAGTTCAAAAACACACAGCTACAGAGTTAAATATTTGTACTGGTACACTCAGATTTGGGTGAACTGTTTTATGCCGGTTATATAATGAAATCAAATAACAATAAATATAATTTTTAAAGAATTGAGGGGATGTTTCAGATTTTAAAGTGGGTTTTTCAAAGATATTCACCTGAATCCAAGAGTGCTGTCATCATTGTAATTATTTTTGGGTGCAGATGATGAATTTGAGATTTGTTCCTTTAACCTCATCAGGGCACGCTTCATTTCCTGGTTTTGTGGTGCATACCTCAACGCTTCCAGGATATCCGATAAGGCATTTTCATTGAATCTGAAACAATTAGCAATTAAATGAGTCTGCAAATTTTAAAAAAGAATGCTCCTAAAAAACTAATGAAACCGTAACTGAGATACCACTTAAATTAAGCAGGCAATACATATGCTTACCAGGTTATAAATATGCTAAATTAAAATTAATCCGTAACAAAATTAATGTCATCTATGGATTAGCACGATCATTACAATAATGGAAAAGTTGCTGTTCCCTATTTTAATGACCAATACAAATACTAATGTAGAAAAGTGGTCACAACTTAAGACGTGTTGGTCAACCAGGCATTATATTCAAAGCATAATGAATTATCTCATTTGCATAATGTTTTTATTTCCTGTATTCTGAGATAATGAGTGATTTAAAATAAAAGGTAGGTGACCCATTAGTGAAAAAATTTAAAAACGACCCATTTGAAAAATAAAAAAAATTGTCATCCACTGCTACAGACTGTATGAATACACCTTTACCTATTCAAGGAATGTTATACAGCGTAAGCTTGATATAATAAAATTACTAAATAAAAACAGATGTTATAATGTAAGATAGCTAAAAGCGACTATATAAAATTAGGGAATATATTTACGTATTTCATGTAAATACTGCACTTATTTCGACCACTATTCGACAAAAATATACTACAACTGAAATAGAATTTTGAAACTGATTAGCACACAGTTCCTTTGTCAATAAAGTTGAAGTAATATTTTGTATAGTAAATTAAAGGATAAAAATACATTACAATTTTTCAAATGATATCTTTTAATATTGCACGTAAACTTAAGTCAGTCAATGAGCCGTTTCCAAGATCTTAAAATTTTGTTTTACAATAACCTTGTCATGAAATTATAACATTTTGTTCTTTAGCCTTTAGAATTACATCAGGATTTTTCATTATTGTAAACAAGGTGCTTTTCGGGATCTTGAATAATTCAGGTATTTGAGATTTTGATGTTACTCTAAAATTTTACATTTCCTCTTTAAGCATATAGCTTTACAGTGGCTAGGAGGAACCACTTTCATAAAATAAAATAAACATCAAATAAAAATAAATTCAAGAAGAAAAAGCAAATAATACCACATGCTTTAATTCCAAAATAAAACACCTCTTACAACACTTCAAAGAAATAGAGAATACTATTTTCTGACGAGGAAAATATGATTGGTGAATATATTAAACACTTTGGAATGAAATTTTTAGAGGTTATGACTATTAATAAACTCAAATTTTTAAATGATGGTGTAATACATACTTCAAATTATCAATAATAGTAAGTAATTGATATTTCACAATTCTTTTGATTACATTCTTTTGATCACAATTATTTCACAATTCTTTTGAATGAAAGGTCCTGTCCTTCTTTCTTTGTTCAGATGCTTCATGTTTATGGAGTGGTAACATCAAAAAATATAGTGGTTTTAATAGTTTTCTTGAGACTTTTGGTATGGATTGACTCATTATCAATGGGAAAATGTTAATTTTGAAAGCACAACAATGTCTAACCTCGGTTTCGGAGTGATTTTCAGGAAATTAAATGAAAAAAAAGAGAGAGAAAATTATGTTGCTATAATGTTCAGTTTGGCCTTCTAATGGAAGTAAAAATAACATTGCATCCATGTAACGGCAAACAGGAATTCAGGTAGCAGTCATTATAATTTAAAGGTCGTGTTAATGGTGGGGGGGGGGGTCGCAATAAAGAGCGGAGACTGTATTATTTTTGTGGTCTTGATTATAAACGTAACTAAAATAAAAATATTTACAATGATTCACTAAAAAATAAACAGACAAAAAAAATTTAACATGGGTACCGAAATATTTTCTTCACTCATCTTCAATTTTTTTTTTCAAAAAAGAGCATTTCAATACTTTTTTAATAGGAAATTTGCAGCAAGAATTAGAAAAAAAACTTACCCAAGTGCTTCATGTGCTCTTCCTCTTGCATAGTATCCTTCAAATGATTGGGGTTTCAAAGAAATGGCTTGTTCAGCTGCTTCAACAGCAAGTTTAGGTTCCTTCAAATAAAAATAAAAAATTATGGTGCATCAATCTAAAGCTTTTTATAGATTAACACAATGAATATAAAAACAATAAAATAAGTAGAAATAAAAAAGGTTTACATTTTTTCAAAAATAAATTTACAAGAATACTATTAAAAACTTTTCATTTTAATCAAAAATCAGATGTACTCAGACTTAAATGGTTCAAAATAAACATATCACTTTAGGAAAAAAAATTTCATTAAGTAAATTATTTAAATCCTAATATCTAAGTAGTGACAAGTTTTCCTGTACGAAAAATGCTCTAAAGTGGATTTGATTAAACATTATCTCAAAACTCATAAAATCACTTGAAACTAATATTTTTCCCATTTAGTTTTTATCACATAATACAAAAAAAATCACCTATCAACAGCAGTAAGAAATTTATTGCAACTTTAAAAGATTTCGTTTTATTTTAGAGCAGTTGTTGAACAGCCAACACAATTTTTTAGGTTTACAACTACTAATGTTCAACATCAAAGCCTTGTAATTTTGGTCCTAATTTAGAAGACAAAAGAACTTCTGGATCAAGTATTGGGAGAAATTTCTTTTTGTGCAGGACTTTCTAATGGAACTAACTCGTGTTATATGGAGAGGAAAACCACAAAAACATCTAATGGTCAGCCTGACGGAAAGGAGAATCTAACCCATAATCTGTCTACTACTGAAGATATTTTATGTCAGCACTGCGGTCGGTGCGAGCTGGATGCAGAATTCTTATTGACCAGCCATCGCTAGGATTCGAACCTGGTTCACCTCATTGGAAGGATAACGCTCTATCCCCTGAGTCATCACTGCATAACTTTAAAAGATAAAAAAAATTTCACAGAGTAAAAAAAAAAAGGCTTTGGATGCTCTGAAGGAAGATTGTGTATTTCGCTTATCTACCAACTACCTAAAAAATGAGTCCTTACAGAATGAAACACAAAAGTGATGAAATTAAACAGTAAGACTTATAACAAATTATTTGTCGATTTGAAGCAAATTATACAGACAAATACCTTTACATATCTTAAAGTAATCATTAGTACTACTCATGGTTGTATTGACGACAATGATAGGAGCCGGATAAAAAAAACACTTTCAGAACGCTTTTCCAGGTATGTAAATCACAACGTTTGAACATAAAATTAAAAATACAAATATTCAATGAACAATAAAATCTGTTTTATTATATGGCAGAGAAACTTTAAAAGCTAAGAAAGCAGCAGGAAAGCAAAATAGATGCCTTTCAAACAAGATATTTAAATAAATATTGAAAATTTACTGACCGAACAAAATAAGTAACATGGATACCGTAAATACAGTACCAAGCCAATAACAACAGATGTAAAAAAGAAGAGGATGGAGAAATGAATCAGCATCAAATTGAGAAAACATGCCAAAGAGAACAATGGTATCGTATTAACCAGGTCACCATATGGAAAGAGGAAGAGAAATAGGCCCGAGAACAACATAGGCGAAGTATGACTACCAATGTGGGAAACCAATTTAATTGGCAGTGTTGGAATGCTGCCAGAGAGATCGCACTGACTGTGGCCTCATGAGCTTTACTGGCGTTAAGAGTTACAAGGTAATCATTTATAATGATCTGTTCAATCAAAATAGAAACTATGTGGAGAACAATAATTTAAAAACATTCAAATTGAAAAAAAAAAATTTACAAATTGAGACAAAAATAAGACTATAGCCTACTTTAAATTTTCAAATTAGTATTTAAAAAAGAAATTACATCATGTATACAGACAATATGTAAGAGGCAAACTAAACTTACGTCCATTTTTCTCCTACAACGTGACAAGCCTAAAAGAAGTTGATACTTTATTTTGACAAATCTAGGATCTCTTTCTACCTCACTTTCCATCTGGAACTTCTTCAGGGCGTACTGATACCTGTGGGTGGCATCTTTCAAACGTCCCCTCTGCAAAACAAATGTTACAAAAATTTTTTTATTTAAGGGGCAAAAATCCTTGATTTTTTCCATATTTTTATCGAATATCCCTGATTTTTGAATTTGGTTACATAAATTTTATTATTAATTTTTTAGTTAAGAGTTATTTCAATACATAAAATATATTACAAAATACTTATCGGAATTGTAAATAAAGAATCTTTTAAAAAGAAAAAAAAAAAAGAAAAGAAAGATTTTTGGTAAAAATATTGAAATTTGGTGTAAATCAAATCAACAGAGTCTCAGTGTACTGAAGTGCACAAACAATAACTCTTTTCAGAGATAGATGCACCTTTAGATGATATTTTAGCTTAATACTGATTATAAAATACTACGGAAGAAAATTAATTTAATGCACTTCCAAGGATTTAATTTTATTTCCAAAAGAGAAATAATTTTAATAACGATTTATTATTTTTAAATATAAGTAGATATTAGATTAAGTAGATATTGTTATACTAGCAAACATAGGCAAAAAGTTCCAAAACCTCATAGAAATTCACTAATAAACTGTTTGTAGAAATATTGGAACAAAAAATTATATAGAATATTAGAACAAAAAATTAAATAAAAGGGAAACTCTTTATCTTCCCACGACTCTTATAAGTTTAAGACAAACAAATTGTTTCAACTAGTTTCTTTCATTTAAGTTGACTTACTTTGCACAAGACAGTGGCATCCTCAAGAAGCTTAGAGAAAAGCAAAGCAAGAATTTCTGGATTTCCTTCAGCCATTGTCCATGTTTTGGAGCCTAAAAGTACAAAACACATATTTTGAGATTATAAAGTAGATAAACACTAAATAGCCCACATAGAAAATTAACATTTAAAAGAAGTAAAATAACACTAGCAAAAAAAAGGGAGTTTCTAGTGAACACTAGCGAAACAAAGAAATAATAATAATTAGCAATTTAGTTTTCTTTATCTAGCAGGGAGTGATTAGGACACAAAGTGAAAATAAAATTTCATATACAAAATATCAATACCATTATATGTTTCATATTTAACATTACTTTTTGGACTAGCATTTATTATTAAATTACGCAGTAATGCAGAATATTACATCTTTATAGTAACTAATTTAAGAAAAGCTTACTCCTTAGAAAAATCCTGCGAATATGAATCTCAATATTGGATTTTAAAAACCCAAAAAACCAATCAAGGTGCATGACTTTCAGATTGCGTGAATATGAATCGTAATGGCAGGTTAATTCATATATAAATGCAAAAAATCTATGTCTGATATCACAAAAGCGCAAAAACTAATTGCAATATTGGATTTTAACAATGTATGAATAGGAATCACAATATTGGAATTTTAAATCACGTGGATAGGGATTGCAATATACAATTTTTAAATCTCGTAAATACGAATAGCAACGCACAACTTTTAAATCAGGTAAATACGAAAATTGATGTTTGATATTAAAATCGCTTGAATGAGAATTGCAATGCCAGCAGATTCTGGTACAGTTTCAAACATTCGAAATGGTCAAAATCTGCCAAACAAAAATAATCTAATTAGAGGAAGAATGTAAGTAAACGTATCGTTTAAGGGCTTCACCAAAAGCTTCAAAATTTTGCCAGATTATAAGTTTTTGATTGACGAAATTCTGGAATATTCACCTAAAAACCACATGACCTGCTCTTGGTTTTTAAACAAAGAAGAATGAGTTGAAAACCTGGAATTCCGGTGTTCACAAGAAATAAATCACTCCTGATCTAGCTCTAAATACTAATTATCAATCTTATTAAAATTAATAATATTTCAAACTAGCACAACACTATTTTTAACATTATTATACCATTAGCAACATTATTGATGATAACGGGGAATCACAATCGAAGGTCAAATTAAATTTTGAATAAAGTTATATACATTTAGTTTAGTAAAAGTTTACTTGTTTCAAAATATCAACAGCTTAACAAATCACAAGTAAAGGGCTCAACAATACAGAAATAAGCACATTTATTATTTATCAGCAATATAGAAATGAAATTCTACAAAGGTGGCATTTTTACGTCAAACTGTTCTTTAGTATTGTTTCCAATAAATTACCCTTTAGATTTCCCACAAAATAACAGGCTAGTTACACAGGGAGATTACTTACATAGAACACTCTTTTGAACAACATTACAATTTGGATAATCAATATATTGTCCCAAGCCCCTCTTTTTATGAGGCAACTTTATTTCAAAAAATAAAGCAGTCCAAGATGCTATATGTTCAATAAATAAAATAATTTAAGAAAACAAACTTATCAAGATGAAGTTTTAATAGAAAAAAATCAGCACTTACCAAGTTTTGCCCCTTTATGTAAGAATCTGACAACCGCGGCAGCATTTTTACAACCAACTGCTCTGTCAAGTGGTTTCATTCCAGTTGAATCAACATTTTCCATAGATGCACCTGAATCCAACAATAATTGAACCTAAAAAATGAGAGAGAAAAATGAAGTCAAATTAAATTCATGGCAATAAATATTTAAAAATCTTACATTACTTTGCAACAAGGGCAAATACACTTCAGCTGTTGTGGTTTGGCTATTTATAAAATTTTAAAGAGCCCAATAATCTAACAGAAATGGTCTACCAAATCCAGAAACATAAATTTCTTTGCATATCTGATATTAATTTATTGCCGTGTTATTTTTAATAACTTTAGCACACAACATTGAAGTACTAGCAATATAACGATAAGCCACATTTTACATTAAATTGCACAAAGCTTTTTTAATGAAGAAAACTACGATCTCATATGTAGACAGTAAAATATGATGGTATCGCATCGCCATCCAGTAAAAATTCTCAAAGCTTATGAAGCACACATCAGATACCTATATCAAGGAACATTTTGATGTTAAAATACTACTTTTGTAAAAATTTGGCTTATCACTATCTTGGAACAAGAGCTTCAATTGAAGTATAGTTTGTATTTGAAATATCGAGGAGAGAATACATACTATTTCAGGATCTCCGTTATAAGCAGCAAAATCCAGTGGTGTTCGGCCACTTCTATCAGCAAGGTTCACTGCAAATCCATGTCTTAGTAAACACTGAACAGCTTGATAGTGACCTTTAAGGCAAGCCCAACTCAGTGCAGTCATACCATCACGATCAGTGACTTCAGAAGCTGCGCCTGCAACAATTTAAATTTTCAGTATTAATGATTTTAAGATAAAAAGTTTGCACTTATTTTCAGAAAAAATATTATGAGCTAAAATTTTAGTTTGAATAAAAAGTTTAGTCAAATATTAGTTCCACAATGTATAAAAACACTAAAAGAAAATGCACTAGAACTACAATTTTTGCTCTGAATCAAACTAAATTTTCTTTCTAAAATGTGAGGTTATCAGAAAAACAAGTCTGATTAAGTGGCTGAATATAAGTTTTATTGGGTAAGGAACATATGGCTCTTTACAAAATAAAATTATCACCATTGTAAATTAACACTAGGATTAATAAATTAAAAGTCAATTAGAAATGAAAAAAATGGAAATATTATTTATATTGATAAAAAAAATTATGTCACTTATTTAATAATCAATGAAAAAATACAAGATAATGTTAAAAAAGTAAAAAATAGGAGGCAAAATTATTATTTTTTTTAATAGTAAACAATGCCAGGCTGTAAAATTACAAAAAAGTATTGATACTCTTCATAGCACTTGTTTGATCAATACTTTTTTTATAGTATTTTTTATAGGCAAGGATATAAAATTGTTAAAAGGTATTGATACTTTTCATAGTACTTGTTAGAAATTTAATGACTTTTTTACTTTTATAACGGTTTTCATTGCTTTAAATATTTTTTCACAAAGCAATGCGTTAAAATAATAATGAGATCAATTTAAACAAATAACTTCATTTAAGAGAGTTTCAAACAAAATAATAATTGCTACTTATTATTTTAAAACAAGTTTCCAGTACAGTTTCAAAGAAAATTAAAATGTTGCTAAAATGATTTTTTTAATACCTGCAACATTACTGAGAGCAGTTTAAAATAAAATGTAGCAAAAATATTTTCCCCTTTTTATTACGTTACTGAGGTCAGTTTTTAAAATACAAAATTTTAGCAAAAAAAATTTTTTTTTCTCTATATCATATCAACCTATCACATGATAGCAGCCTTAAAGAAAACTAAAATTCAGCTAAGATAATTTTTATTCCCTCTTACATTATTTAGGTGAGTTAAAAAAATGCAGCCAAAACTTACAGTAGATTATTTATAGCTAAGAAATCACAAATGCGGCCAAAACTTTTACAAGAAATTATTTATAGCTAAAAAATTAAACAATTAGAAACCTTTAGATAACAACAGCTCAAGAACTGGGTGTCCACCAATGGCAGCCATCATTAATGGAGTTCTACCCAATGAATCAGTCTCTTCAATGGATGCTCCATGCATCATGAGTTTTTCGGCCACTTCCCAGTGTCCCTCAGAAGCAGCACATAACAGGGGAGTGTCCTTCTGTTGATTTGTAGAGGAAACTGAGGCCCCGCGCCTCAATAGGACACTACACACTTGCAAATGACCTGAAGAGCTTGCGGCAGTCAGTGCAGAGTGGCCAGTCAGTGCATCCAGGCCACTGATATTTACTTCCGGCATGTCCAAAAGAAACTCACAAACCTAAAGAATATTAAATTTATATTATTCATTAAACTGCTACATGGATTAAAAATTATATACCAAAACAATTTTAAAAATTAATATCCGACTTCATTGTTTGTTGAACAACAAGTCCTCATAAAGGTTTAAAAAGTGCCAATGCACTTTTAGATTGCACCTTTAGAGTACGATTTTTCTACAGTAATTTTAAATCACGGATAATTATACGAAAGTCCTATTTATTTCCTATTACTTCACAATTGCGTGATGTAGCAATGGACAGCATTGCACTTTACCCTTCCAACTTCTCAGATAAGCAGGTATCCATCAATTTCAAGCTAGAAGGGCTTCAAGTTGTCATTGAAGACGGAACTCCAGACTTTCCCAGTGGCAGTTCTGTGCCTTAACCACTGAGCTATTGTGGTTATGCAAGAACTATTGCTTGATTTAATTCTTGAATTAATATTAATTATTAATGCAATTAACTTACTAAAAACTTTGGATAAAGAAGACTGCACACAACTCTTACCCCTTTTTTACCCCTTAAGATTCTAAGGTACTGAAGACTACTCCGACCTTTCCAAGTGACAGCTCAGTACCTTAAGCATTGAGCAATTGTGGTTCTCTTATAATTATTGCTCGAATTAATTTGTAATTAATATTAATTATTTTAATGCAATTAATTTACCAAAAATTTCATCTCATAAATTTTAGAGGATGAAGAGGTAGACACTTTAATAACTATGACATTTTAAAAGCATAATGGATTAAAAAAAATGGTATGAACTACTCATTTGAATAGCCATAGTTACAATATTTAAATGTATTTATTCCTCAAGGACTTAGAAAACATTCTTAAAGTAAAAATTTGATTTGTATAGGTGGAAAACAAGCCCTTAATCATTGCTAATCTCCAAAATGCTATCAGAATTATTAACAGATCTGTACACAATCAGGTTATCATTCATAACAAAATTAATAACTTTATCTCGAGAACTTACATTTGCATGACCATTGAGTGCTGAAGTAACTAGACATGATTGAGCAGCCTCCGAAAAACTTGGTGCGGTTTTATCATCCAATGGCCAATCACTTTGAAATAAATGCATAATGATATCTAGGTGTCCTTTAGTAGCTGCATAAATAACAGGGCATTTTCCATCATGATCAACTTGATTAATCTAAAAATAGTAATAACAATAAATTCAAAAAATATTGATATAAATTATTTCCAAGCCTTATCTTTAAACTTAAGCCAAAATGCTATGCTATCCTATTTACATGAATTAAATATTCTGAGAATAATAAAAAATAGAAAAACGATGGAGAATTTGCACAGCTCGTTGAAAGATAATTCTATAGGAATATTTTTTTTTAAATTTTATGTCTACAAAATAAAAACATGTGCACATCATTTCTTCACTGCAATACCACAAGAATTATTTTCCACAATTTTTATTATGCATGAAGCAAAAGTAAATGTTGGGTCATTTATTCTTTCATTAAATAAAACATCAAATGAGATAAAAGTATACATAGTTACATAAATACGGATTTCTTAAAAGTATCATTAAAAATTATATTACGATAATAAATTTCAAATTTAACTAAAAAATATTCTAAAAAATTAATATAAAGTATAAAACTAAATAAAAAGAGATAAAATAATTTTAAGTTTAATTGAAAAGCTTTTTCAGGGTTCTATAAAAATAAATAAATGAAAAACTTTTAAGTGCCAGAATACAAACTAAATTTTAAATATGCATAACTATTTACAATACAGTCTGGTATCTATGCATTGCATCTGAATTGCCGATTCAAAACAATCAGAATTTTTAAAATATCATCAATCATGCATTGTTTTTCGTGTAGAACAAAATTATTTAAATTCCTCTCCATTCCTTGAACAGTTTTGAATTTAGCAAGCAAGAAAAATTAAGAAAAATAAATAAAATATGACCAAGATAATTTTTAGATGTACAAATATGTAGTTTAAACGCTTCTTCAAACAATAAATATGATAAAAATTTTAGTCTCAGACATTCCTGTTTCAATACACCGGATTGGAAAGGACTAGATCTTAATAAATGTAAACAATAAAAAAACTCAAAAATTCTTTCACATATTGCTGCAGCAGAGGTTTCACAGATAAAAAATTAAAATGCAAAATAATGTCTAAATATGCACATTATATATAATAAGAAAAAGGAAATTTTATTTACTTGGAAATTTTGAACAAATACATACCTTTGCACCATTTGCAGTGAGAAGCCTAACAATATCAATAAATCCTTTACCAGAAGCTAAAGCTAGTGCACCAAGTCCTTTGTTTGAAGTAGCATTTACGTTTGCCCCAAATTCCACCAACTGGGATACCATTTCCAAAAATCCTTGTTCTGCAGCAACAGCAACTATTGGCATGTTGTAAAGCAACTGGATTCTATAGTTAGGATCAGCACCGGCTAATAACAATAATCGACTCACCTGCAATAAATACATTTATTTTTAAATGTGACTTCTTTGAAATATCAATGAGAGGGAAAAATCCAAAGTCATGCAGACTAAGCTCTTCAGTAATTTTTTTCAGCATTTGAAAGTTTAAATTCACAGTTTTTGATTGGACAACCGTTATTATTGATAAAAGTAAAACATTTGCAACTAATTTTATTGCATGGTTTGCGACAGTTGTGATGATGAATGAGGATTAAGTATTTATTTTAAATTCAACTTTTCTGGTTTTTAATTTCAAGGGACTCAGCCTATAACTTTAAAATATTGAAAATTCAATGAACTTAAGGTCGTTTAAATAGTATACGGTTGCCTATTTTTTCGATTTTGGATGACAAATATCTTTGCTTTTATGTAATTAATGTTTAAAGAATTTCTTAATGTCATCCAAATAATGTTTCCTCAATTTAAACTGTTATAGAACAAAATTTTAAAAAATCTAAAAAAAAAACCGTGTACTTTTAAATTATTTTCTCAAACTCATGAATGGCGCTATTATATTACTTTAAGGTTTTGAGGAAAAACTAATAGAAGTTCTAAAAATTATCAAGTGCCATTTCTCTTAATTTAATAAAGCGACTGTTTTATTTTCTACCTTTTTGAAAGGTAGAAATGTGCTGTCTAATAATATTATGTCATCGAAAGTTTGTTAAGTATTAATAGAAGCAAAAAAATATAAATTAAAAAGTTAATCTAAAATCCAAGATGGCGAAAGTAGAGGACTCTTAAGCGAAAATATAAATTTTAAAAATTAAAGTGCTATTTATTCTCATCTAATCGAATAACTCCTTTTTTCTCAAGATTTTATAAAAGGTATTGTGCCGTCGAATCATACTATGTCATCAAAAGTTTGTAAAGTACAAAAAAGTATAAAATTCTCATGTAGGTCAAAGCATTTGTATCAGAAAGAATATTTTGTGCTTACTTTAACATTTGGGCTGTATAAATTTCTAATGGATCCCAAGCCAGACTGTATGCAACTACTGGAAAGCTGTAGCCAGTACGCTTGAAGGTCTCTCGGCAAGCACGTATGCAGAATGTCTTGAGGAGAGTTTTTGTAGATGTGAGCTTTCAACACATGATGACCTAGCTCTAAACAATCATCAGCTGTTTTTGCTGTCGTTGCACGGCTGATTCGAAAAGCAATAGCCGCATGTCCCCCACTGAAATAAAACAAAAAACTTTCATTTCAAATCCTTAGAGTATATTTCCTTTATCAAATTTATTTTATAATTTTAAATAAGTTTTTATTTTCAAAGATAAAATCTTCTTGGACTAAGTGTCACTAAATTCTGAAAACAAATCGAATTTGTATAAGAAATTCTAATATTGTTGCCATGTATTTAAAATTTAGCACTCACTGCTCTAAATTATTGTTTACAATGAATTTTATTATTTTTGCTGAGTACTTAATACGTCAAAATAGCATACTTAAAAACATTGCAATTCAGTAGGAGAAACTGTTCATGGCAAATTCTTTTTCACCTTACTAAAGTAATTTAAAATATGGAAAGAAGTAAATTCTGGCAAGCACTTAAAGATTTAAAATTAAAGAATGTAAATAAATTATGGCAAAATAACTCAGAATTAAACAAGGAAATTATTCTGCCATAATTTGTTTGCATTACTTAAGCATTTAAAAATTCATAGTTTAACTCTAGGTTTATCTGAACTCACTTTGCTCCATAAAATACAGAATTTGCTATTAAAAGTGTCTCCCCTAATATAAGGTTCTCTAAAGGCAATAAGCTGTCATTGTTTAGGTCCACGGTTTAATGTTTGCTCATTCAGCTTTAGACTAGTGGATACCAATTTATCCTAAAAAAAGGCAGCCTGTGAACATTGTCAACCACATTGCCAAAGTCATGCAGATAGTCTCAAAATTGTTGACTTTTAATCCCACAACCATTTCAGCTTATAGCAGACTATTACTGGAGCACTTTAATTTTAAAATTATAAGCTTCGACAGTATAAAAAGCTAACTCTACATGGATACAATTACTACTTGGTATGATTTACTAAGGTTTAATTAGAATTTAAGATTGCTTATAGGAAAGGAATACTAAATATACTAAAAATCCTTCTTTTCAAAAATTTTCTTTAGATGGAACATTTTTATAATTTGAATATAATAAGACTTTGATTACATATTTTGAGCGAATGTTCATCCCTAGCAATATAATTAATAGGAAATTAACATTTAAGGTCATCACAATATTTAATTTGCCGAAAGTAATGCAATTTAACTGATTGATACAATTTGCAATTTAAATGATTATTGATAAAATAGAAGATATTTGTTCATTAAAACATACCACACACAGCACCATAATTTTATTATCAGGCATTAAGCAATTATTTTATGCAAATGAATATTCATCCCAAGCAATATACTTGATAGAAATTTTGTTCATCATAATATGCTATTTACTGATTCATTGATACATAATGCAATCTAACTGATAAATTCTGCAATTTAACTGACTACTGATAAAATGGGGAAAAAATTCTAACTGATACATACCGGACATCACACAGGAACTTGTTGCTTTCGTTCTCTTCCCTCCTGAGTAGCCATTCCCTCATGGATGGATGTACAAACATGATTGTACTGTCCTGTCTTTTCACTATGAATTGATTGGATATGAGTATATCCATGCAGCCCATGAAAGAGTCCCAAGATATACCCTCACTCACGCACTTAGCATTTAAAGTATAAAAAAGCTCTTGAAGAGTTAAAGGATAAAGAGAGGCAAGACAAATTTGAAGAATGGGAATAACCTACAGAAGAAATGAAAGATGTAAGACATTATAATATTTACGACAAATAAAACAATTGTGTGGAAAATCATAAAATCAATAAGGTAGAAACAAATTCACTAATGGCCTTTACCAAAAATAATTTAGCTAAGAAACATATGGAATTTTTTAAGAGCCTGACATCATCAAAAGAAATAAAATTAAAAGAATAAAATAGGAAACTCATATTTTCAGAAATTTATTCTGAAAATATGAGTTTCCTATTTCATTCTTTTAATTTTACTTTTTAATAAAGAAAATTGTAATAAAGAAAAGAATCTAAAGAAGGAAAAAATCTAATAAAGAAAATTGTGTGTTAAAACCTATTAATAGTCAAAAAAGAGGAAAGCCAGAACAATGGTGATTTGACTCTGTGAAATTAAATTTCAAAGTAATCTGGACAAAACACTGACAGTCCATGAACAAAAATAAGTTATTCAATCTTCAACAATAGGCCCACAATGGGCTGTTGTGCCAAAAATGATGACGAAACGAATTTAAGGGGCATAATTGATGCTTTATATTGTTTGTTATTTTACAGCTAATAATAACAGAATCAACAATTTTTAAATCATGTTATAATTGCTCACACTAAATATCTTTAACCACAAATTACATAATCCTTTCATTTAAATAGATCCTATCTTTTAGAGTTTCTTAAAGGAATAAATATGATGACTTCAGAAAAAATTTCTAGATTTCAAAATTAAGTGCAGAAAAAAAAATTTATGCCAAAAGAGGACCTTGGAAAGCCATCAAAACATTAATATATTTATTCTTATTTAATAATAAGTTATTCTTTATTGAAAAAATATCTATGGAGTAGAGTCAAGCTTAGTTTACTTATTCAAACATCTCAGCTACAACAGTTCCCTGCGTAGATATTAGTTTGTTAAAATCACCATCAGCAATTCATTTCAGGTATGATAAGGAAAGGAAGAAAACGCATTTGAGGAACTGTGGTGTTAATATTAAAGAGTTTTTTTAAAATAATATCTTTGCCACAGACTAAATTACTGCGAGAATCTCTTGTATTGCCACAGTTTTTCATACCTTTCAAAAATTTAATTCTGATATTTTAACTTCCAGTTACTTTAATTTGGACACATTGTTTTTGTAAATTTAAAGTAATTGAAGATTAAAAATCAATAGGAAAGCTGTCTAGCAAAGCTATCTCAAAAAGATATTTTTAAAAAAAAGCCCAACAAAGACAGCGTAATTTGGTTAAAAATCACATTTGTTAGGGAAAATTGAGATTCCATTAAACTCAAACATCCTTGATGTTGTCTGTTTTATTCTTGAAAACAGACAGCATAGATGCAACATAAATTCAAAAATGTAACTAAACAAATTTTTTTTCCAAAAACATGTGTAAAATCACACATTTAAAATAATCTACCGAGAATTTAACATAATAAAGGAAAAAAATTTTTTTTTGTTATTATGTACCTTTTCATATGATTTAATTGTAGTAAATTTCAGATTAAAACTTAACATGTAGACTTCACTAAGGCAGACAGGAAGGACACGATAGCTGCTACTCTTGACCACAAGGTGACCCCTTTCAATCAGATCTAATGTCAAACGTATATACAGCATACAACCTTTACTGAGATTGGACAGGTGAGCAGCAAACCTAGATTAAAAAGATTGAAATATTTTATCAATGAAATTAAAGTTCAATTTTAAAAGATGTTTTAACTTTTGGATATAAAATTAATAGAGAGAAAAAAAATTTTACTTCTACTTTAACAATCTCAATGATAAGACAGGACTTTTTTTTCAGGCATATAAAAAAATTTTTTACCAATTACTTTAAGAAAAATAATAAAAATAAGCCAGCTTTTTAAAAATGTTTCCAATAATTAAGAAGTAGAGCATTTTTTTATTAAATATACAGTGAATGTAAAATACACCAAAATTAGAAATTCCACTGCTTTTTTTTAGATGTCTTTAATTAACTTTAAATTTTTAATTAGCACTCTGAATGTTAGTTCTAGCTTTTTTAAAACATGAAAGCTTGTAGTTAACTGGAGCCAAAATATCAATTTTTCTCAGGTTATTTAATAGAAAGAAGAGCATGGCAAGGAAATTTCATTACGATTTCCTACCCAAAAAGCGCTTCGAGTGTTAAAACTAAGAGGAAAGAAAAGTATGGAAATGATACGTGCAAATATGAAAGTAATTGAATTAAATAAATTAATTTTAAATATTTAAATTCATAATCATAAAAAAAAGGTTATAAGTAGATTTTTTTAATAGCTTGGGATAGTGAAAGATATTAGCATACTTTGAGTTAGCTATTCCTTCTACTTTGCTATTGTTTATGGTGATATTGGCACGAATCAAAGGACTGGTGTTAATTCTATGCATCACATAATTGCATAGATCTTTCTGGATATTTTCATTGGTCGGAACTTTATCCAGTGAGATGCAGTGAGTAGGTAATCGTTTGATGAGATCACTAAAACTAGTGCGTATAGTGACAACAACCTAAAAGAAAAAAAAAAATCTTTAAATTATTCAATTTATCACAATATACAAAATAATTAGAAAATAATTAGTTTCACAGTGACTTTTTAATATAATATTTTAAAAAATATAAAATGTTAACAATCTAGATAGAAAAACGTGATTCACACAAAAGTTAAATTTTTCTTAGCTTTTGCTAAGATTAGTAGAGTCAGTGATTTCGTTTACAGGGAAAGCACGTGCACACTTTTTTGAATAAAATTGTTAATATATATATATAACCACATCTTTACGATCAATCCACACCAGGACTCTTTGTTTTTAATACGTAGGACCCAGGTATTTGGAAACCATAGTTTCTGAAAATTAGAACTAAAGAAGGCTTTTACTTATTTTTTTATTTGTTATTACACACAAAATATTTAAAATATTATGTGTAATTTCTTTTCTGCAAAAGATAACTTTTGTTCGCCGTGTACCATTTATTAGTGCTAAATTCTATTTTCATTTAGGTTTGATATTTTACAACTAGAACATGAATTCAAAATAGCAATTCTTAGTGCAATAAGTTCCCATTGTATACATATTACAGGTATGCATTATTAGTTATAGATTCATGATCTACACACCTTTAGCCATGAAGGAATGACCTCAAAATGGTGGGTTAGAAATGAGGCAATAGTATCACCATAATCAGGTCTATGGTATTCTGCTTCATTCAGACCATCCACAATCAATAGACACGTTGCATTGGGAATCCTATTTCGAGATCTCAAACTAGACAATGGTTCGATGATGCCATGAATGAATGCAGAACTTGGGTCACTTATGCAGGAAGACAAGCTTAAAATTTCTTGAAGCCTGCAAAAATAGATAAAATTACAACATACAGAGAAGATAAATAAAATGTTGTGCAGTATGTTTTATCTTTAAATTGACTGTAACAGTAGCCAGATTTTTCAATAAAAAATAAAGAACTTTTTAAGCACTCAAAAAATATTTTCAATCGCTTTCTTAAAAAAAAATATATGAATAGGATATGTGCAGTAATAAAAATGATTTCTTTTGTTTGTTTGAAATTCCTAATTTATAAACATAAAATCAACAAAATGCAAAAACATTTTCAAAGACTTTACATAATCATGACAAAATAACTAATTTCGGATAAACATTGAAGAGAAAATTGTGAAAATCATGCTTTTTTTCTTAATTTATGACGGCAATCGACACGGCAAAGAGAAAACCTCATTTTGAAAAATAGAAAATTAAGCACTTTCTACAAACCCCCAATAAAAAAAGCACCTTTAAAGGGCTTTTAGAAAAAGTAAATCAAAAATAAGCACCTTCAAGCACTTTTTAAAAAAGCTATGCACCTTGTGCAATATTGAGTGAGAAACTTTACATGCAAAATTCTGTTTCATCACCATATGTACTTTCAAATTTGAAGTTTAAAGAAAAGTAAGTTCAAGCAACGCTAGACAGAATCATGCAGTTTCAGATGCTGCAAAATGTTTTCAAAGTTTCAAAATTACAAATAAATTGCAGTCTGATAATTTATTTACTTTTTGATACTTTTTTTAAAAAAAATTAGCATTTTAAAGGTCATAGTTTACTGAAATTACTTTCTCAATACTTGCCATGAAGGGTATTCTCTTAAGTATTCTTTAACATAAAAGAATATACATATAGATGTACAAGGTGATTTTTAAATGGAAAATTTTTTTAAATAATAGTAGCTATTTTCGATTTTAAGTTCCAAATTTTTGTTTAAAAAAGCAGACTAATAATGCAGCATTTGTGTAGAATATTAATTTCTAAAAAGTATCAAAAATAATTTTATTCTGAATGAATAAAGTTTTTTCCTGTTAAATTGTTTTAGGGAGAATTTATTGTATACAAGACTTTCCCCATCAAATTCTAACAGTAAAATTATACAGCTTCTACATACATGTAACAACATTTGTGGACAATTTAATTCCTTACGTTAATAAATAAATTAAATAACTGTCTAATAATCAAAGGGTAAAAAATTTAACCTTTTTACCCTTTTAATTATTAACCCATTTAATTTATTTACATCATATCTACTTTATAACAGGGTTGGTAATAAAATTTGTAGGCAATTTTATTATTCTTTTAAATTAGTAGGAAATTAAATTACCCATTTTATAATTAGATGAATAATGAAAGCTTGAAGGCAATTTAATTATTGCTAAAAATTAAGAGATAATTTAATTATAAAAACCTTACAATTAGAAAATAATTAAATTTTTAAAGCAAATATTTCCTAACTGGCAGAGTTAAAGTTGTTCATCATTCCATACATTATTTATATGTAACAAAAATTACACAATTACAAATAATAACTCCTTTCATTTAAAAAGATACACTTTTTAGAATTTTAAATCTGTGATGTCCGCACCTTATATCTCTAGCCACAAGGTCTCTATAAGCAGTTAACTGAGGTGCCTTGCAGAGTTGTGCAGCTATGCTATGTACGAATTCAGGCACCATACATGTGATGTTGTTGTCAGCCTGACAAAGATGATAAGCAACTAGTCGATTGCCCAAGGAACGTGCACCGCTGTGATGTAAGGTTGATATTGACTGGTAAAGACCAGAGTCACTGCTGCTTGAATTGGACATGTTGTAATCACTGCCATCCAAAGACTGGATATCTGTGAGATACAAATTAAATTACAACACATAAAGTGCATTAAGAACATTCATTTTGATTTCATTTACACAAAAACAGGGAATAAATAACATATTTTAAAGCAATGGGCACCAGTAAAATTTTTTTGTAGAAGTTTTTGCATCCATTTGCTAAAATTTAAAAATTGACAATGTAAAAAATGAGCAAAGCCAGATTTCTCCTTGCATACTTTTTGGAATTAATAATTAATTATTTGATAATTATTGATAATCTTGCATCTGATTTATTTTAATTTCATCACTAATTAAAGTGAAAAACTCAAGCCCATTGGCAGTAACACTAATAGCCATATTTGAAAAAATTTATTCTATCTCGATTGGTTAACATTTGTAAAATCTATTTTGATAAATTTAACTTTTTTCTTAAATAAAAAATCAAGAACACAGTAAATCATTTGTTGAAATGCAAATACAGAGCTTGAAATTAATGCCTGTTCCACTGAAACCACTAAAATTCAACTTCATACCACAATATAATTCACCAGCAATCAGATTCATGTACTTTTTGAATTTCATTTTCCTGTTTTAGCCTGTGTTTTCTTCATAATTATGAACATTACACTTCGCTTTATTGCAATTTTTCATTTAAATTTACTTTATTTAGATTTTTAGAAAATCTAATTGATACATGTAAGTATAATAGACCATATTAATTGATCAGAAATCAATGTAAAGGAATCCTATATTTTTTTGTTCTTACCTTTAATGTCTTGGCCTGTGTTTTCTTCATAATTATGAACATTACACTTCTCTTAAATGCAATTTTTCATTTAAAATTACTATATTTATATTTTTTAAAAATCTAATTGATACATGTAAATAGGCAAGTGTAAATGAGTATGAACTAGCAATATCTCTTGTTTAATGGCTCTCCAGACCAGAGACTAACTTTTTATAATTTCTACTCCAATAAAAATTATAATACATTGTTAAATTAAACTAAACAGCTTATAATTTTTCATGTAAAAAAATCTTGCTAAGAATACATAAATACACATTAAGAAGGCAAAGATACAAAAATAATTCAAATACCATGATAAATAGCCTCTTCTTTTTTCATCCTAAAGGAACTATGTTCAACCAATTGAGATACTATTGCTGTTTTCCCACTGCCAGGACCACCAACAATAGCAATTGCTTTTCTACTTTTCGGATCAGATATTTCCTGCAATTAATAAACACAAATTCAAAGATTATCCTAAACATTTGAAATAAATAAGCATTGCAATAAATAAATGATTAGAGAATTTAACAAAATAATTTCTTAGTATTTTATTAAGCAGCAATTTCAATAGTTTTAAAACCAAACATTGATAATTCAGTAAAGTTCCACAAAATGCTTCTAAAAATATTTAATTTCAGCTTAGAACAATTTTTCCAACTTATAAAATTTCACTTATATTTTATTTATTTAGCTTTAATTTTAAAACAATTTCATAGTTTGTTGGAAAATTATTATCTTACATATCTGTTGTGTGTGCATGTATATACATACACACATACAAGAACACAAAATACTTTCAAATATGCAAAAGCTCAACTTAAAACTCATTTTTAGATTTATACAACCACTTTTTTTACATTTAACTTTTATTTGAAAATAATTCCATGACATGCAGAAAAATTATCCTAAACTTTCTTTTTAGAATAAATCATTCTAACAAATAAATTCTTTTTTAATGGAAATCCATCAGATAACAATTTTAAACTATACACATACAGAAAGAATGCAAATTCATCGATTGAATTCTTGGAAGTTTTAAGAAATTAGTAAAATATTTATTAAAGTACTATTTGAATGCCAAATATGGTGCACGTGCATTATAATGCATGGATTTTTATAAAATTTAACCCACATAAGTTATTAAACAAATTTTCTTTAAAAAGTTGACTTTTTAAAAAAAATTTTACTTTTTTAAAAACATTTTGTTTACTCTCAAACTTTAATATTTCGACTATTCATTATTGATCATAGAAAAACCAATAACTACTATCATTAATGAAATATAAATAACTAAATTAATGTAAAAAGTTGAAATCAAGAGAGAAGTATTTATTGCACATGGAAAAAAGGAAGAAAGAAAAAGTATCTAATATTTATGCACACAAACCTGTTCAATTTCTTTAAAAAGCCACTGTCGACCAATAAATAAAGGATCTTGCTCAGGTTGAGGAACTTCAAAATATAAGGGTTTCAATGTTTTATTTATTATTTTAGAAACATTCTTTCCTAAAAGTAAAGATATTTGTTATTTTCCAATTCAAACAAAATAACACTTTAAAAAAGTACCCATTTGTTGTGGCATTTTTAAATTAATGAAAATTCAAACGTTTAATAGTTTAATTTTAATTAATACCTTTTCTTACACAATTTTTTTTTTTTTTTATTTTGGGAAAAATTTTGTTTGTCTACTAAGAATAAAAAATCTAATTAAAGAATTTTTGATAAAAAAATACACTTATGATCAATATAGCAAATAATAATTAAGTAAATAAGCAAATAATAAGTAATTACATGAAGCTAAATATGTGTATATACTTGTGTTAAATGGAGCTTTGAATTCAAGCACATAACATACTTAGCAATTTAAGAAATACAACTTATTAAAAATAATTTTAAGCTAACACACAGTAAATTCTAAGGGAGAGTCTTTGTCAATTTCCTATCAACAACATTCCCTTATTTCTCCAGTTTAACAAAATTTTACAGCAGATAAAAAGGAGACTTTTTTTTTTAAAATTTCTTATAATTTAAAACATACTTCTGAAAAAGAAAAAAAATTTCTCTGAAATATAAGAGTTTGACAGAAACTGCATACAACTAAACAAAGCTCAAACAACCACAATAATTCCGCTTGCATTTTCTTTTTTAACTATGTAGAAGAGAAATTTTTTTTAGAATATAATAGTAAGCCATCATTTACTACCTAAATGTCAAGATAGAACATTTATCAGGTTAACTGTGCAATAATTTTTAAGGTTTCGACGAAACATGGATAGAAAATTTCAAATTGATCTGTTTTCTGTTTTAATTCCTGACATTTTTTTAAAATCCTGAATCCCTAATACTTTCTATCCCGATCTACATCTTTAAAAACTAACGAAATTAGATCATTTACATGCCATAAATGATAAAAAGTATGAAAAATAAAATAAAATACATAATAAAAATAAACAATGAAATAAAATTCATGAAGTGTTGAGCAATACTTACTACAAGCAGCAGAAAAGTTCAAAGCACTTTCATCACTGTTATGATACGCCTGCCTTCTTGACAAATTACGTTTAGCAATTTGTACAAAGCTATCACTAGTTCCTAAAGAAAATATAAATAAGTTCATTGAGAGATTAAAAACACAATAAAGAAACAAATTAATTGTTTTTAATGCTATGCCATTTCTGGAGAGAAAAGCTTTTAATAATTTCAGATTAGAACTAGTTATCTTAGTTTCAGAAAATGTTGTTTAATACTTTTTGATATTATATGATCTTGGATATTTAATTATTACTTGCATTACAATATTCCATTACAACATTCAGAGAAATGAAAACTCAACTAATTAATTGCCTTTTTCCATTCCAACTTCTGCTTTAAAATCGAATAACTTAAGACTTTGGGAAGACAGACTGGTGATTCGTTCTTGTAAGAAGGTGAATGTGTTTTTTTCTCCAAAATAATATGTATCGAATGTATTTCACCAAAAATGTGTAAAATGTCAAATGTATGCTTCAATGTAGTTTGTCGTTGATTTAGAATGATGTTAAATTATTTAAATATTATGTAATTTTTTCATGAAAAAAGAGTTACAGCTTGATGATGCTACACAGTTTTAGCACTAGGAAAATGGATGTAGTCTATTTGGCCCCTAAGTATAGTTGAAAAGTCAGTGTTCGATTTTATCAAATATTTCCGCTTACGAAATTGAATAAAATACCATAGAATATTGATGATTGAAGATCTAAGATATTTTTATTACAACAATTATGATTACATTTTAAGATGTTGGATGTCTAAATAATCTACACAGAAACCATCTGGGAAGGGCTACACTCGTCCCTTCAGACTTTCTCGGTATACAGCAATGTTAAACTGCATTGAGAGTGTTAAACTATAATTGAGCAAGTCACTTATGCATTGAATTTTGAACTTAAGTTGTATAAACAATCTACCTAAGAAAAGGATTTTAATAACAGAATTTTCAACAAGCTATTTGAGCTTAAAATTGTGAGCAAGAGCTGCCAAATACTCTCGATTAACATAAAGAATTTCAAATATTCCACTTATGTTAGAGCAAAGGAATTTTTAACAAACTACTTCGGTCAAAAGGTATTACAGTTCATTTCACTTTTTTCTTACAAAAACTTGTTACGATTTGGAAACTTATAGTAAAAGCATTCCTGTCATAGAAGTTTCTGTTTTGTATAAAATGTACAGCTACTTAAATCAGTCTACAGATTAAAGCAGTCAACACTAGATATGTATTTAAATTCCAAATAGTTGTTTGAAAGTCAAGAAAAATAGGTAAATATGACACTTTTATTTATTTTTTTAAAATTCATTCAATTGACAACTATATGTCCCCACCTCTCAGCCATGTAGGGAGTGGTAGAAAGAAGGTTTCAGTTTAAGGGTACAGGAGGAAAAAAGGTTCAGGAGTGGTAGAAAGAAGGATACATTTCAGTTTATGATGCAATAAGTTAAGGTCATACATTTGTCTTAAATGTTTTTTTCAAACAAAAACAAGTTCACTGGTTTGAAAATTTCATCTGCTATTATGAACTATTGAAAAAATGGATTTTTACTGTCTTTTAAGATTTTATAGTAACAAATTAAACTTACTGGCAAGAGTATGCCTTTGAAAATTGGTACCAAAAGGACTACTGCATGAACTGTTACCGGTACTTGTGCTGATGAGAGATACTACACTGTCTGAGCTCTGATCTCGACTAGCAGAACGCAAGCCGTTAGTACGAGGCATGTGATCAGGATCTGATGAATCTAAAACATAAGACATTGAAAAGAGTTTAAGTACTTGTGAAATAAAACTATAAATTGTATGGTGCACAAAAAAAAAATGCTGTGAGTGATTTATGATCCAAATATCTGATTTTTCACAAATTACGACTCAATCTTAAGGGTTTGAAAGCCTAATCTTACACTTACTAATCAATTAGAGCAGACGATATTTTAAGTTACAAAATCAAACAGGAAAACTTATTTTCTGGGAACAAACATAAATTTTTTCCCGACGGATTTAGATTTCTGGCGCTCAAAATATGATTAAAAGCCACAGTCTAGGAAATATGGTATCAATAGTTTGGTCAGGAAAGCAGTCAAAGATTTGAATCTCTTAATGTTAATTTTACTTTTTGCTTATTTTGCCAAATCTCAAAAAAAAAAATTTAATGATTTAAATAATTCTCGCTTACAATTTTAAACAATTCATTTATCCAAAGATAATTTTATGCAAATTTTTTTTTTATAATTGTTATTTATTATCATTTTATTTAATAATGGTCGAGAAAATTTTGAAATGTAAGGCATACAAGTTTTACAGCAATTTAAAGAACGTAATTAAGATGGTAAAATACAAAATTTGAACATAATCAGTCAAATAGTTTTTGAGTTTTGTAATTTTAAAAAAGTTGTATATTTAAAATTTGAAAAGAGTCTCTTTAAATTACAGATGCTGCTTTTCTTCACCCTTGTATACTGTACTGTAATTCAAAGAATTTTATGCCCCACAGCATAAGAAGTTGGATCGAAAACACTTCAAAATGGAAGAGAATTTTTAAAAAAAGTGAAAACAGTCTCAAAATTTTTCAGGTATTTGCATTTAAGAAAAAAACTAATATTTAGTAATATGGTTTTTTTATTCATTAAAAAAATGAATAAACCTTTTTACCACAAATTGTACAATAAGCTCAATACATCAGTTTTTGAACTAACCATAGTTGTCAACTAACATAAATGGTAACCATAGTTGCCAACTTTTTGGAAAAGATTTTTTCCAGTAATACACAGTAATTTTTAAAGAATAAGCAGATATATTTAATTTAAGTCAGGATCTAAAAATTCTATTACTTATAAATTCAAAAAGGCAAAATAATTTTACATCATATTTATTAATACAAGAATCAAATTTCAAAGAGTCATACAAGAATACAAAAATAGAATTTCATTCTAAAAAAATTCTTTGAAAAATGGGTAAAAAATATCAAACAATCAAAAGCACATCCATCTATCAAATCCAAAATATCTATCCAGATCCTATCTATCAAATCCAAAATAGATAACAGAACAGAATATTGATAAATATTACAAAAATATATCAAATGAAAAATTTATAAAAATGAAAAAAAAAATATATCAAACACAAAATTGATTAACAAACAATGTATTTTATCATAAATTTTCTACCTGTCAGTGTTGACAGAGGACTTGTATTGGTGGTGTTTGCATCACTACTGGCAAGGGATGAGATACTAGGATAGGACTCAGGACAATAACTGCTGATATTGACCCTTGAACTGGACAATGGTGTACGGTCTCCAAGCAAAAGACCAAGGCGTGTATACAAGTCATGATTTCTAAAGTGCTTCGAGTTGGACTGAACTTCATCATCTAATTAAAGAAAATTAGTTTAAAAAATAAAAGCATCGTTATCACAATAAGTAAATAATTTATTGTGAGGAAAAAATGCAATTCCTCTTATAATTATGAAAAAACTTAACTTTCTTTTCTCAGTTTCTAAACTGTATGGCATATATAAGATTTAATTTTAATTTACAATTACAATAATTTATTATATTTAATAATACATTACCATTTTTATTAAGCAAAAATAAAAGTTATATCCAATAATTTTTATATTCTTAATTACTTAAATGATCAACTTAAGCTGTTAAGACATTTTCTCAAAAATCTGAACTTATGTACAAAAGAAAAACAATAAAAAAAAAATCTTATTTATAACCAAAACTTCTAATTTTAAAATGCAAACATTTCAAAACAATAAAAATAATAATCAAAGCAAATAAATACGCTGCAGTTGAATTATAAATAAATATTAACTCCCGAATAGTTATACATCTAAAAATTTGTTTTTCAGGAAATAAGAAATTTTGTTATATTTTTAGAATTGTATACTAATTAGAATTTTAATAAATAATTTAACTGAAATAGATAATTTTTTCAAATTTTAAGGAGAATTGTTTATATTTTAAGGCCTTAAACCTTCCTCTAACAGTAACCTTGCTCAAAAAGTTTAAATAACAAATTGTGAAAAACTCATATGTAATTTTTAAAAGTTATGTAACATTTGAAATACAATCAATGTGCAGGCATTTCCCCAATAATTAAAACAAAACTGTTCTTACCAGATAAAGCTGTGTGAGAATCTTCCATAAGTGGATTAGGCCATTTCATATGCCTGTAATTTCGAGATGGCCTAGACATACGAGGACTACAGGCAGCTGGTGTCCTTGAGGGCAAACATGGCTTTGCTGCTGTGAAAATATTAAAAGTTAATATATATATGCACAATATATTTGTGAAGCTAGAAAGCCATGAATATGCATACTACCTCGATAATAAACTACCCAGCTTAGCTATGGTGATGTGTTAAAGTGCAGAATCAAGACCTTTCCACAATTTATTTAGGTTGTGTATACATTAATGGTCGCTGTATTGTTACACCTCAAAAGTTTGTTTCTCTCATTACATCAACTAATTAGTGTTGACTGTTTGATTGTATTCACTGATATACAAATAAATAAATAAATAATAATGTGTTCACTTACTTATTTGTAATACTATTTTAAACTGATTGATTATTTTTATTGTATTTTTTAAAGTTATTGATGATTGATTATATAAATTATTGCTCTGACTGTTTGAATATAGTAACTTGTCTTTCCAGACAGCGAAAAATAAATAAAATACATTATGTAAAATGTTAAATCATGCAAATAGAAATGTAGCTGTTGTTTTAGATAAAGACCTTATTCTCACTTTAACTAGTGCCTAATATGTCAAGTGCAGATTATTTAGGTAGTTTTTCCACTTATAGAAAATTCCATACATTTTCATTCAAAACTAAGCATTTCATCTTTAAGTTTTTCAATTTTATTGCTAAATAATTTGCAAACCTACTTTTCAGCTACTTTTTCTTCTCAATATTTTTAAATTACAAAATGCAAGGATCTATTATAATTATGAAATTTAAATTTTAATTAAAAATTTTGAAGGAAAAAAAACACAATAAAAGATTTGTTATTTTTTTACCCTACACAAAAAAATCATATCACAATACATTGCAAAACCATAATAATTAAATGTTGTATTTTATTTACTGCTTTAAAAGTACATTGTTATGGATAATACATATATATATATACACACATATATATCTATCTATAAATATAATTGTATACATATATATAGACACACAGTATACTGTTGATATATCATAGTTGAAGGGACGCTAAAAGATTTTTGAGATAGCTAGTTTTCGAGATAACAACAGAACTAAATATGTTCTAAAAAGTAGAAAAATATATTCTAAAATATTACTCTAAAAAGTAGAGTCATAAAACGTAAGAATAATTACTAATAAATATGCATGTAATGATAGTTGACTATAAGCCTAAATACAACAATGATAATTTTATTTTTAAACGGTAAGGACAAAAATAATTTTGCAATTAATAGAAAATAATTGGTTTATAATAAACTTATGTTGCGATTTCTCCAAAAAAAAAAAAAAAATAATAATAATAATTTTCTGTTTCGAAAAAAATTCAACATACGAAGGTTTTAGAAGAAACTCTTCGACATAGGAATGCAAACTAACATTAGGTGGGTATGTAATGCCGAGGGGAAAAATATTTTTTTGACATTTCTCATTTTCGAGATATCGAGTGTATATTGTAGTAGGGAACCGATTATCCGGAACGATCGGGACCATCGATATTCCGGATAACTGATTTTTCCGGTTTTCTGAATCGCTACAAAAAGCTGTTTTTTTTATAGTTAAACCCAACTAATAAAATAAAAAAATTGGAAGTAATCTTAAAAAGAAGAAAAAACGATGAAATAATACCCTACTGATTATTTCCAAAATGATGGTAAGGTAAACATCTTTCAAATAAGAACGAAAAATCCTAAAATCTTATGAGGGAAAAAAAAAATTTTATAATGGCGGGAAAACTAATCGAATTTCGTTCCGGTTTTTTGGTTTTCCGGTTTTCTGATTTCCGGATAACGGGTTCTGTATTGTATATTGCTACTTTTTCACTCTACTCAATAAAAATGATTTTTAATACACTGCCATACCATAATAATAAAGTGCTGTATTTTAATAATGAAATATTTCAGCTAACTATAAAGAGAAAATGATCACCTTTAGGTGGAAGGGCTCCTACAGGTAGAGGTCTTTCAGGAGATGCCTTATCCCTTACTTGCATGTATGTTGTGAAATGACCATTGGTTTTTAGACGAGGCCTAGGAATACCAACATCTTGGGATAAGTGTTGCTGATACTGGGCTTGAGCTGTAATACAATAGCAAAAATTAAAGGTAAATTGTCAAAAGGTTTATCATTCAGAAATGAATTGAAGAATTTAATGGAAGAACAAGAAAAGTTTGAAAACACTTTAACTTCCTTATTGGGAGAATGAAATAAAGATACATTTTAACAAGTCTTAAAACAGCACAGTTTTCTATGGGGAAAAACATTTTATGTGAACTATTTGATGAAATTCTTTTGCATTTTAAAGTTGATTTTCTTAGATTCGCTCGCCTATTTCTTAACAAGTTTTTTCTCTTTGTTGTTTAACATACAAATTCGACCCATAAATTCAGAGATATAAAAAAAGACGTCATGAAGAGGAAAACTAACAGTGAAATATGGGTTTCGAAACCCTATTGTGAGGGTGAATATCTCGAAAAAACACTTAAGGTTTCGAGGTCCCAGAAAACAACTACAAAATATGCTACATATTTACTAACTATAAAATAATTTTTCAACAGAGTTTTTCGAAGTGGCGCTGACGTCCCGGTACTACCTACAACGACATAAAAACGATTCCCAAACACTGTCGAAGATGTTAGGTGTGCTTTTGATGTCGGCCGAAGCAACAGCAATTTAGGTTAAGCAAACCTCCACTGACCTCTAACTTTCGTTAAATATATGTTCCTACAAGGGTTCTTTTCTTCAAGGGAACCTACAAGGGTTCGTTTCTTACGATTTTCAACCCTTTCAACGTGGTTTGCAAAACCATGTAGTATAGTTAGTTTTCATTCTCTTGATGCTTTTAATCACCCCTCTGAATTTATAGATCGAATTTTGAACACCCTGTATATACAATTAGAAGTATTCGCGATAGTTACTATCGCGAATACTTCTAATTGTCAAGCTCGAATGCACCATCTAAGCTCGAATAAGCTCTCTTTGTTTCATGTCTTGACCTTACGACCCCCTTCCTTCTCCTCCTCTTCTCAGTTGTATAGTTGTGTACTACGATATTTTCCCTTTTTAATATTTTTTTTTAGGCATGACAGAATGAGAAAGAAACACTTCCTCACACACTCCGTAAGTATACGTACTAATACGAGATATAGAATATCAAATTGAGATCACATCCGCGTAATTATGGGCCGCTGGAGTCAGAAAGGCTCTTCTCCTGCATGATACTTTCAGACAATCACTAGATCATAATTTTGAATAATTTAAAATATACGTTTTATCCTCAAAATACATTACAAATATTTCCTCCTAGACGACTGAGGATTAACATCGCTGACCCCTGTGATGGTCAGTGAATGAGAGAGGGAGTAATTACCATGATTAAGGCAGAGTGGGCAGTGGTCTGAGTTGATGCAGGCATAGCAGAGTTCATGTCCACACGTGTCTATGAGTTTCCTGTGTTTTCCCTTGTCAAAAGGAGTGCAACATGTTGGACATAATGTGCCACCATTATCCAGAACCATCTTTCTAACAGTGTCTACATCTAAGTGGAAAAGAAAAATCAAATATTAATTCCTGTTTTCTTTTAACTTTATGAGCAGAGTTTAGAGAGAAAAAATGTGAAATGACAGCAGAAATGCTTTATTTTTTTAATATATATATATATATATATATATATATATATATATATTAGTTATATTAAAGACAAAATTAGTTATATATTAAATATTAAAAACCTCTAATAAAGAAAGAAACACTCTGCAGTGCTTGGGAAAAGTTTGACAAAGTATCCACTGCATGAAGCAAATTTTTATAAAATTTTCTCTCTGCAGCTAGGTAACTGCAAAAGTTTGCTAAAATCCATTGGTTTTACTAATCAATGCAAGACTTACTCCCATAGTTGCAAAGTAGCAGATTTGTCTGAGAAATTTTTTTTTCTTCCTAAACACAACGACTTCTGCAAGTGGCATCTTAGTGAATTTAGAACCAGCTAGCCTAAATATGAATCTCATCAGGATGAAAAATTGGAAAGGAGAAGGAAAAAAAAAAATCCCAAGTATGCGTGACTGAAAATTCAAGAGTATTCTTAAGCGTGGAAGATCTAATCCACGTGGATTGAACTGACAAATTCATGTGAATCAACATCTTGATAAAGTATTGAAAGTAGAAATATTTTCTTTGCAGTTTTGCAACAATTTTACACTTTACAGCGTTATATCATACTTTGTTTTTGTTTTTTTCATCTTAATCAGATGTGCAATATAACTTGAAGCACAAGCAATACACAATCCAAAAAAAAAAAAAAAAATAATTATTGAATTTTAAATTTTGCACATAAGAAAAGGATTCTTACATCTGCTAAATATTTGTAAAATGATCAATAATATTTATTGTTTTTCTTTTCCCATTTCAACTTAGATGAATTTAAATCGATGAAAATTTACATTATTTGTCTGAGACATTAAGGGGGCCTTTTAGAAGATTTCTAATTATTGAGGAGGCCCATGAACAGGAACCAATGACGCTCATGAACTGGAGCTACTGTAGCGCCATGCAGTGTTGACTGCTCACTTTATTCAAACAAATATTTAATTAAACTTTTTTTTTGTCCTCGAATTTTTAAGACTTTTTTATTTTATTTATTTTTTGAAGAAATCAAATTAATGCAACTACTTTTTTGTACTCGAAATTTTACAATCATTTAATTTTTTGTACTCGAAATATTGCAACTGCCTTATTTTTTGTTTACGAACTAACCAACTACCTAATATTTTTTTTTTAAATAATTTTTTTTTTTGCGTACTTCGAATGCTTTATTTTTCAATTCGAATTTAAATATATATATAGTATATATATATATGTTACGGTGAATGATAAAAAAAATGAGTGACTGTTGACTTCCACCGGTGAATGTTGACAATCACACAATCGCTTTGGTAAATGTCCGAACTATACATTAGGTCTAGTTACATGCAACTGCCTGGTATATATTTGCTCTACACTGATGTTTTTATTAAGGTTCAGTGCCACTACCCGGTACTTCGGACACTGATGTTTCTCCTAATCTATCCTCAGTAGATATTAAAATATCGAATAAATATAATAATATCAACGAATAAATTAATATCAAATCGGATATAACAAATATACGGACATTCACCAAAGCGACTGTGATTGTTGACATTCACCGGTGAAAGTCGACATTCTCTTGATTTTGGTCATTCACGGAAGCATATAAATTGTTTTTTACTCAGCTAGGAGAAAGAAGAAAAAAAATCGTTGAAAAACATTTTTTCTAAAATACAAAATGAGAAATTTAAAAAAAAAAAAAAATCATTAATTTAGAAAAAAAATATAAAGATAGAGAGAAAAAAAAGGGGGAATTGAAGAAACTAAGAAGAGATTTTGAGTGAATTAAATGTTGAGCTTTGAAGAAAAAAAAGTATTTGAAACCTATCTACATATGGATTCTTTTTAGAATTCGAAATGTATAAAAAATAATGTACCACAAAATAATTAGAGTGTAGTCACGAATAAATAAACCATCATTCCAAATGCAGCACATTTAAAAAAAAAAGGGGGGGTTGTAAATAACTCGCAGGACAGTTGCGTGCCGAACATCCAGGTGCGTCAAACGAGACACAAGAAGTACCAGGAAGGAAAAAAAAAAGAACTTACACTAATGTATAGTCCAGCAAAGACCATGAATCCCGGCCATGTGGAAGTCCTGCGAGGCAAACTCATCCAATAATGACAGGTTTAGAGACAGAGTATGTAGGTCGGATCATTATTTTTCGAGTTCTGAATCGGTTATTACGAAATGTTCCATCCAAGGATACGGCTATGAGTCATCGAACGAGAAGAAATAAATCACAGATCTAAATAGTTATGAGATCCCCCCTTCAGACCCAGACAAATCGTCTGAAACACCAGAACGGGTAAAGACACAGGTGTGCAAATACACAGGAGTACTGATCTCAATATTTTTTTTCTTCTTCTGTCTATAGTTCAGTTGTAGAACAGAGAACTCATTTGAAGTGAGGTGATTGTTGGTTTTAATCAAGATGTTTTAAGCAAATGTCTGTGCCGCACGCAATCGGACACGCTGTCTCAGAAATGGAATTGATATTTTGATTTTCTTGTTATGGGAATAAAAAGTGGGGAACCACAAATGAGCGAGTTCTTAAGAAAACGCTATATCGCTAACGAAAGTATATGAATCGTTAATTCTTGTTCACATCCATAAGTAATTTAAAGCATAGAAAAAGTGAATTGAGGTAAAATTACGAGTAAGGCATGAAGCCGATTGATGAATTTCCTCATTAGTAAATCCTGAGCAGTGGTCGAAAAAACTACATTATTTTTGTAGCTTACTACAACTACTTTCGAAATGTAGTGATTACTTCACTACTTTAAGGGACCGAACTTAGCAGGAGAAATTAATTTACACCTGTATAATTTACACTGATAGAGAAATTAATTTACATATTATGTTCTAAATGGTTTTGAATAAAAAATTGGTTTACATTAAAACATGAAGAATTCTTTAGAAATATATGTATACATGAGCCAGTTTGTTATTCTAAAACATTTTTTCTTTCTTTTCCGAATTTGTTCATTTGATTTTCAACTTCTTATACCTTCCTCGAAAGCGAATATTTAATTTCAGAAATGCTAGGACATTATCAAATACTTGTAATTTCGTTAAGTGTTTAATGCTCTTTTATTTTCTCTAAGAAATTGAGGGGTTATGGGGTTGGGGAAACTTAGATGGAATCTGTATTCAGATAAAGAAACCCTCACTAGAAAAATTTAAACATTACTAATATTGAAAAAAAAAAAGTTATGTACTTAATTCATAAAATATTATTTACAGGTAGTCTTATTAATTTCGATTCCTCATAGGTTTTAAATGCGGCTAGACCTTGATACCCCCCCCCCCCCAGATAGATTTTTCGTTTTGAACTCAAAAGATTCTTTATTTTATGAATTCTAGATTTCGCTGTTAAATAATTGTTTGGGGTCACTATTATTTATGCTTACTAACTAAAATTTTTGTAAAAATACTAAAATTCAAATCACCCTTTAACAATTTTTATCTAATAACTGATGACTATATGTTGATGTTATGTTGATGTGATTTTCGTCGAAGATTATGAAGTAATGGTAAAATGGTGATTTTATTCAAACTTTCTCAGTCTCGTAACATTAATTTTATCAATGAATTAAAGAGGAAGAAAAAAAAAGGTACACATAACCCTTGGATAATGAATGGATTGTAGTGGCATTTAGAGCAAGGCGGGGGAGAGATAAAATTCCAGGCGTTGATAAGATCGCTTCATCCGGTGAACGTGATAAATACACATGTAATAAGGCGTCAAAGATCTTGTGAGTGTCTTATCTAAGGCGAGACAATAAGATTCCCATTGACATCTAAATATATGTTACTACCTCCGCCATTTCAATGGTTACTTTCATTGCTAAATATTAATTTAACTGGATAGGTAAAAATAGCTGGGATAGGTAAAAATCCAATAGGCTTTATAAATTTGATGATAATTGTTGCATTATGTAATAAATATTTAACACATAGGGAATTTTAGGGATTTTTATGGACAACAAAATAGAAAAACTAATATTTTCCATTAATGATTGCCATTAAATACGCTTGGAATGTATTATGTTTACTCATAATTTTGAATAGTAATTAATAGATATTTAATTCATCATTAGTTAAAAGTTTTTTTAATTAAGTTTTAAGTTGGACCGCGATGGCTCAGGTGATAGAGCGTTCGCTTTCCAATAAGGCGAGCCGGGTTCGAAACCCAGTCTATACGAATTCCACATCTGGCTTGCACCGAACACAGTGCTGACGTGAAATATCCTCAGTGGTAGACGATCATGGGTTAGAGTCCACCTTGCCGCCATGCTAACCGTGGAAGGTTCTCGTAGTCGTCCTTTCCATGTAACGCAAATGCGGGTTAGCTCCATCAAAAAGTCCTCCAAATTTCTCTCGATACTCGATCCAGGAGTTCCTTGTCTTCTGGATTGGGTTCAAAATTACAAGGCTAAGGAGATTAACATTAGTAGTCATAAACCCATAAAATTGGGACGGCTGTTCAACGACGGTTATAAAATTATTTTAAAAAAAATTGAGTATCATATAAGATCGTTGCTTTCACTTGATGTAGATATTTTATCGGTTCGAATTAACTGTTCAACGGCTGTTCAACGACGGTTATAAAATATTAAAAAATATTTATGTTAAAAAGAATGTTCTGAATAAAAATAAACTGAACATTTTAGAACAAAAAGAGTTCACAACTGATTTCTATAAATGAGGCTTGCTTCATTATTTATTAGTAATATTTATTTAGGGTCGATAATTTTCCGATGTTGGCTCTATATAGAATTGTTAGATTAACCTAATATTTTATATCCATTATTCAGCCAATATCAGCCCTATATAGGAATATTATTGTCCAATATTAAAAGTCAAGCTAGGACTAATATTTCATTTTATTTTATTTTATAACCGTCGTTGAACAGCAGACCCGATTTTTTTGGGTTTAAGACTACTAATGTTCAACTGCGTAGCCTTGTAATGTTGAACCTAATCCAGAAGACAACGGAACTCCTGCATCAAGTATCAGGAGTAATTTGTCTTCGTGGAGGACTTTATGATGAAATTAACTCGCATTTGCGTTACATGGAGAGGAAGACCACGATAACCTCACATGGCTGGTCTGACAACAAAAGGACTCTAACCCATGATCCGCCTACCACTGAGGATATTTCACGTCAGCACTGTGGTCGGTGCAAGTCGGATGCGGAATTCGTTTCGACCAGCCGTCGCAGGGGATTCGAACCCGGTTCACCTCATTGGAAGGCGAATGCTCTATCCCCTGAGCCACCGCGGCTCTAGAACCAATATTTTATTTTACGATGCATGTTCCTGTAGGACCTTTATTGAGCTAATTTTGAGTCCAACTAAGTTCCAACTAAAATATTTACTAGGAGTATCACTTCAAGTAAAATGCCAATTAAACAGAAATAAGGAAAGTACAATAAAGGAAAATATAATATGTCCAATGACAATATATAGAACAAATTATGGAGAAAAAAACAAGATATAAACAGGCCATTAATTTTTCCTATTACGCTTTTCAAATCAAAATATAGAAATTCTTTAATAAAGAAATATGTTAACATTATTATCATTTTCAACGTCTATAGCAATTTTTATGTTTTTTTTTTCGAAGTAAAGCATAATGCTGCTTATTTTCAGCTTATGTAGTATATACCACCAGAAACTAATTCATAACTAGGCTAGATATTGGACGAAGACTGCAAATTTATTTTTCGGACATAAAACCTAATTTAAAATAATTAACGATAAAACGATGAAAAACCTTACTTCCTTCTAATTAAATACTTTAAATACTTCATAGGTAATAACGTTTACAATAACCTTAAACTTTATTTACAAAGTTGGGGCTCCACCGAAATAAGGTTGATTATTTTCGCAGCCGAAAAAAAAGGGAAACTGCTGCTATAACAATTCCTCATAAAACTAATAAACAAAAAAGGGAAACTTGAGAAACTAAAAAGACAATATTAATGCTAAAAAACAGGCAATTTAGGCGTAAAAAAATAACAAATAAATAAAAGGAAAGTGAGGTAATAGTCTGAAGATGAATGGAAAGTGACAAAATGAAACGAAAACAGTGCAATTTTCATTTTACGAGGGTTATTTTAACTGCAAACGATATAAAAATGAAACAATAACCAATTTACAAAAATGCCAGCGCACAAGTGGAATAAACCTTCAGGTATTTTTCTCTCACTCGTGATTCAGAGGTCGTCGCTTGGGGGTCAATCATGACTGACCTCTGGTCTCTCACCGCATTAAATGACCTGTTAGGGGCGTCAAAAATTGATTTAGTTCTTACTCTAATTTTGAAATAAATGCGCATACCTTTGCCTTTTTTTTTTATCTTTTTAAATTTAATAGAATTTTCAGTAAATCGCTATATTCGAGTACTACAGGTTTCAAAGTAAAAAATATATGGACAATGGCAATCAAAAACTAGAAAAAAATGTTACCAGCAAGTAATGTAGAGTGGGTATCTCGATTGGTTGTTGAAACATGGTATTTGTTTACGTTTACGAAAGTTCTTTGCACATTTTTTTCAAGTAAACCAAGCCTATCAAGTATCAATTCTAACAAGTGATATTCTATTCTCTTTCACTAAAATTTCAATTCTTTCACAATATCATTCTTACTTAACACAAAGACAGGCACGAAACAATGTAGAACTTAAACTAATGGGATATCTGCAAGTGACGTAATGCGGGTATCTCGATGATGATTGGTTGTAGAAACGTGGCATTTGCTTACGTTAGCAACTGTTTTTTTCTATTTCGAGTAAGCCAAGCGTGTCAAGTATCAATTCTTATAAGAAGTGACACATTCTAAATTCTTTATCAATGATTCTTTCTCAAAGA
This sequence comes from Parasteatoda tepidariorum, assembly GCF_982258835.1. Classification (NCBI taxonomy): domain Eukaryota; kingdom Metazoa; phylum Arthropoda; class Arachnida; order Araneae; family Theridiidae; genus Parasteatoda; species Parasteatoda tepidariorum. The sequence continues at coordinate 11,342,859 of NC_141758.1, read as the reverse complement.
TTTAAATTTTTTCACTATCTATTTACACAGAGACTTTACACAAAGACAGGCCCGAAACACTGTGGACCATAAGCAAACTAATACTGCATCGAAGTTGCCAGGTACACAAAACAAAAGTATGTCACATGAACAATATGATGTTTTAAGAAATAATAAATCTAAATTAACGTAAAAGATAAATAATTATATTATAACAAATTCAATCAAATTGAATTATTTTCATGTTAATTAACGTTCTAAGTGTGGAGATACTTAGTTTGACTTTAACACATCATCTTGTTTATAAACGATCAACTGGCACCGAGGTCATAGGTCACGTGTCTGGGTATCAGTGATCGTCTTCTTCTCGAGTTGCAAGTCCGAAAATAAAAGATCCTAAAATGTTTTATTATACCAACACAGATTTATTTCCAGAAAAATAGCGTAAAATTTAAACGTAATCATTTTGTCGGTTACCATTGCAACTTCATCAACTATTTTAATTTCTAAAATCCTAATTAATTTCCGATTACTCAATAACACTTTAAATCAAGGTCTGATATTTCCTCTCGATATTGACGACTGGATATTTGGGACTGGGTTGCAGGTTTAGTCTTGTAAAATTCCAATTGAATTACCACATTTTTTCCCGACCTAGTTCGAGGGACTTCGGGATATTTATTTATTAATATTATTCTTCAAAAATTTTAATAAAATATAGCATTAATAAAAAGCATAACATCAATAAAAAACATAAATAAACATAATAAAAAATAAAGTTTATTGACTCTTTTATCGTCCCCCAAAACATTTATATTACATCGGTTAATATTTAAAAAATTGTTCATATTTTTTCGCGAAAATAGTGGCGAGTAAAAATTTTAGACTAGTTAGTATATTTAGAACTTTAATTTCATGCCCTGCATTAAATGAATATCAACCTATAGAATAAATTAATTAAAAATAGTATTTAAAACGTTAATTTCTAATAATGCTTTGAAAAACTGCATTTGTAATTTAAAATTAAATATGTTAGTTAACTGAGCGCAGTTTTACAAGGTTACAATAAAATTGATAGTAACTTATTTACTGTTTAATAATTGTAGAAAAATGAAAACGTATATACATCGATTTAAATATGTATATCACAAAATGTTTCTTGATTAGAAAATGAAAAGTAAAAGCAAATACAAAAAAAGAAAAATTTTAGTACGATTATTTGATCGGATATGTGGACGCTCATCTGACTATCGTTTCCGATATATCGTACCGAAAAACGATATCGCCATACCGCCGAAGACATAAAAGCTATATCATCGCAAATGCTAAAACACGCATTCTTTTACAAGGTATATTATTAGATACGTCGTATGACATTCGAGCACGTGCCGTGTAATGAAAAAGTCATGACTTACAGCAAAAAGCTCACAACAGTAAATTAACACGTTGAATGCCACGCTAATTTTACATGGCTTGCCCGTCTGGCCAAACGGTAAATAACTACAAACTAAATTTGCACATATTAAGACAGATGTTGCTAGTATTTTTAAAAGGTTTAGCATGACATTTTTGTAAAAAAGTGGTGCATTATATAAACCTACGAATTGTTTAGAAATAGTGGTGGATAAAAATCTACTTCCTTGAATTTATTAAACCAAGAATCACAATTAATAAACTACCACTTGAAAATATTTATTCGCTGTCCGGAGCAAGTTGGCATCTCTGTGTATATAAATAAAACTATTTTTGTGTGTTCTATGTGGCATTCATTTCTTCAAACCATTTTAGTAACTATAATAATATTAAAAATTTACTCGAATCATGTGTTTCTAATAATCTTGGTTTCGCCAGGTTACCGGTGACCCCCGTGTCATTCAACGTGTTAAAATAACATATTATGAGTTAAAGCACGTTATTTCATTTGGCAACAGAGTTTTCGAAAAACAGCTTTAATGAGTTTTATTTCTTCCATTCTTACGTTTTTAAAAAATTATTCCAAATTTCCATTTTGAAGCAAGGCCATAAAGTAAGTTAATCCTTTATTGTTTAAATTCTCTGCACTGCTGAATTTTTTTAAAAACATTTTTTACTGCCTTTCGTTTTTTTTCTTCCTAGAACTCATCAACTAAATGATCATCAACTCACTTAATGGCATTAAAAAAAAAGAAACCTGGACTGCGTGACAAACAGGTAAAAACTTGTCGCACAACGGCTGAAAGAATCCCACGCAATCCAAGACTGACTACAGCAGACTGCGTGGCAAAGTAATAAGGTGAGATTGGCATTGAATCTAAGTGACCTTTATTTTCTTTTATTTTTTATTTTAATGGGCCACTTCAGTGACTAAAACATGGAGATTGCAGGACATGACATTACGAATTATAATAAAGTAAGAGTAATGGTTGTTTTTCTTTCTGTGTCCGAATAACTCGAGGACAGGAAAACAGAAATGTTCGGGTTGGGCAGGTAGCCATTTTTCTTAGAATCCCGATTAGTGTTAAGAGACACCTGCTTAAATTATTCCACACGAATATCATTTTTTAGAATCATTTAAATTGCTTCCAACTTCGAATGCTATTCATTCATGTTTATTATTATGATTTGTGACATCAATTATTTTATTTTTTTTGGCAACGACGCGCGACATCTTTGAATCTACAACGCGTCGCAATATACGTGATAAATTTTACTTCAAATATTTTTCCTTCTTTTTTTCATTACTGTATATCATATCATTATACTGTATATCACATACCTGGCCATATCATTACACGCATTATAAGATTCTATGCAAAATCTTAATGATCATGTGATACTTATACAGCATTATTGTTTTGACGCGGCTGAAACCGGTTTGTACTTGTTTAGGTTCGTGCATCAATTAGCTAACATTGTAATTCAATATGTTAACTCATTACATGTGTATTTAAATACAAAAGTATTGTGTATAAACTCGTGCAAAACACGTAATAACACTACAAAGCGTCAGATAATTTGGTCTAATTATTATAATATACTAATATAATAACTGATATAATAAATATTCTATATTTATCTAATATATCGTATAGAGCCGCGATGGCTCAGGGGATAGAGCGCTTGCCTTTCAATGAGGCAAACCGAGTTCGAATCCCAGTCGATACGAATTACGTATTCGGCTTGTACCGACCACAGTGCTGACGTAAAATATCCTCAGTGGTAAACGGATCATAGGTTAGAGTCCCCTTGTCGTCAGGCTAACCGTGGGAGGTTCTCGTGGTCTTCCTCTCCATGTGACGCAAATGCGGGTTAGTTCCATTTAAAAAGTCCTACACGAAGGCAAATTTCTCCCAATACTCGATGCAGGAGTTCCCTTGTCTTCTGGATTGAGTTCAAAATTACAATGCTACGGAGTTGAACATTAGTAGTCGGTAGTAGTAGTAGTAACATTAGTAGTAGTTCAACGACGGTTATAAATAATAAAATCCTATCATCGAATTTATATTTTCTAGCGCCAAATTTAACCCATTGATACAGGAACGTAAACAAGTGCAAACCGGTTTCAGTAGTGTAGAAACAATAAAGCTGTATAGTATCACCTGATAATCAAGATTTTACATAGAGCGTCTAATAATTTGGCCAGGGATCTTGATTATACAAAGTAACTTGGACCGGACAGATATGTAAGAGGTAACATCAATTTCAATCTATTTTCATCAATATTCTTATCTATTATCTATTCGTATCAATATCTATTTTCATCAACACAAAAAAGTCAAAATTCAGTTAAGACATGCTACAGTCGGGATAATTGATAAACTCAACTTTGATGGGGATAAAATGTGAATCCGTCCATTGACTACCACTAACCTTAATCAAATTTTAAAAATTAATATGATCGTAAGCATTTTTAACAGACGTCAAGATGGCAGACTTAAATTTTTAATCTTTTTCCTAATACTTCGCTTAAATTATGCGAATTTGTATGAAATACATTTAGAAAATAAATGGAACTAAACATTTTTTCTATTTATAACGCCAAAAGCGTAAAAATAATTTCCAACTAAAGATTTCAACTTATAAAACATTATGTTGCAAGTACAGTAGAAAATTTGTTTCTAATATCAAGACGTAGAAATAATTTCTAACAAAAGTTTGTAACTTAGGCGGCATTTTGCAGTTTTACAGTAGAAAATGTGTGTTCTAATATCAAGACATAGAAATAATTTGTAACGTAAGTTTGTAACTTAGGCGACATTTTGCTGCAAGTACAGTAGAAACTGTGCCTCTAGTACTAAGGCGTAGGAAAAATTTCCAAAAAAAGTTAGTAACTTAGGTGTTATTTTACTGCTTTACAGTAGAAAATGGGCCACGAGTTATTAAGACTCAGAAATAATTTCGAACAAAAGTTAGTAACTTAGGCTTCATTTTGCTGTTTTGCAGTAGAAAATGTGTTTTTAATATCAAGACGTAGAAATAATTTCTAACGTAAGTTTGTAACTTAGGCGACATTTTGCTGCTTTACAGTAGAAAATGGACCACGAGTATTAAGACTCAGAAATAATTCCAAGCATAAGTTTGTAACTTATGTAACATTATGCTGCGTTATAGAAAAATATGCGCCTCTAGTGTAACATTAATATACAACATTATAAAGAGTTATATTTTATTCTATTTTCTTCACACAAAAAAAGAAAATCCATCAAAATAGCAGCCTAGAGTACTTATTTTTTTCGTATCAGTTGGTTTCATCGTTATAATTCCTACTTTACATGCGAGATTATTTTGATTACTTGAATGGCGTGGGACGATTACAGGTAACCTTGCTGCCGGCATCATTCCACACCTCTTTCTCATAAATCAGTTCGGAACGATGACGTAATCATAAATAGAACTTACAAAAAAATTTTCTTAATATTTCTAAAATATGATAAATAAATTTAATAAGGGACATTCATAGCATGGATTTACGTAAACGCCAAAAGTTGTGGTATACATTATTCAAATTTAGTGAAAAATATTATTCTTAAAATTGCTCAAGATTAGCTTCTAAAATTCTAAATAGCTCAGTCGAATAGTTTCGAAGAAATAGATCCAAAAAGCTTACTATTTTTAATGAAAATTGGAATTTTTAAATTGTAATTTTTTGGGGAACTATTCGATTGTTTTTATTTTGTACTTACGAATTTTATTTTATTTATTTGTTTTTATCAGCTAACTCATTTTTGGCGTTAGAACTTTTAATGCTCAACTCTTGAACTTTGTAATTTTGAATTCAACCCAGAAGACAAGAGAACTCTTTTATTAAGCATTGGGGGAACTAGGCCTTCAAGTACTTTATGATGGAACTAACAAGCATTTGTGTAACATGGCGAAGAAAACCACTTTCCCACTGTCCGTGCAACAACAAGGAAGTTATAAAGAATAAATGAAAATAGAGCCCTAAACAGAATCAAATTTAGTTTACGGCCAACAATGTTCAACTCCGTAGCCTTGTAATTTTGAACCTAATAGAGAATACAAGGGAACTCAAGCATAGAGAGAAATTTGATTTCATGGAGGACTTTTTGATGAAATTAACCAACATTTGCGTTACATGGAGAGGAAAACCCCGAAAACCTCCCAACAGTTTATGCCAATACAATTCTGTAATCAACAGTGTTTGATGAGTAATTAAATAGTATACAGTTGTGTGTCTTTAAAATTTCGAGAAGTATCTTTGTTTTTATGTATTTAACTTCAAAAGAATTTTTTTTATCTTCATCCAAATCGGTTGTCATCAATTTAAACTGTAATGAAATTATATTTTAAAAAATCTAAAAACTGACAAAAATGTAGTTTTAAATTAAATACTCAAAAACACAAAATCGCATCACCTTATTGCTTTAAAGTTTTGAGGAAAAATCCATAGAAGTTCTAAAAATTACCAAGCGCTATTTTTCCTAACCTAATAAAGCCAGATCTTTATTTTCCACCTTTTTTTAAAAAACTTATTGATATGTATAACAATATTTTATCATCAAAAGTTTGTTAAGTACAAAACAATATCAAGAAAACACAAATTCAAATTTTAAAAGAAAATCCAATATGGCGAAAGGTAGAGGCTTTTTTATGTTCATTTTTTACCTTTTACCTATTTCGCCATATATAGAGCATTCTTTTTAGAGAATCGAAAAAGTTTAAATTATTTTTTATTTTTCATGTTTTTATTTAAAAATAGTCGAAAAAATTTCAGCAGTAAGATATTAAAAGTTTTACATAATTCTTAAAGAATATTACTTATACAAAATACAAAATTCAGCTCTATCGGATTATTAGTTTCTGAGCTATGGAGTTTTTAAAAAGTCGTATATTATACCATATACAATCTAAAAATAAATAAGTTTAAACTCGTTGATGTTTCTCATAACTGCTCTAAACTTTAAAGAAAGTAAATGTAAAGATAATTGTTATAAATGTTTAATTGTTAGATGTTGTAATGCAATTTTAGTTGCAAATCAGACGAAAATATATTTCAAACTTTTAAATAAAGAGATTCGCCAAAAATTTTCATCATTGCCAAACACAAACAGTAATTATCATTATTTAAAGAAAACGATTACTAACAAGTAAACTTATTCTCGAAATCTCCCTCAACTGATCGTTTTCTAGGAAAATAAACAAATGAAGAGGAGCGAAACTAAAAATGACATCGTCGATAAAAGAATGTAAACAAGAACATAATGAGACAGATAAACTGGTCACTCGACAAAATTTATGACCTCGCGAATCTATACAAAGCTCACGACAATCGTGCAAACAATAATGACGAAAAAAACTGACATAACTTTTCTATCATCCTTTGTTGACATGTGTATGGACATTTACAGCATCCCTACTCAAATCAGGCAATTACGAACTCAAATTGGCTTTATTTCTGTCATCAAATATTTGAGGGTCGAAAATTGTTATGAATTGAATAGTAAAAGACAAGCAAGCGCAGTAAATGTGCCTTTAAAATTAAGATAGATGATTATCTTTATTATTCTTGTGGTTATTAGATTAGATGTCTTTTTTTCTTCTCTTCCCTATAAGGTTTTTTTTTTCTTTTTTAAATTAGATTTTTATTAAGAGCTCAAAATTGCCAACATTTAAGAAAAAATTCGTAAAAAAAATATAATAAGAATTACTATATAGCTGTGGGAAACGTTGTATTCCATTATGAATATTATAAGGTTCTATTATGAAAAAAAAGGTATAGATTTTTTATAATAGAAAATATTTATTAAAAAAAAAAACTTCTTAGTAACAGAACTCTAAATAATCAATATCCAATAACTAATTCATAAAAAAATATTTGAAGGAATAAATAGCGAAGGGAAAACTTGTACTTCATCATAAAGATTATGTGGAATTCTGTTAAAAATGAAAATTAACTTCTCAGTAAAAGAACTGGAAATTGTCAACATTCAAGAATAATTCGTAAAAAAGATTTTTGAGAATAAATATGAGGGAAAACTTCTATTTCATTAGGAATATTGTGAAGTTATTTTATGAAAATAAATATGGAGTTAACTTTACTAATGGAACTTCTGTAAATGAACTCCATAGTAACAAAAATCAAAATCGCCAACATTCCAGAAATAATTCGTCAAAAATATTTTAAGAATAATTATAGAGCTGCGGGGAAACTTAAATCCATTAAAAGTATAATGAAGTTCCATTACGAAAATAAATATGAATATTTGTTTCAAAATGGAATACAAAACAAATGAAATAAAACAAAAATACGACCACCGAAGCCGACGTCTTCAGGGGGTACCGGCCCCGGTAGCCATTAAAAACAAAACCATTTCTATTTGAGGGAGAAGCAAAAGCTTAAAATATCTCCCTCAGTACCCCGATGGTTTTGTATAGAGGTCCAGGAAAAACAAGATACATTCAAAAGAATAAACAAATTACGAAAAGAAAATCAATAAAAATCATCAGAAAATTAAAAACTCACAGTCACAGGTCAAGAATCAACTTCAAAAGCGGAGGAAAAGAAAACACTAAAAACTGAAAAACAACGCCCCCTATAACAATGCGCAGTAAAAGTTTAAAAATGATATGAAAAGGTCAGGAGAAGGAGATACGTAGATAAATTAATAGAATGCTTAACTGGGGCTGCTCAGTTAAGACTAGAATTGCGCCCTGTTAAAAGAAAAAATATAAAAAAAAAAAAACTAAAAACCATCAATCATTTTTTTAATTAAAAAATTAACATTACAAAAATTAAAAGGAAAATCATTTTTACTCAAATTATTTAAAAAATTATCCACAGCTTCTCGAAAACTTTCAACATTATTACAAATTTTCTTGATCCTAACTAATTGCGAAAAAACAAGATTTTTGAATATTTTACTACACAAATTAGTTTTAAAGTTGCAGAAAAAAATAACATTAAAATTAAAGGCTTTTCTTTTATCAAACACACCAATTTTAATAAAATTGTTAACAATATCAATTTTAAAATCTAAATATTCAATATTAAAGCAATTTTCATTAGTTTTTTTCAGGACCAAATCACCAGGATAAATTGTATAAATAAAATTAAAATCGTCACAATTAAACAAAATCAAATCATCAATATATCGGAAAGCATTAAGTACTTTATGTTCAAGAAATTTAGCCTCAAAAAAGTGCAAAAAAATGTTGGCAAAAGCCCCAGAAAAGGAATTACCTTGTGGAATTCCAATAATTTGTTTATAAAAATCTAAACCATTAAAAAGAACATTCTCAAAAAGATTAAACTTGCATAAATCTAACCAGTTAAACCTATCAATTTTTTCATCAAATAAATACTTGTCATAAATACCTTCACAAATCTCAATAATTTTTTCATGTGGTATGCTGGTATACAAATTTTCAAAATCAAAAGTGTTAATGCTGGAAATATCATTACTTTTAATAAAATCCAAAACTTCAACATTACTTTCAATAATAATATTTTTCTCCTTTTTAATTTTAAGCAAAATAATTTTTAAAAAACAAAAAAACCTTTTACTAATATCAGAATTATAACTATTAGTACCACATGCTATAAACCTAAATTTAATTGGATTTTTATGAAATTTAACTATTGGAAATAAATATGGAAATGTAATCCTATTTAATTTAAATTTTAATTTTTTACTAAATGCAATAATTCTTTTTTCAATAACTTTTTTATCTTCTTTTAACTTTAAATAGGTATTATTTGCATTATATTCTCCAATAATCAATTTTTTAAAAAAATATTTACACATAATACAAAAATTATTTGAAGCTTTATCTACAACAGTAACAATGAATTTATCCTTAAGATTTTTAATTTTTCTAGATAAATCATAATCAATAAAAGTACCTTTAGGAAAAGAACTAAAACTGGTATTAAATAAATTAAATCTAACCTAATCTCTTATTAAATTTGGTTCTAAAATTAAATTTGATACTGAACTTGTTAAATTTATAGTTTTGGATTTAATTAAATCAAAAATTGGTGTTAATAAAACTGATTTGCTTTTTAATAATGTTTCTAAAGTCGAAAGGGTTTTTTGTACGATTAATTTTCATGATAAGAATTTTGAAAATGCTAAGTTACCACAGATTATTCATGGTCTTTCTGATTTCTTTCCTTTAGAACAAATTAGAGTTACTGCTGCTTTTAAATATTCTTCTACACTTAGGAAAAAGGTGTGTAATTATAATTTTTTAAGTCGAAATCTTAATTGTATTTCTAAATCTGATTGTTATTGTAATGAGGAGGGTTTTTCAAAATTTATTGATATGATTATGGACATGTTATTACCGGAAATTTGGAAATTGTGGGTGATCAGGATCTAATTAGCTTTTTAAGTAAGGGTTCAAAATTTAGAACCAGAGTTAAGATGAAAAAAGAAGTTTTTATTTTATCCATTAAAAAAGATCTAGATTTTTTTATTGCAAAAATTTCCAGAAAATATCATTGGCCTGTTGAGGGTTTTTCTGAGTGGAAGGCTAAAATTATTGAAAGGGTTAGATTTAATTTATTTAATACCAGTTTTAGTTCTTTTCCTAAAGGTACTTTTATTGATTATGATTTATCTAGAAAAATTAAAAATCTTAAGGATAAATTCATTGTTACTGTTGTAGATAAAGCTTCAAATAATTTTTGTATTATGTGTAAATATTTTTTTAAAAAATTGATTATTGGAGAATATAATGCAAATAATACCTATTTAAAGTTAAAAGAAGATAAAAAAGTTATTGAAAAAAGAATTATTGCATTTAGTAAAAAATTAAAATTTAAATTAAATAGGATTACATTTCCATATTTATTTCCAATAGTTAAATTTCATAAAAATCCAATAAAATTTCTGCTGCTTTTTAGCGCGTTTTTTTCAAAGAAGTTTTTTCCTTTTGATCTTAATTATTTGTGTTTTCTTTCAGTATTTCAAAATGGAACTTATTTTTGATAATTAACTTCTTAGTAACGGAATCTAAAATCGACAATATTCGAGAAGTAATTCGCAAAAAAATATTTTAAGAATAAATATAAAGTTGTAAGAAAACCTTTACTCCAATACGAAGTTATAGAAATAAATTTGGAACTTATTTTCTTGGTATAACTTCTGTTTGAAAATTAGATAAGTCAAAATTTTCAACATTTAAAAGGTATTTGTAAAAATATATTCAACGAATAAATATGAGACAGTGGGAAAACGTGTATTACATTATAAATATTATATAATTCTCAATGAAAATAAATATAAAGCTTATTTTCAGGCTAAAACTAATTTTTTAAAATTAGCTACTCAGTAACATAACTCAAAGTTGCCATCATTAAAGATTCATAAGAAAATATTCGAAAATAGATGTGTATCATAACTTATTAAGGTACATTATCTAAACACTCAATATGGTAGGCGTAAGAATTACTGAAAATTTGGCCAATAACAGAATTCAAATTTGTCACAATTTAAGAGAGTTTCATAATACTGTTCCGAAGATAGATGTTAATCTTAATAAGTAACTTGTTAAAGGTAAGCACTCAATAGTGTAAACATTGAAATTGGTAAACACTCATTAGTCTACACTCAAATTGACTAAACACTCAAATTTGTTGGCGTAAGACCAACTGAAAATAACCTCAGCAACATAATTCAAATTTGCAAACATTTTAAAGTGTTTCAGAAAAGTCTTTCAAGAATAAAGAAATAGCTGAGTGGATTATAAAACTATAAAAAGAACGAATAAAATTATAAAGAGAAAACTCTCAAATTTAGTCGTGCAAAAATTAAACATTAATTTAAAAAGTTAACAGTTTTCAATAATTTTTCTGGCAGATTTTACATTTTAAAGGCAAACTTTTTTCAAATTCTTTAAAATATTATTTAATACTAGGAGGCTCCGCCCCCTGCTCGCTAACGCTGGCCAACCCCCGAGAATTGCTACGCAATCCTATGTGGTTCACGCCGTGAACCATGGCTCGCTGCACTCGCTCGCCAATGAACACAATGTTCTAGCACAAAGATATAATATATTATCATCAAAGACATAGTATTTTATCATCAAAGACATAGTATTTTATCATCAAAGACATAGTATTGTACTTATGTAGAAGAATTCTACCAATGTTCTTATTGGCTTTTAAAAAAGTATATTAGCTATTTAGATTGTACATGGTGAAAAAATCAAAACATTAGCTAAATAAGAAACATATTAGCAAAATAAATTATCAAATATTGCTTCACTAATATTCTGCATTTTAAAGCGTGAAAATTCAATGCATAAATAAACGCGAAATACAAAAAAATTCAATGCATTCAATACAAACACTTAAACGTTTTTTAGACGTTTAGGTAGCTCCCAGTAGAAAAATATCAATTCAACAGCGGCCTTTTGAAGCATTCTCACTTCAATTAATTCCTAATTGAGTTTAAATTAAATAGTGTCATGTTTTTAGTGCATGAATCTGAATTGAACAACCTGATAATGCTCACTCTGGTTATTGTTATCTGGTTGCTCACTACGTGCTCTTGCGCGCCGAATCCAATCAATTAAAAATGAAAACTGTTGCCAGCGCGAGAAAAGAAATATCATCGGTTTTATTGATACATACATATATACGTACAGATTAGCGTTTTATATAATATAGATATTACTACGATGCGCTCTTGAATTTTCAATTCTTTCAAAAACTGAGTTTTTATTAATTGAAAGTCAACTTACCATTGTACCACTTATGGTACTCAGAGCTATCCGTATCTATCATGATATGTGTGATAGTTTCAATAAAGAGTTAGAACTATAGTTCATTATCATCATTGATGTTGTATAACTAAAAGAAAAATATTAACATTTAGTCAAAATAGAATTGCAAGATTAAATTTGTAACATTATTTATTAATTTGTTATTAGGTATTCCTATTTATTTATTTAATAAATATGCTCCTCGTAAAATAATTTCCATGACAAAGTAGTGCAAAAATAATAATTAAAATTAAATGAAACCAAAATTATCAATCTATTTAGGAAAAATTTGAATTCGTCAACGGATCCTTGATTGATTATTATTAGATCGTAGAAATGAACCCTTGGCGAAGTATTTTACAGTAAAAATAGACAAATCACATTTTTTTTCTAAAAATGGGTTTCTCAATTATTTCATTGTAAAAGTCAAACCCTTTAAAAAAAATCTTTTGTCTTGAAAAAGAACCTTCCACAGTATTTTTCATTTTAAAAATGAACCTTTCACAAAATTCTTCCTTTGAAAAACGAAATCAATGACGTCATTAATTTATAAAGTTCAAACTCCAACTTCTTTAAAAGACATGGCCTTTTTATTTTCCCACAAACGAACAAACAAACAAAAAAAAAAAAAAAAAAAAAAAGAAAGAAAGAAGAAGAAAAGGGGGGGGGGTAGATGAACAGGATTTAGATTTTGTTTTGCTCAATATCTTATAAAATCAGAAAATTATGAGTAGATTTTTCACACTTTCACAACAAGTCTGGAACAACCTTGGTCAACCCACAACGACTTTTATAACTATAGATAGAATCGCAATTACCATATGATATAAAACTCACTCAACATAAAATAATTAAATATTGACCGTGTCAATGAAGGCAGAAAATTAAACACAATATATATTTACAAAAAATTTTAATTTCGATACTCAAATTCTTATGAAATCACAATGGCCCCTTGTAATTACTGGTCTTCATTATTTATTTATTGCTTTACAATATCACATAAATGTAGTGAACTAAATGTAATAAGCTAAATGCAGCAAAACAATAAAATAAAATAAAATAAAAAGATAAGCTACATCGAAATTTAAAGTTCCTAAATCTATTATGGAATATTAATCTCATTTTCTTGGTTGCTCAATCAACAAATTAAATAAAGCTATATAGAGACGGAAAGATGAATGATTTTATCATTGGGCTGCCAATTTATTTCAAGTCATTAATCTTCACTCAATTTTGTTCCAATTATTATTTATTATTTTCATTTACTCATTTTAACGCGGTCGATAATCGAATGGTTCTACGCAGAAATTTAATGATGCTTCTGTGAAACAAGAGATCATCATACACTATCGATTTATCGTTTGAGAGATTATGCAAACGGATCTCTTATCTCAAACGATAAAAAAAAAGAAAAAAAGAAGAGTTTATTTATTTGCAGGAGAATCCAAATTAAGACTTTGAAAACACGAAATACAGCAGCGGAAACAGGAAGTTTTAAAATAAGAATCATAAATATACGTGGCTCACACATCTACTTAACACTTATAACATATGAGGCTGCTCATATGTATCGTTATCATATGTAACTTAGAGGGATTTTGGCATTTGATGTGGATAATGCATGTCGTATTATTTTTATTTGAGAAAAATGTCAGCAAAGGTACGACTTCTAGAAAAATGAATTGTAGGCTTAACAAATAAATATACAGGACAAGGCAAACTGCACTTACGTTTGATAAGAATTTGTTTATAAATACACATGAATTTAATGCACATTAATTTAATTTTAATTTAAGTATAAAATTTCCGAAAACTGTCTCAACGTTGATACATTTTACAAAGCTCTCTACAATATTATACATCTTAATGAATTTAATTTTCAATATGTGTACGTATTACAAATTATAATATTTTTAAAATTTATACTATTGTATGGTTACAGATTTAGTTTAAATGATTTTATTTCTATTTAATTTTTCTAAAATATAATATTATTTATTTTTACCTATCATCTTAATTAACTTTTAATAAATGCCCTAATCTGACAGATTATTAATTTGAATTTAGGTGAGCGAATTTGCGTCTATATTAATTTATTATTAGTGCTTTTTCCTAGTGGTATTAAAGAAGATAATTTAGTGTAATATCTAGCAAATTCCTTATCTGCTTGATTTTATTTTAAGCGCTTCTATTATATACCCCGCTGATATCCAAATTAAAAATGTTACCATATGATTGTAATTTAGCATAGAAGGTACAAATTATGAAAAATTCCACGTTTTCTCATCACTTTAAACGACCTCAACGATGCTATCTAGAATAACGAGAGAAAAAATGGTGATGACAGAATTTAAAAAATTCTTATAAATTAAAAAGATATTTTAATTAACTTTCATAAGAAAGAATGCCAAAATGTTCAGACATTTCTAAATGTACTGAACATAATTAAATATTTTAATGGATTTATTTTTTCTGACGTACGTTTATCTTGGTTTAGTTTTATAGTGTATCCTCCAAATTTATTTTGATGATTTTATTTCGTCATTAATTTATATATTTTAGCGTATTCCTCTTGAAATTTAATGAATCTGACAACGCCTTCATTTGAATTTATTGAGTGAATTTATATATTATTGTGTTTCTGGTTTACTTTATATTAAAGGTGGATTCAAATTTTTAAGTGTTTAATTAGTGAATTTATAATAATTTATAACATTCTATAATTTATATAACCAATTCATAATTAACGAATTTTAACTTATACAGGATTAGTGAATTATTATAATTTTATTAATGTATTTAAATTTTACAGTGTGTCTATTCTAATTTATTATAGTGAATATAAATTTTAAAGTGTATCTAATCTACTTTATTGTAAGTAAATTTATAGTGTATCTAGTCTACTTTATTATTATTAAATTTATAGAGTATCTAGTCTACTTTATTGTCAGTAAATTGATAGTGTATCTAGTCTACCATAATCTATCTTGTATTATAATCTTGTTAGTAAATTTATAGTGTTTCTAATCTACTTTATTGTTAGTAAGTTTATAATATATCTAGTCTACTTTATTGTTAGTAAATTTATAGTGTATCTAGTCTACTTTATAATTAGTAAACTTAAAAAAATTTATAGTGTACCCGCTCTATTATAAGTGAATTTAAATATATAAATTGTTTCACATTTTCCACAAGGAATTATTTTAGCGAAATATCTGAAATAATTCTACAATTTATCGATTAAAAGGATCTCGATAATTAATAAGAAAAAGGATATCGAATATGAAAATATTACTATCATTATTGATAGTGATATCGAATACGATAATATCGCGATCATTGTTAACAAAATAAATTTATCGAATACGATAATATCGCTATCATAATCTCGATAACATCAGAAAATAATATTGTGAATAGCATAATTAATGATAATTATCAAGCATTGATTACGAAAATATTGATTATTGTAAAAATGAAAAAGCAGTCACCTACAACCGACAAGTACGACAATTTTTGAATTTTACTTTTAGTAGTTTTATTATACCTAATGCATAACTGGTTTTTTTTCTTCTTTTTTTTTTTATGTTACCGAAATAACAGTGAAAAACCGTAAAAACTGTGAAGTTTCTCCTCTTCTCATTTAAATCAACCGGCAAAAAGTGATCTATAGCAACAGGGGGTAAAAATGCAGGAGGGATTTAAAAAAAATAAATCTAAACGCATTTTTGAGCATATTTAGATTTTTTTTTAACCTCTCTCCCCTGTAATCCTCGTTAAGAAATAAGCGAACCATTCAAATTCATCCTCCTACCTTGCTTAAACCCCAGATTTTCCCTCAACACTCAAAAACCTTTTTATATTTTGAAGAACTCTCCTGAAAAAAGAAAAGAGGGCGCTTTATTTTCAAATGCATTCAGACAGAATTTTTTTTTTCTACTACTGACTTCATTTCACTTACATGCTGGTTTTTCAATAAAACATTTAAATAAGTGTGAGCGAGCCTTGCAAATTTGATAAATGGTGGCATAATCACGATTAAGAGGTTATTTAATTTTAAATATTAACAATTTACAATTTTAAAAATTCATTATAGAGGCATGATGAACCACAATATCCATGTCGCCGATTTAAACTGTATTCGTTATTTTTATTGTCAACTGCATAAAGACGAAATTTTCTCCTACAAGTAATCATTTCATCTGCCTAACTGCCAACATGAAAAGAAAAAAAATCCACAGTAGACTTTACGAAATATAAATTTCATAACTGTTGCATATACTAAATCTTTTACTTATGGCGAATTTTAGGGATTTTTATCGTCACCTAAGTACAAAAAGTTTAATACAGTAGTAACTATAAATGGTCTACATTTTTCATTTTTGATTGACTTAAAATGAACTTTAATTTGATGTTTATTATTATCCTAACTCATAATTTTGAATAGTAATAGACAAGTTATTTATTAATGATAGTTACAAGATTTTTTTAATTAATTTTAAAAAAAGGAGTTCTGAATAAAAATAAACTAACAATTTTGGAAGGAAAAAAAAAATGTTTAAACTGATTACAATAATTGAGGCTCGTTTGATTATGTATAAGTAATATTTATTTAAATATTCAAGAAAGCAATAAATTGTGTAAAAATTCTATTTCAATCGGTTTTCTATTCACTTCTAATTCAATTTTTTAGGAAACGTTAATTCCCGTTTAAGGAATTTTTTTAAAATGTACAAAAACAGCGAAGATTTTTATTAAACCAGTAGACCAGGAAAAACTGACAAAATCTAGTAGTCTTCTGGTACATCCTGTAGTCATCTGGTAAAATCCTGTAGTTTTCTGGTAAATCCAGTAGAGTTAGCAACTATGGCATATGCATGCGTCTTTTTCACTACAACCTCACCATAAATTGGTTTCTTTTTACGGCGGACAGATAGTTAAAAAATCTTAAATATTTGTTAGGTAAAGATTTTGCTTATTGAATTTTTATTTCTTAAAAATGGTACTTGAGAGTACCACCAGTAATCACTATAAAAAAAAAATTTAAAAAGTGAGCAAAAAAAAAAAAACAGCTTCAAAGAGATACATTTGTAACTATAGGTCCGATTAAGGCAGTGTTTCCGAAAGTGTGGTACGCGTACCCCTAGGGGTACGGGGAACAGTTTAGCTGGGGTACGCGTTCTTTCGCGAAATATCTTGTAACAAACGAAAATTTCAAAAAATTTTATTTGAAAGCAAAGTTAGCCATGAAAATTTACGATTACGTATCTTTCTATAGGCTATTTTTTGCAGAGTTAATAATTAGTGGTGTCAACAGCCAGTTGTGATTTTTAACTTTTGTGAAATTTTTTATAGTAAAAAATACATTCATTTTTTATTAGGAGCACACAGCGTTACGAAAAATTTAGAAAGGGTACACAAAAGTCTTAAGTTTGGGAAACACTGGATTAAGGTATTGTATATCTTGTCGACAACTTACATTTTAGTGATATTAATATATTTTTGAATATTCTAAGGTTGGCATACAATGCTTTGCTTCAACTTTATTTGTTCATAAACACGTATTTTAATTTTTGTTACAAAACTAGGTCAAAGTTTTCTTATTTTTAAAGCTATACCTGGTACTAGATAAAATTTTCTATCGGCTCCAGTATGTCTGAACGTGGGGGGAAAAAATAAAATAGAGTACAAATAAGAGAAAGAGGGGACACGCAATATCCTTAAGATTACAATAGATAAAAATGGAACAAAACAAAAACGCGATATTCTATTTTGTCTTATCTGAAATAAAAGTCACATCAATGGCCATTCCGAAAATAATTGACCAATATCACTCATCAGAACTATCCGAATACATGGGACAGGGACAGAAAAGAACACGCATCCGCCGAATAATCTCGCTTTTGTGCCGATGTCACAAAAGCAACCCAAATGACAAAAAGACTCGTGTCAGCGTAAAA
This sequence comes from Parasteatoda tepidariorum, assembly GCF_982258835.1. NCBI lineage: Eukaryota > Metazoa > Arthropoda > Arachnida > Araneae > Theridiidae > Parasteatoda > Parasteatoda tepidariorum. The sequence goes on along the minus strand of NC_141758.1, from coordinate 11,324,707 downwards.
ACTCTGGAATGTTCCCCCCACTCAAAAAATCGAATGGAATGTTCGAACAATAGCTCCTGCAATCCAGAAACAGAAATTTAGAAAACAGATGTTCTATCGAATCATCTAAAGAAGGGCGTATTGTTTTGTCCAGAATCTTTTTTGTATGGGGAATATAAGATTGATCTAGATTGATACAAGAAAAGGTCTTTTGCCCAAAAGGAGCAATCAAGGGAGATTGCAAAGAAGTGATGAATTGGGGAAGGTTTATTGAATAGATGTTATTATTTTAGCACAAGAATGTACTATTTTTTCAAACTCAGGTAATCAGTTTTCAGGCCAGCAGTACCGTTCTATTATACAAAAATTCCTCTTACGCGTTTTAACGTGTCAAAAACCTCAGAAATCGTAGAGGGAACGCGAAAAATTTTTCAACACTGTTTCTCAAAGCTCTGTCGCCAAGGTAAGTAAAAAAAAAAAGCCATAGTTTAAGTGTCTTAACACTATTAAGCGATGATGATTTTAAAACTACATACATAATCTTGCCGTAAAGAATGATCTGGGCTTTGAAATAGAAAAATAACTGAAATATTTTGAAAATTGTTAAATTTTCTTTAAAAAAAAAATTAAAAAAAACGCCAATTTGGTGACTTTTCCACCTAAATTAACACCAAAGAAGCCTCATTTCCTTCTACGGCGGAGCTACGTTGAACAGCTGTAAAATAGCCTGCATAAAAACAGCCTTAAAAGGACCAGGATCAATCAGGACATATTTTAATTTTTTTTTCTTTTTAGAGTGAGTTTAGGCGAATCTTAAGCCATGAAGTTTCAACTGGTGAAAAAAAATATCAAACTTCAAAACAAATTATGTTAAGAGAACTTGCGCAAATCTTAGCTATCTTCTCGTAATTCATTTTCATTTTAAAAATATCTTTTGAGTATTTAAAACTTCGTGGCTTACACTAGGTTTGTTTGAATTCGCTTTATCTGTACTTTAAATTTTAAATTAGTGATATGGAGGTGAAATAGAATTTGTGACGAAAAATTTCTCCAGAAGTATGCCGTCCTCCTAAGACTCGTCTCTTTAAGACACGTAATTTTCCAGAGCGAAAAAAAATTTATCGATCAGCAAATTTATGTCGGCAAAGTTCTAAATAAGATACATAAACAACTTTTTTATTTCTTAGTTATTAATAGCTGAATTCGAATAATATTGAGTATCATGAGCCGCAATGGCTCAGGGGATAGAGTGGAATATCCTGACGTAAAATATCCTTAGTGATCCTGACGAATCCTGACGTGAAATATCCTTAGAGGTAGACGGATCATGGGTTAGAGTCCCCTTGTCGTCAGGCTAACCGTGGGAGGTTCTTGTAGTCTTCCTCTCCATGTCACGCAAATGCTGGTCAGCTCCATCAAAAAGTCTTCCAAATTTTTCCTAATACTCGATCCAGGAGTTCCCTTGTCTTCTGGATTGGGTTCAAAATTACAAGGCTAAGGAGATTAACATTAGTAGTCATAAACCCATAAAATTGGGACGGCTGTTCAACGACGGTTATAAAATTATTAAAAAAAAAAAATTGTATCATATAACATCGTTGCTTTCACTTGATGTAAATATTTTATCAGTTCGAATTAAAAGCCTTCATAGTTCAAATTACCTTTGCTTGCTTTTAAATTTTTTTTTTTTGTTTGTGTATAAACAGACTGAATAATTAATAATATGAATATTAATTGATGGTTAAAAAAGTAGAGAATTCATATTTTAAATACGGACCTGCAGTCAGTAAAAGGGACCCGGAAACATGGAAGTCCTTGTTCCTAAGGTTCCCTTTTCCTATTTCTCTTTCTAATTTCAACGATTTTAAGAAGTATATATATTGGAAATAACTATACAAACTTAGATGAAATGCATGCTTTTATTGTTAATTCAAACCTCGCTTAAGAACAATGGGAATAACTTTTGTAGGATGTTCAGCTTAAGCTTACAAAATTAAAATAATACTAATAAATATTCTATTTCGAAATCGGACAATTGTTAAACAAGCTAGCTCAAGGCAAGAAAAAAAACCACATCAACTTGTTGTATAACTAACTAAATAAACGTAGAAAAAAAGTCTTCCAATTGTCTACAGTGGACAATGCTGGTTTTAAGTTTCAGCCATTGTGGCATGCATACGCTATGTATCACAACAATGGGTTAATTTTTTATTCCGAATAGATGACTTGTTATCGTCTGAAAGTCACATTTATCGCATGAACTGCGCGAGCATTTATTCTCTTTTTATTAATTGATCAGGAAGTAATACTTCAAGTTCCGCAACAGTGTTAATCGTATGTATTCTTAACGCGATAATTTAAATTGCATACCATATTATGATGAATATGAGCAGTAAATTGTCAGAACTTTCTATGTTAATTATAAAGTGTATTAATACTCCTTTTTACACCAAAATATTTTAATGGTATTTTTCTTATGCAACTTTAAAGAGGAAGAAAATATAAATAAATAGATTTAAACCGCAGCTCGAAGCTCTATAGTTTAGCATGCTGTAGTTCCGCCTATTTTTTTTCTTTTTCTACATCTAAAAATAAAACTTCGATTTAAAATAAATACCTCATTATTAAATTACACATTTCCCATCAAAAAGTTAAACCTTAAAATATGTGTAGGGCTAATAAATAAAACTTATATGTCTTATATATACATTTACGTCTAACTTATTATGTTACACTCATGTTGGTGTACACTGTACAGTGTGGGGGAGGATAAAACAATTTAAAAATATTTGACCTAGGATTTTTTCTGTTCTAATACTCAATCTTGATATCTTAAGCTTAAACACGATAATTATTTACTGCAGATGATATTTTAAATTATGAAATCACTTATGAAGTATATTTTATATTAATAAACATGCGTTTTGGCGGCAGATTTTGATTATTAACGCTCGAAATAAGGGATATAGCTTCAATCACGAAAATATTGTCCCATTATAGTTTCGACAAGAGAGCGGTCGAATCTAGTTGGACACCTTACATATAATACTAAACAATTGATGCAAATTTAACATAACAGGAAAAAAACGAAGAAAAAAATTATTAGGGGAGAGACGGGTAGCCCCGCCCACTTAAGGAGTATTGCTTACATTTCTGTATAATACTGAGTAATAATCAATATTTTTGTATGCTCCTATTGTTTTAGCATCTAATTAAATAATGCAAAAAGAATAAACCAAAAAAAAAATTAACTTAAAAAAATAGAAATTTAAAAAAAACATGTTTTTCAGCACTTTTCAAAATGTGTCGGGTAGCCCCGCCCAGTTACAAAAATTTTGTTTTTTGACTGTTTTTTCAGGTGTAAATGAAAATAACCAATGTATTGACAATAGATAAACCTCGTTTATCATTTTTATCACAAAATTATTTTATTTATTACATATTTATATACTTTTAGTGAAATATATCATTTTATAACAATCATTTAATAACAATGTTTACAATGCATATAACATTCAAATTTAAAGCAATAAAATAATAATCTTCGCAACCGTACATTTATCGACGAAATAAAATTGGGCCATGATACCCGACATTCATGGTGAGCGGGGCTACCCGAAATCCAATTTTTTTGTAAATTTGTAATTATTCGAACAATTTTTCACATATAAACTTCCTTCTTTGTGCAAATTAAACTTAAGACTACATACTTTAATGCTGTATGTATAGAAAAAATTATATTTTTAGTATTACAATGAAGTTTAATCGAAACATTCAACTAATTTTTCTTAATTTCATGACTACTGTATTCAACATATTTTCAAAACTATTGTTTACCATGTTACCAGCTGCATAAATACTTGAAACTTTGAAAATAATCTTTTTCTAATATAACAATTAATGTCCGATGTCTCATTGACTTGAAAAAATATTCTATACATATGAAATAGACAGTGGGTAGGGGTACCCGACACTCCCCTACATTTATTAATATTAAAATCTGATGGTGTTTCTTCTTGATATGATTACGGCCATAGACACCTACAACCTGACTCATAAGTATGACTCAAGCACTCGACGCAAACAAATAAATAGCACCAGAGCAAAACAAGTTGGACACAATCAACAAATGGAAACTTCTGGAACATTTTGCATTCATTTCACTATACATTTGGGTTCTTTTTTTTTCCAGTCATTTAACTTAATCACATCAACATATCCAACAGTAACGTCACCAAAGCGTAAATTCCCGTTATATCCGCAACTGTCACATTATATTCGAAAGTGACTTCATCCATCTAACATCCCCAGTGAGGGGTCGGAAACCTAAGCCCCTATAAAAAAGAAATAAATAAATGAAAAACAAGGGGGAGGGGAAAAGTCCCCTCTGACCCCTTGGGAATCCCACAGGGTCAGGAACTCTAAACTCAGCAGACAGGTTATTTGGCATCTATGCCTTTTCTTCGGGTTTTTTTTGCAAACGATTGATGAGGCGAAAGAACTGAATTGAAAACAAAAGAACTTTTAAAATAAAGAGAAAATTCAGAACTGGGAACCGTAAACATTGGTTGATTTAGTGGAGCGGGAACTGAAGTGAAACACAATGCAATTAGCTCGACTAATGTTGAGAGTTTTGAAAAGAACGGACGTTTTTTTAAGTTGATGTACTGGGCCAGTAATTGGATGCGAAAAAGAACGGCAGGTAATTAGGCTTAACTCAGCTGCTTTCGAATAACTGACTGATGAAGTTCTAAAAGTCGTGCTCTTGTTGTGACGTTCCAATGCCAAGCCAAAATAAAATTATAATGAATCAGGTGTCATTGGATCAAAATGTATTCATAATATAAACAAGGGCAAAAATTTAATTTAATAAAACAAAATAAACATATAGAGATGGTTGAGTTATTACTCATATAAAAATAGAAGTGAAAGTAATAAATATTTTCACGTATTCTGCCCACAAAATTAATTAACTCTTTCGAAGAAAAGACGGGTTACGTTTTTTTGGGAAAGAAATTAAGCAAAGAAAATCCTATGTTGATAAATTAGTTTAAGCTTTTCACACTTAGTGTTGCGTTCGAGATTAGATGGACAACGCAACTTAGATTGGGTCTTCAAAAATCTCTTTTTTTCTTTGAGGGTGCTTTATTTTGTTTTTAATCAGCAAGACTGCACTATTCTTTTGTGTACTACATATCATACATGGTTTTCGCACGCTATGGTAAGTAAATTAGTTTTCTTTTGAAAATTAGTTAAAGCTTAACTGATTTCAACTGACTAACGATTGACTAACGAAATTCTATACTTATTTTGTTGTGCGTTAAAATGCCAAGCCAAATTAAATTTATAAAGAATCAACCATTAGTTCAAGATATATTAATAATAACCAAATAATAAGTGCAAAACTTATTGAGAAACTAAAACACAAACGATTAAGCTATTATTCATATAAAAATAGAAGTGAAAATGAAATAGTTACTATTCACAAAATTAATAAACTTTTTTTTTTTTTTTGAATTGATGGATTTTGTGTAGTTGAACAAAGAAAAAAAGTGCAGAAAAACTTGTACTGCTATATATATCAGCTTAAATCTTACAGACTTAAAATTCTTCAAATTTGAGAATTCAACTGCTTAACATAAAGCCTAATTTTAGGACTGTTGTTAAAATAAAGAAAAATGTCATGTTTCACATTAAATTATTCAAAAATAATTTGTAGTTTTTTTTTTTTCCCTTTCAATCAGCATATACCTGTTAATGAACTTAATTTAAAGCTCAGGGTTCCGCTAAAAGAAGTGCGATCGTTTAGAGTTGCGTAGTTGAAAAAAATTGGGAACCGCTTCCATAGCCAATAGCTGAACCTAACGAACAACGGATATTTTTAGAATTTAATATACAAAAAGACAACGAATTACTTTCTTAAAGACCCAGAAAAAATCACCTCGAACTGTTAAAAAAGGGACAGAAACATAAAAAGTTCTAAATGCTACTATCATAAAAAGTTAGAAATAACTTCACGAAGTTAAATGAAATAATGATATACATTTCAGTATCATCGAGGCTTAGCGCTTTTATGGAAACCTTCCAAGTTTTTTTTTTTTTTTTTTTTTTTTTTCCTTTTTAAAGTTCTTAAAGAAAATATATAATCCTAAATTCCAAGTAAGATTAAGTTTACAAGGCTTCCGACACATTCAAACACATAAATAGAGATAATCTGCCAATTATGGCAGTTTTCTCTATATGTACCATTCCAAACCCACGTAAGTTCTTATAACACCCAGAAGGCCCTCTTTTCACCCCTAAAGGTTCGACAGAAGTTTCTCTTTGTTCTGAAGGGAAGAAAAAAAAACTCGATTATAGTTTCGTTGGAACTTTCTTTTTTATTAAGTCAGCTGTGGACACTTCAAAAGTGACAAAAAAAGTCTAGCTTTCGAATAAAAAGGAAGAGGAGGTGCTAAGAGTAGGCCTTGATGAACGCTGAACAGTTTGCTAACGAACAGCTGTCAGCTATTTCAAATTCTATTCGAAAGAATTCAAAAATAGAAAATGATAGGTATTCTAACTTTCATATGTTCTTCACGATTTCGGTTATAACATTACAAGGTTTGCAAGAATTCTTAGTTCTTCAAAGTAATAAGCATAAATGCTTCTGTTAATAATAGTAGCTTGAAATAGCACCATTTTTATAACAAGTTAAGTTAAAGCTTTTTTTCCAAGCTCTGCCGCCAAGTATTTAAAAAAGCCATAGTTTAAGTAAGTGCCTTCCACTTGAAGCAATGCGTTGATTTTCAACTATATATATAATCTTGCTATAAAGAATTATCTGGGCTTCAGAACAGACAACTTAAATATTTTAAAAGCAATAAAACTTTTTTCAAAAATCGCTAACTAAGCGAAATTTTTCCACCTAGATGAAAATTATCAAAATCATTGCCTTATTCTGAGTCTTTGCAAATTTTTATGAGCCCAGGTAGTTTTTAAATACTATAAAGAAATTAGACCACAAACACTTCTCATTTTCACAAAACTGTGTCTTTTCTCCATATTGGCGTTTGGCGCCATTTTCAAAATAAGAGTAGATAGCAATGGCTTGAGATAGGTAAAACTTGAACTGACTTGACCTAATGAATAAGCGTTGCAAAGCACAGCAGTTATAAAAATACCAAATTATTCGCATCATTTCATATTACGACGGAGCCTTCGAAAAACGGCCTTAACAGCCACTTTTCAAATTTTTACATATACATACAATACATTTTTATGAATGCAAATACATTTTTATGAATGCATATATTCATAATGCAATTCATAAATTTAAATTTAGGAAAGCATTCTTTTCTTGAGAAAACTGCAGTTCCCTCCTAAATTATTTTCAAATAGTATGTTTCATCATGTTTCTATTTTTTATATTTATTCACTTATAGTGAAGAGTAAAACATTTGTAATCACTTTCCCAGTTTAGTTTAGTTATAAATTCTAACTCGTTTATTTCAGATTGAATTAGATATATTATAGTGCTTACAAATCTATCTATTGTTTCCTTCAGAGACATGTTTGCCAATCCAGACGACTCGCCATATTGGGTCCTTTGCGCAAGCGCAGAACGTAGATTTTTGAAAGAGCTACCAGTACGCTTGCGCAGAGGAGTAAATGTGTTGAGAGATTGACATCGACGGTCACATTAAAATTACCTTAAAGATCTCTTCTTATACACGTTCGAACAAAATGCCGTGATAGTCAAACATTACAATTTAATTTACATCAAATTTATTAAAAGCAAATTCAAATGTAAAAGCTGCCATTTTAAATATTTGAGAAAATCTTCAGTCAAAATCGGTTAGAATTTGGTAAAATAGAGAGATAAATGCTAATCATGAAATAATAGTGCCACACAATATTGCAACTTTAATAAGAATAAGAAAAGTATCATGTTGAATTACATTTAATTTTGGCTTTAGCTATTATGATTTTGATTTTATAATAATGCAAGAGCAAAACACTGGTGACGTCATAATTTAAAACGATAGCGAAATGTTACGTAAAAATGTTCAAAACATAAATTTATACTTTCAATTGCTTAATTGTTAAATCTAAGGAGAGACGATGTGATAATTTTAAAATTTACGACAACTCCCAGAGTGTCAATAACATTCCATTTTTCTTTCTTTAATTTTTTTTCTCACGATCTTCCCTTCCATTAAAGTCCTTGGAAGTAATGATGTATGTTTTCTCCGACCATGTTTGATCAGTCGAAGGTTGCTCGGTTTCTTTCTTTGTGCAATTTAGAATTCACTACTCGAATACAAATCACCCCATTAAACTCTGATATCAGATTTTTTTAAAAAAAGAAGTTGTTCGATTTCTATTGTTGAATCGCTGGAGCGGAAGAAATTTATTTACAAGTGTCATTACAAGCTTCCGTTTCTCGTAAGAAAATTTATCTTTGTAATAACCTAAAATCATATCCAAGTAAATTGATCTTAAAACGAAACCTTAGGCAAAGCTTTTATTTTAAGCTATGCAACTATCTTGCCATTAACAATTATCTGGGCTTTGAAACGTACAAATAATTTAAATTATTTAAACGTTATTAAACTTCGCCATAAAAAGTTATATTAAGCTAAGAACATTCTCTGTATAAAAATTGCCAATTTCGTAAAATTCTTCGATCTAAATGAAAATTATCAAAATCTATTAATAATTCTCAAACTTAATTTCTTATGTACTCAGATAGTTGAAGTAATCTTTTAAATATTAAAAAAATTAATGACGAAACTGTCTGTTCTACAAATGGACGTTTTGCGCCATTTTCAGAATTAGTATAGAAAGGGCTAGTTTAACTTAATCTTTAATCTATTATAATTAAATATATTACTATAATTAAGCTTAACTATTGTTTTTCTCATTGTTTATTAAAATTATGTGATCTGAGCGTGGTGGTTCAGAAGATGAGCGTTTGCCTAACAATGATGAGAACCGGGTTCGAATCCCAGCTATGGCAGGTCGATGCGAATTCCTCCCCCGCTGGCACCAAATACAGTGCTGACGTAAAATATCCTCAGTAGTAGACAGATCATGGGTTAGAGTTCTCTTACCGTCAAGATAACTGTGGGAGTTATTCGTTGTTTTCCTTTCCATGTAACGCAAATGCAGATTAGTTCCCACAAAAAGTCCTCCACGAACAAATTTTTCCCAATATTTGAACCAGGAGTTCGCTTGTCTTCTGGATTGGGTTCAAAATTACAAGGCTACGGAGTTGAACATTAATAGTCGTAAATCTAAAATTTGATCGGCTGTTTAATGGTAGTGATAAAATAAAAAAAAAATTATGTGAGCTGTTTTTCTTTATTTTGCGAGAATACATTTAAGTAACAAAGAACACAGCTAAACATTCCTAAATTCAACATTAAAATAAATAAAAAACATTTTTGAAAGAATTAGGAACTAATTTTCAGAGCCCCGTGGTTATTTACAATAACTTCTCTTAAGGTTTATTTATGTTTTCTAAACTACTAAAAACTTTCTTAAAAATTACAAAAAAAAATTATATAAATCATTCTTTTAATTATGTAATTATATGGTGATCATAAAGTGAAAACTTCCGCAAAGTGTGTGTTTATCGTTACAGACGGTTGTTTATTTTTAAACAATTTTTTAATATTTAAAAATCAACATAAATAATAAGAAATGGTTCAATAAAGTTTTAAAGTTTACATTTCTCTCGCATTCAAAACTTTAACTAGTTGGTTACAGTTAAAAGAAAACTAAAATAATTTACAGAACATTTGAAGCTTGTAAAACCTGTTTCGAAAAGTCTTGTTTATAAATTAAGTGAAATTTTCTAAGAATAAAACAAATGAAAGAACAAAAAATAAATAAATAAATAAAAATATAAATTGCACCTGATGGACAAAAATATTCAAACAGAAGAACAATACGAAGCTTTTAATTTCGATAAAATGATTTTAAAAAAGTGACGAAGAACCAGTTATTGTCTTCACGGATCGTCTGCCAAGACATGCCATCTGATTTGACCTTTTTAGATTACGATGAAGAAACATAAGCAATGATATTTACTGACTACAATTATAAGCAAACGATAGATACGCATGGTGGAGTTTTTCCGCATGAGCTAACACAAGATACTGGACGAAGATAAAGAAACTCTACATAAATGCATACAATTTAACTAAAATAATAACTAACGAAATTATAATTTAGGCAATTATTTCGGTGAAAAAAGTGATTGAATTAAAATAAGTATGATCCTTCCTCCACCCCACCCTTCGAAATATATAACAGGAATATCGTTCTAAAAAAGTAATGAATAAGACTGAATAAATGCAGATCAGACTATCGATTTAATTATATACTTTTTGCAATTATTTGGAATTTTTTTATTTTTTATTTAAGTTTCTCTTTAAACATTTTTTAAGATCCGGTAATGGACCAAAAAAATAAAAAATAAATATATAAATAAATAAATGAAGATTAAAAACAAACCGGAACACTTTTGTTATTGACTACTTTTAAAGAGACAGACCTCTTACAGAAACAAACAAAAAAGTAGGTATAATTTGTTCTTTATGTTAAGTATTATAAAGGCAAACTATATCGCAATTTATTAATAAAATATACTGTTTTTAACTTCAAAACTACTTTGTTTAGAACGGAATGTTTTAAGTTTCCAATATAACTTTTACACAACAAAAAAAATTCAGAAATAGTTTTAAATCAATATATTGAAAATTTTTACAGCATACAGTGAGGTTGTATTTAAAAAAATTGCCAATTAGTTTATATTCCCTTACTTTCCTAAAATTGCAAAAAACAAACACCTGTTTCCACAATTTTTAAAATTAAAGGTTAATTTTTATAGTTTCAAAAACGTAAAACTTTTCAAAATAAGTCTGAATTGACCTCTGTTCTTAATTTAATCGATGAAAATAGAGCAAAAATTTAAATTACCTCTTTTAAAACAAACCCGACAGAAAAAATTAAAAATATAAAATTAACACTTTTTAATGCTCGCTTTAGATCAATGGAAAATCAGGTCAAAGGAAATCAATTTCGTTAATTTGCGAAATAATTTCTCGATAGCTGCATTAATTAAAATTAATTAGCATCCTACGTGCCGCACACATTATCAATTTTCGCTGCCTCCTTGTAGTTAGATTTCACTTTTATTTTAATTCATTAAAAAATTAATCAGATTTTATTTTTCAGTTGAATTTTTGAAAATAGGTGTTCAGACGATGTGCGGCAACTGGAAATAAAATTGACTTCAATATTGCGAGGAGGAAAAAAAAAAAAAACTTTTTTCAGAGTGCCCTAGTTCGTGATCATTTTAAATCCACTTCGCAAGTCCTTACAACGTTTTATATTAACAAAATATGTAAAACACCGCCCTTGTTATGTGTTTTTTAGAATCTTTGTCGATATTTTATATGGGCATAGTGGATTTTGATAGTAAGCCACCATCCCTTAAAAACACCGTCTTTTTATTCTGATCCATTTTTAAGAAAAATTTATTGACTGTTAAAATAATAACTACATGCAAAAATTATCTGTCTTTAGAGGTTTAATTCTGATTACTATTACAAATACTTACTTTCTTAGGATTATTCTCAACCTCAACTGGTCAAATTTTTATAAGTTACTCTATTTCTAGGGGTATATTAATAAATTTCTAAAGTGATTTTAAAAATTATTTTTTAAATAAATACCGTTTTTTTCTGGTATAAAAAATACACCTTTAAAAACTTATTATCTAATAATTTTCAGCATAAATAATAGAAAAAATCTTTTAAGCCATTTATCAAAAGAAAATTTTTTAGGTTTACTTTTATTTTTAAAAAATATTATGCACAGAAATTTGCTACGTTTTTGAACTGAATGGTATTGTTAAGTGAATCCACACGACATCTATGTCCTCACTAATGAAATTTCCACTATAAAGAATAATCACCATTTAATTTTCCTTACTACCCTTAGCGTGGTGCAGACGATTGGAGCATAGAAGATCGAACTTCTACTCTGGATCGCAGTTGAACGTTCAATACGCGACAAATATTAAGTTAAATAAGTCATGGTTGAAAATACTTATTTATTAGTGAGAAGGTACCAGCCTAGGTGAGGACCACGTCGTTTGACGGAAATTAAACTTATATGCAGTTCTAACCACCGCTTTTATTAGAGTCCTAAAAATGGACTTGTCTCTGACTAGGTGTGTTGTGTTTTTTACCAAGGGAAAAAAAATTTCTCCCTAAAATAGTTGAAAAATATAAAGAGAGAGGGGGAGGGAGGAAGACGAGAGATCTTAAGAACATCGTTTAAAAAAAGAAGGAAGGAAAAAGAGTACTGAGAAAACATTGCCGTCATCACAAACACATGAAAAAAATGGATTTAACATTTGTTTTTAATTAAAGACAACGTCTGAGCTGGTTTTTTTTTTATATTTTATTCGAAAGGAGTAAGAGGCAATCACAAAAAGCCAACAACACCCGTCATCAGGCCATAGTTAGTTAGTGGCCAGGGTGATCAGTCATCCAACGAACGTTTTTCTTTTTTTTTTCTTCCGTACCTTTCTTTTGTAGACATACATTCATTCACACCTACGCAAAAAGTTTTAAGAAGAAGTGAAATTAAAATAATAGCAAAATGAGTGAGAAACCTACGCGTAACACGCAGCACAGAATACTAACAAGAGGCAACAAGTTGAGAATCGTGAGGCCTTGTTCAGGGGCTAAAATAAAAAGGAATTTCGAGTTTTTTTATCAGCAATGTACTTACCTGATTGCTTTTGATAAAAGGTGTCGGAAGATAAAATAACGGATAATATTCGAGGTCGAGATATTTTTACAGCTGTAAAATTAACCCTTCTCAAACATTGGCTATTGTTTCGCGGAAGTGATATGTGACAACACAGACCAAGTTATTGAACTTAATACCCTGATTAGATGTGGTATATGGTACAATACATAAATTTCATTACAGGGATTTCCTGTTGATTGGTTACGTTGTAATTACAGTATACCCTCGATATCTTAAAAACCTTGTTATGTCAAAAAAATATTTTCCCCCTTGGGCATTACATATCCACCTAATGTTAATTTGAATTTCTATGTCGAAGGGTTCTTTCTCAAAACCTTGCTATGTCGATTTTTTTTTTTTTTCGAAACAGAAAATAATTTTTTTCTCCACAAAAATCACAATTAAGTTCAGTGTAAACCAATTCTTATTCTATTTAATGCATAATAATTTTTGTTTTACATTTAAAAATAAAATTATCACTGTTGTATTCAGACTTACAGTCAACTATCATTACATACATATTTAACAGTAATTATTCATATGTTTCATGGCTCTACTTTATAAAGTATTATTTCAGAATATATTTTTCTACTTTTTAGAACATATTCAATGCCGAACTCATTAGATCGAAATTTTTTGGGGTCTTTGAGACATCGAGAGTATACTGTATATATTTTATTGGAGAGCACGTTTTTTTCTTTCTCCCCCCCCCCTTTTAAACAATATCTCTGTTTAGTTATATAGTCCAATATGTATGGAGCCGTTCAAATATTAAGTGGCATCTAACGGAGAGCGGGATTTGTGGTTTGATGATTTTGCTGACAAGGAGGGAAGGGATATGAACATGCTTGCTAGATTAGCCGCTGTGACTCATGGGATAGAGCGCTGCTTCGCAATGAAGTGATCCAAGTTCGAATCCCAGTCGTGGCTGATTGTTAAGAATTTTGCTTTTAGCTCGCACCGATCACAGTGAAGTAAAATATCCTCAGTGGTAGACGGATCGTGAATTAGAATCCTCCAGCCGTCGGGCTAACTGTGGGAGGTTTTCGTATATATATCCTCTCCATGTACAGAGATGCCAACTGCTCCGGACACTCCAAAAATATATATAAAAAAACGGTAAATAACTTCAAACTAAAATTTGAAAATATTTGACTAATTTTGCTTACTTTGAAAAAGTTCAGAACGACTTGGCTACAACAAATGGCGAATTATATAAGCATTCGAATTATTTAGATATAGTGGTGGGTGAAAATTTAATAAATCGAATTTATTAAACCAAGAATCACAATTAATAAACTACCACTCAAAAATATTTATTCGCTGTCCGGAGCAAGTTGGCATCTCTGCATGTAGCGTAAATGCGAATAGGTTTCATCTAATATATCCCAATGCTTGATCAAGGAGTTCCCCTGTTTTCTGGGTTGAGTTCAAAATTACAAGGCAAGAGAGTTAAACATTGATAGTCGTAAACTCAGAATGGGTTAGCTGTTCAACGCCGATTTTAAAATAAAATAAAATGCTTACTAAAATCCCTTTTAGAAAGTTTGAAACACAAATTGGTAAAAAACGAAGAATTTTAAAGATATGCGTGTTAGCAAAAAAGCACTTCATCAGGGGACACACAGTCTGCCAACATACAGGAGTTTTCTGTAGTCAGTGGTAATACCAAAAACTGACTAATTATTTCAAATTTTGACTTATTATTTTAAATGTTATTTTAAAAGTTATTTTCTTATTATATCCTTTTTCTGAATTCGAGTAAATCAGTTTCATTCTTTAATTAGATTAAAATCTCTTTCATATATTTAAAATTGTCTTAAAAAGCAAAATAAAAAACATTACAAAAAGTTGTTACATGTAAAGAAATTTCCAATTTGGAATAAAAGTAGAATTCGTTGAAAGAAAAACAAGAAAACAAAAATTTCTTCTTTTATTTAAATTTAATTTTAAAATTAGATTACTTAAGTAGGAAGCAAAAGTTAAAGTAAAAACCAGGGAGGGTTGTTTCGACTCAAGTATGTGCGAGAGTTTGTGATTTGCTTACTTTTGCTAGGAAATAGAAGATATCGAAAATTGCCAAAATATGCTAGCTTATTATTTGAACGACCCTTACTTTAAACATTATATTTAATTGCAAAAAATTAGAAAGATGATGATGTCGTAACAGGAAAAAACTTAATATTTATCGTTTTAATCGTAATACAATACCGTATCTGATTCGATAAGCAACTTAATAAGCATGGCGTTCAAATTACATATTTTATAATAAATAAGTAACTGGAAAAAAAATTTTATCTCAATATTTGGATGCGCAGTCTTCAGGATCAAATAAATGGCAAATATTACATAACCTTAATACTTTTAAGTGACCATAATAAATTTATAGATGACAATTGGATAAAAAAAGAATTTACAAGTGTCAAGAATAGTAAGCTAAAATGTCAAGAATGATAACTGAAATTGATAAACTTTGACCTTCTATAATTATAAAACTCGTGGCATGATTTATAGAATAACAATGAATTCATAAGCGACGAGTAAACTTTGACCTTCGATAATTTTAGAACTCGAGGCGAGATTTTCAAAATAATAATGAATTTATTTTAGTCGAGCGAACGAATTTTAAAAAAATTGATTAACTTTGACCTTCTAAGATTTTAGAAGCTGTAGTACGATTTATAAAATAATAACGAATTTATAAGCGTCGTGTGAACTATTAAGAAAAGGGATACATTTTAACTTTCTGAAAAGTTACATTTGACATTTACGAAAAGTTACTTTAACTGAGAATTATTACATTTTGACTTTCTACAATTTTAGAACTTATGGTATGTAAATTAACGATTAATTTATATAAGCATCGAACACACACAAACGAATATTAAGATAATTGATAAAACTTTGTTCTTCTATAATTTTGGAGGTAGTGGCACGATTCTCAACTTTGACATTCGAACTAACCTCTGTCTAACGACAGATTTGTTGAAACTATATACGTGGTAAGTAAATCAATCACGGCTTTTTTTTTTTTTTTTTTTTTTAAAAAAAAGGGGGGGGGACATAAATAAGATATGAAAATAAATATTCTTGTCTAAACTGGTAGAATCGGAGGAAAAAGATTATCTCTTGAAGTGGCTATTCAGGGCTCAAATTAACAGTAGACTATTGGTCGGAGATCACTAAAATATGAATCGGATCACTATGAAGCAATAATCAGTGATCCCTCAGATCAGTGACCAACAATGTTGTCACTCAAAAACAATGATCAACACGGAACTTTTTTGACTAATCAACACGGTTTAGCATCATTTAGAAGAATTTTCAGACTGCTCATTGACTGCAAAATGTACCTTTCCATGAGTATGGTCCACATATTATTCCAATGACCTGTTTATTTTTTCCTAAAAGAAAATGTCTATTTTTCTTTATTTTTTAGTCATTTTTGCAGCTAACAAGATAAATTTAACAGTTAACTTACTATATCCTTTTACAATAATTAATGAATAAACACACAGCTAACTTCCTTTTTTTTTTTTCTTCTTCTTTTTGGTTCCATTCATATCTGTCTTTATTTTTCGCTTCATCATCATTAATTTTTTTTTTTACCTTAGTTCAAAAAATTTCGTTAAAAATTTTTTTTTAAAAAATTACACTAAAAATAAATTTTCAATATGTGGAATAAGTATCATATCATGAAAATTTAACCACATTTGGACGCATTTGAGTACGCAACCAACACATTTAAAAAGGCAGTATTTTTTTAAAACTTCGAAACAAGTTCAATGAAATTAAATGTTAGCGACCTTTTTGCAATCATGAAATGAAGTTATTCATCAAACTGCGAAATACTCGCATCCGGCAAATCAAATCTTAGAAGGGGACATTTTTTTTTTTTTTTTATGCTCACTTGCTGGACATCCTCAATTGTGAATTCAGAACTCTTAACTCGGAAAGACGAAAAGCTTGCTCGACGATAAAGAAATGCTTGACGATGCATGATAACATTAATTTAGCAATAACATAAATACTAACATTGAACATTTTTTTTTCCTCAGAAGAAAAATCTGATTTTTTTTTAGTCTGAATATTTGTGAATACTCAAAAATTGAAACTCCTCAGCAATTTCAAAAATAATCATAAATCTATTTCTTTTACTAACAGTTATGAAAAAAAAATAATAAGCGAGCATATAACGCGATAAAAATATTCTAATATCTTATAAAACCAAAAAATATAGATTTTTTTTCAAAGAAAAATTATATTCATTATTTTTTTTAAAGCATAGTGTTTTATTTAATTTTTGCTTAACTTAATTTATAATTCACAATAACAAGCATTGAATAAATGTTACCTGATTCAAAAACTTCACTCGCAGGGGGTCAGTCCAGACATTTTGTGACAGGTCCGGTTTTCGTGAAATTGTGAAAAAATTACTTACATTCTTTCAACCAGAGCCTGCTTTCATGAATTTGTGCAAATAGGGTCCGGTTATTGCAAAAAACTTTTTCAAGGAGTTTTTAAATTGTAAATAGATACAAGATTATGCTCGGCACTGTAAAATTATAATAAAAAATATTAAATTTTCTAAGGTAAACAGCAATTGCTGCTTCTAAATAAGAGATGCAACATACAAATATTTGGTATTTAGCCTGTACTGCTGAACGCAGAATATTCATTTCGGACGAATAATGGAAGAATCGTCTGACGAAGACAAAACTTAATTCGTTTACATCCATCTTTGTTGTTTTCTGCCCTCGGAAGGGTTAATTCGATTAACAAAACACTAATGAAGATAAACAAATTTGTGAAGAGTCCGATTAAAAGAAAAATCATTTTGTGAAGGGTCCGTTTTTAAGTTCAAGCATTTTGTTAAGGATCCGTTTTTATGAAAAGATATTTTGTGAAGGGTCCGTTAACGGACCCAAATTTCTTCGAAACAGAGCCCTGATTTCAAAATTGTATCAATAGAAAATAATCGTTGACATGCTTCAAACACTCAAAAACAGGTGCCCATTTTCAAGACTTGCCACACATGAATGAGAAAAAACAAAAGTGATTCAAAATATAAAACGAAAAGTTGTAAAAAGTAAAGAATGAAGTTGTAAAAAGTAAAGAATGAAATCAAAAAAATTAATCCGGAAAAACTCTCTGCAAACGTGAAAATGAATGACATCATTGCCGGAATCTTTCAGTGGTTCTTTCATACGTGACAAGTTCAACGGACAAAAGGGGAAAACAAACTGCGCCTGCCTTTCACTTCAGTTGACTGCAGAATTTTTTTATTTTATTTTATTATATCGTCTGCTGTGCTAGTGGGCGCGTCTCTGATCTTTTTTTCCTAGGTTGAATAGTTTCCATTCCAAACCTGGTGACAAACTGACAAATTTGGGGAAACCCGCTGGCTGACTGAAAGGCTACTAAGTTACACGGATATCTCAGTTTGTGGGTGTTAAACCAATTTCACTCTTGCATCATTTATGTCGTTACGAATGAATAATTTTCTTCAGTGATAATCAACCAATAGAGAGGTGATAGTTTGGGCAATCTAGTTTCTGCATTCTTCTAAATACTGCTCTTATTCTTTTAAGAATACGTCAGTAAATGATGTAATTGGGTACTTGCACTTCAAGAAGACCACATATACCCACACATATGACCTATGACGTCAACGTCAGCTGATCGTTTGTAAGCGAAATGGTGCGTTTAAGTTTAACTTAGTTTCTCCACATAAGTTAAAATATTAATTAAAGTAAAGTTAATTAAATAAAGCGCTGTATCGCACATCGAATTTATTGCAATATAATTCTTTCTCGTCTGCGTTTTTTACTTAACTCAGATTTATTATTAGCTTATGCATTTTATTGTAACCGTGATATATTTTTATTTTGTGTACATGGCAACTTCGATGCAGAATTAGTTTGTTTATGTTCTACATGGCTGCGTGCCTGTCTTTATATTAAGTTAGAAATATAAAATGAGAGAATTGAAATCTTTGTGAAAGAATCTTAATGAAAGAATATAGTACGCATCACTTTAAGTGAATTGATACTTGACGGGTTTGACTTACTCGAAATAGAATGGAACGAACAGTTGCTAACGTAAACACATGCCACGTTTCAACAACCAATCAGGGTTGAGATACCTACACTACGTCACTTGCTGGTATCCCATTGTAAAAAAATAAACAATTTCAATTATTTATAAGTACATGCGATATACGCTCGTAAAATCTGTGGAATCGAAAGTCCTGTGGTTGGTCGCTGGGCAGTACCATGAATACAAGGATCTGGAGAAAATTTCCTTTTTTTTTCCAGATCTACGTCTAAATTGAGGAGGTGGACCATCCACGAGGATGTTTCCCATTCCTCCGCCAATAGCCAATTGTGCAGATCTAGTGCCATATTTACTTCTTAAGACATCTAAAAGATGAGTATTCTTAAGTTCAATTTGTTACCCTGCAATTTGTTCAATCCCTTCCGAGTTCAATCTGAATAAAATAAAAAATTAACATAAAAAAAAAACACTTTCTCAACTGATGTTTGCACGATATCAAATGCGATATTTGCTAAATGCAATAATAATGTCCGTTCACTTCATTGTAGTTTGTAAGACATCAAACGCACTTCAACCCGTACTTAAGTCGATTAGCAACGTTTTGAGACAGCTATTCCAGAAATTAGTGAATTGTAATTTTTGGGTACTATAGGGGCCAAATGTTCCAAAATGTCGCCAACACAAACACGAACATTGGTCCCTATAACCGAGAAGCAAAAATTTTAAATATCGTGATATATTGTCAAAATATCGATATTTAATGAGATATCATGATAGTTTTCCAAGTCAATTAAAATTATTACTCACAATATTATATTCAGTAATTATCATTATAATATCGGAGATATTATTTTATTAATATGTTATTGATAATGAATATTATATTCGATAATTATAGCTATCAATAGTGATCTCTATATCATCGCATTCGACGTTAATTGTTATGGCCAATGATCACGTTATTGGCGTTTTGATACACCTATGTGCATTATCGGTAACTAGTGACCTGAGTCATGGTTCCCACTCGATGTCAGAAAAAAATCTCAGACTTTTCCAGGTATATCAGGTAAATTTCTATAGAAATCCATACTATATCATATCTACCATACTATACCATGCAATTTTTCATCGAAAAACTTTGAGATTTTTTTTATTTATTATGTCAAATATTAGATTTTATGAGAGAAAAAAACATACAATAAAATGAGAATAAAAACATGGAAAAGTTTCACGAAAACTGGAATTTTATAAAATAATTGCAACAGATCTTAGAACTATTTAACTCTAATTTCTGATTACTGTTAAGAACAGTTCTAGGACTGGTTATTTTACAGGTATGATAATGGGAATTTTCCAGGTTTTTTGTTAAAAAAAATTCCAATTTTCCCTGATTATTCCCTGCTTTTCAGAGTTAAAATAAAATTCCCTGACAATTCCACGTTTTCCCCCTTCTCCCTGATCCGTAGCTTCATGGTCCCTATAAAGTCCTACCGAAAAGTACCTAATCTTATTAACAAAACACTTTGATTTTTAATTCATGAACGACGCTGTAATCACTGGAAACTAAATTGTAAAAATAACCACGATTTTTTTAGTCTCTGTTAAAAATAAAAGAATATTTAACAAATATAAAAACAAATGATGAAAAAAAAGTTCTTTTAAACTATAAATTATACACTATCCTCAAAATAATATTTCTGAGAATCGCGAAAAATAAAGCAGAATCGATCACAAATTTTCTACTTCCAAAAATATTATTTTTAGAAAAACCAACACAATATTATCTCCAAACCACACGTTGCAAGGAAAGAAAAAAACAGTTAACTTGTGGATATTTTTTTTTCTTCTTCTGTTAGGTACAGATAGTTTTTACCCATTTACCTTTTTTCAGGACCAGCTTTCCACAACATCAAAGAATAAAAAATAAAATAAAATAAAAAACGAAAATTGTAAGAAACATTTACTCCGGCGTTTTCCACCCCCAGATATTTGTGCTCGAGATTCTGTTTTAAGATAAATTGAGTTAAAGAAAGAAAAAAAATGAACTTCCAACCTGAAGTGTAAGTATTGTATTTAAGGTAAGTTTTTTTTTTTTTCCGAAACTTTTTGTCGTGTTTTTATTTGCAACCAAAACTGAACTAACTTTCCCTTCGCTACACGCAGACTATAAAAAAAGAAGAAGAAAAGAAAAAATCCAGAAATGGGGGAGGGGTTACGGATGATGAACGACGTGTAACATCATACCAAATTTACGCCAAACAGGTAGAATAATTTTCGGGTAGAATTCGATTCGAATATTCAATTGGAGGAGAAAGGTGTGTACATTACGATAATAAAATCGGAAGGAAAAAATAAAAACATTGTTATGCCAATTTCAACGCTAATAATTTGTTGATTTTATACTTTTGAAATTTAATGAGCATAAATATGTAGCTAAACAGCAATCAAAAAACTGAGAAAACTGAAATTACATAAATCAGTCTCAATGATAACCCCAATTATTTGTTCATTTTATACTCTTTAAATGAACGAGCACTTATATGAATAAGTGACCATACAGTAATAAAAAATACTGGATAAGTTACTGGAATAAATAAGTTCAGAGGGTATATTTTTCGATTAAAATTCATTATTAGTGTTCATGTACGAAATCAAACGTTATTTATAACGGAAACTACATTTATAAACGCAAAACATGATTTACAGATACTATAAAACGCATTGAAAAAGTATACTACGTTTTCAAATATTGTATAAATGAATAAAAAGTTAATTCCAATCGCCACATCTCCAAAAAAAAAAAAAAAATTATGTGGAAAAGAGCCGTTTAAATATTTTTTGTCAATTTTGGTCTCCCCAACCGACAACCCCCTTGTGTGTAAAATTCCGTGCTTACGTAAGAAATTCGCAACACATTACCTTGAACCGAGATGGCTATGGGGATAGAGCCTTCGCCTTTCAATGAGGGGAACCGGGTTCGATCCCGGCGAAGGCTGGTCGATACGAATTCCGCATCCGGCATCACGTGCTGACGTGAAATATCCTCAGTGATAGACGGAGTTCCCTTGCCGTCAGGCTAACCGTGTGAGGTTCTCGTGGTCCTTCTCTCCATGTAACGCAAAAGCGGGGGTTATCTCCATCAAAAAGTCCTCCAAGAAGGCACATTTTTCCCAATACTTGATCCAAGAGTTCGCTTGTCTTCTGGATTAGGTTCAAAATTATATGGCTACGGAGTTGAATATTGGTAGTCGTAAATCCAAAATTTGATCGGCTGTTCAACGGCAGTGATAAAATAAAAATTTTTAAAAAATTTTTTTATCCGTTTTTCTTTATTTAGCGAGAATACATTTAAATAACGAAGAACAAAGTTTCCTAAATTCAACGTTAAAATAAATATAAAAAAATTTTTGAAAAAAATGGGAACTAATTTTCAGAGCACTGTGGTTATTTACAATAACTTCTCTTAAGGTTAATTTATGTTTTCTAAACTACTAAAAACTTTCTTAAAAATTACAATTAAATAAATATAAATAATTATTTTAATTATACTCTACTATCTTTAATATTAAACCGAAATGCGCCTTTTCACGACCGCTAGCCGAATTACTCAAATTCGTCTAAACTGGTCATAGCTACAATGGACCGCAGTGCCGTTCTATATCTAGGACGATCTGCAACTTGCTGAACTCGAAGCGTATTCATAATCTTCTTTGTAAAGTTTAATGGAACATACTACAGCCAGGGGTCTGTCCAGACACTTTGTGAAAGGTCCGTTTTTGTAAAATTGTGAAAAAATTACTCGTAATTTGCGATTATAAAATAAACGTTAAGTTACATTCTTTTAACCAGGGTCCGCTTTTGTGAATTTGTGCAAATAGGGTCCGTTATTGCAAAAAAACTTTCTCAAGTTTTTAAATTGTAAAGACATACAAGATTATGCTCAACACTGTAAATATATAATTAAAAAAATTAAATTTTAAAAAATAAACAGCAATGTCAGCTGCTAAATTAGCGATGCAACATATAAATATTTGGTATTTAACCCATACTGCTGAACGCAGAATAATTCATTTCGGACGAATAAAGGAAAAAGCGTCTGCCGAAGACAAAATTTAGTGGGTTTACATCTGTCTTTCTCCACCCCCCCCCCTTCCTGGGAAAGGTTTATTCGATTAAGAAAACAATAATGAAGATAAACAAATTTGTGAAGGGTCCGATTAAAAGATAAATTATTTTGTGAAGGGTCCGTTTTTAAGTTAAAATATTTTGTTAAGGGTCCGTTTTTAAGTTAAAATATTTTGTGAAGGGTCCGTTTTTATGAAAAGATATTTTGTGAAGGGTCCGTTAACGGACCCACATTTCTTCTAAACAGACCCCTGACTGCAATATTTTTTAATCATGCTATCCTTTTCACGGACATTTTAATTGAATAATTTAATACAAATTATCTAAATATTAAATAAGTACTGAATGGATCTAAATATAATTACAAGTTCTAAACTGGCCATTGCTGCATTGGACCGCAGTGCCGTTCCATATCTGCAAATTGCTGATATCGAAGCGTATTGATAATCTTCTTTGAAAAGTTCAATGGGAAATACTACTACAATATTTTTTAAATCATGCTATCCTTTCACGAACATTTTAATTGAATAATTTCATACAAATTATCTAAATATTAAACAAATACTGAATAGATATAAATATAATTACAAGTTCTAAACTGGCCATTGTGCATTGGACCACAGTGCCGTTCTATATCTAGGACAATCTGCAAATTGCTGATATCGAAGCGTATTTGCAATCTTCTTTGAAAAGTTTAATAGGAAATACTACTGCAATATTTTTTAAATCGTGCAATCTTTTTTATGGACATTTTAAATGAATAATTTCATACAAATTATCTAATGCTGAATGGACATAAATATAATTACAAGTTTCAAAAAGAAGTCTTCACTCTCGGAACTCCATTCGGGAACCACAGCTCTTACCATGGGACAACAAAGAGCTAATACTAACTGTAGCATCAACAAATGGTCATTTTTTTTTTAACAATAACGAAATGGAAGAAGAAAAAAAAAGCTTATGAGTTAATAACTTAATCTACATAACACCAAACACGATAATCATAAATTATTGACAACTTTCATAAAAAAAAATTAAAAAAAATAAGGCAATCAAATGAAGGGCATAATCAAAACAATGATTTTCGAACACGCAATTCCAAGAAGTGAAATCATTTTTACAGTTGTAGACGATCACCATAGCAACCATATTCATCGACATAACAATGATATGAGAAGGTACAGACGACACACAACTGCAGAAACATTCACACCCATTTTTCACAGCCACCTGTCGCCAAAATCATCGATTGATACACCTCGATTTCAAGGGTGCTATAGAAAAATAAAGTAAAAAAAAAGTAAAAATCATATCCTGCACTTTCTTAGAGAAAAGTTCACACCGTCAGACGCATACAAACAAGCCAATTCTTCGCCAAAAAAGGTTGATAGGGAAACCTTCAAAAACGGGGCAAAAGTAAAAAGGTCAGACCTCTCCGTGACCTTCGAAAGGTTACTTCGAGTTAATAATAAAGAGACTTTCCTCTCTTCAGGTAAGTGATGATGGAATGACGCGTTCGTAAAAGGGTGTTTTTTTCTTGCTACAGTTACCATTATTTCTTCCAATCTGGTCAAGATTCGACACGATAAGTGGTGTAGTGTGTTAGTTGTTTAGCAGGAATAAAAAAAAAAGCTGAATAAATGAGGTTTATATGAGGTAAATTCTTAAAAAAATTATAACTTTTATGGTCTGTTTTGATAATAAAAATCGCAAACAAGTATATAATAACTCGATGCAGGTTAACGAACTCGACTTTAACAACTTTGCTAAAAAGCATTATAAGAATAAAAGAAAAAGATAACGATTTGGAGGAGGAATTTTTAAAAGAAATAGTTCAGATTAATTGAAGCAATAAAATTTAGTTTCATAATTGGAATAGTTTAATTTTGTCCTACTTTTATTTCCCAGTTTAAATTCTATCATTTAGTTGGAGTTTTTAAAATAGATAATCATATAAAACACATTCTAATTCAAGAATACTACAAAACAGTAAAATTTTTAAGGCTTTTTTTTTTTTTTTTTTCTGAACTATTAAAGGCTTTTTTTTTTCCTAAGCTTCTAAGTCATCAAAACAGTTAATTGAAATTTACTTTTCAAAAATTCCACAGGATTACATAACTAAAAATAAAAAGTCGAATTTATTAAAAAAAAATAGTTTTAATTCTAGTTCTACAAGATTATATATCTGTATAATTCCTTAAATAATAATATATTTTCGTGTCAATTTTTAAAAAAATATATTCCAATTCTATAGGAACATGTATTAAAATTATTCAAAAATTCCAGAGGATTTCATAACTAAAAATAAAAAGTCGAATTTATTTTTAAAAAAAATACTTTTAATTCTACTTCTACAAGATTATATATCTGTATAATTCCTTAAATAATAATAATTTATCTTCGCGTCGATTTTTTAAAAAATATACTCCGATTCTATAAGAATATATATTAAAATTACTCAAAAATTCCAGAGGATTTCATAACTAAAAATGGAAAGACGAATTTATTTTTTTAAAAAAAACTTTTAGTTTTAGTTCTACAAGATTATATAACTGTATCATTCCTTAAATAATAATATATTTTCGAGTCTAATTTTTTTTAAAAATATACTCCAATTCTATCGGAATATATATTAAAATTATTCAACATATAACATTCAATGTATTCCAATTCTTCTTCACAGTTCTATAAATAAACAAAAATAAATTCGGAATTCATTTTTTAGAAAAATATACTCTAAATTCTAACGGATACCGGTAACTGTATAGTTCTAAGAAGAAAATAAATTTTTAAAATTAAACCTGAGGTATACAATACTGCTGAGATGACTTTCAAAATCATTATGATAATAAACAATTTATAAATAAGCTTCCTAGAAAGAATTGCAGATAATGATATTTTTTTTAATAATGATTAATTTTAAATGAAATATATTGAACGTTCATATAAGGTGAATTTTTCCCCATTTATTTTTAAATCAGCTTGCGTTTCTCTAATTGGTAAACTTGCCTTATTTCGAAATTTGTTCATCGTTGTAAATCGGCTAATGTTATCAAAATCATTGTATCCCAAAATGACCACAGTAAGCGGAGACTTCCATAGAAATAAACTTTGGAATTTAATTCCATTGTTTTTTTAATTTCTTAGAGGCATAGACTATCATAAAGAGTTTTTATTTAAAAAATATGTATAATTATTATTTATTTTGAAACGTCTCTTTCAATGCTTTTGGGCAATATAGGTATTTCAGTCTTTCTACCGTTAAGCAATAATTGTACCTATTTAATATCAGATTTAGAAATTTTGACACATTTTGTTTTGTTGGATATTTTGACCCAATCGTACTTACCACTGGGCCACTATATCCCAATCGTACTTACCGATGGGACTATACACAACAATCGTACTTATCAGTGGTACAATATATCCCATAAATAAAAATATTATAAGACAAAATTTTAATTTTTGTTTTGATTATTTTATAATGGTAAATTCTGGTAAGAATAAATAACTCGATGCACTTATATTATTTTCATTATTTATTCCCATGCAATATATAGGTATTTTTACATTCAAGAGTCAAGACGATTGAGAGGAGATTTCCACTAAGACGGGAAAAGTGGAAAGCTTTAAACTCATTGTATACTTATCATTATATGTCAGCATCAACATAAATTGCTTTTCATTTTTAAATTTTAATGCTGCAAAAGTTGGGTCGAAATGCTTAACGGACACAAATTGCCTATAAATGGTACAAAAAAAAGCAGCGCTGTAGGATGTCGCCCAAATTAAGCCGTATCGGTGTAACCTCTTTAAAGAGGTTATGCTTATGGGCAGACAACATCAAACTGTCATGACAATGATGACCTGCCACACAAGCTGCTATGCTGTCGACGCCCAGTTTGCACACACTAAAGAAAGATGCTTTGGAACTAATGGAGTTCCCTGTATCGCTTTTCGTTTATTTAAAGAGATGATCTAACGGGACAAAACTCCTCCCCTTATCACAGGTAATGAATATGGAATACGAGTTCAGTGGATCGAGTTTTTTTTTTCCTTCTCTTTTTTACGAACGAGAGATAGTAATGTAATGCGGACGAGGTGTTCATTAATTGCAGTTTTTATAAATGTATTCGAAAGATGCGTTTATAACATTAGTGCGAATAACTACATGAACAACACGAATAAGTACTAGACCCAGAACAAGACGAATAATTACTAGAACTAGTTTTAAACTAATGCAGCTCTCTGGTTTCTGGTGTTCGAATACAGTATCTATTTACTGTATTCGAAATATGAGTTTATATCATTAATGCGAATGAACACACGAATAAGTACTAGTACTGAACTAGTATTAGAACTAGACGAATAAGTATTAGAACTAGCTTTAAACTAATATAGCTCTCTGGTTTCTGGTGTTTGAATACAGCATCTATTTACTGTATTCGAAATATGAGTTTATATCATTAATGCGAATGAACACACGAATAAGTACTAGTACTGAATTAGTATTAGAACTAGCTTTAAACTAATGGAGTTCTCTGGTTTCTGGAGTTCAAATACAGTATCTATTTACTGTATTCGAAATATGAGTTTATATCATTAATGCGAATGAACACACGAAAAAGAACTAGTACTGAACTAGTATTAGAACTAGACGAATAAGTATTAGAACTAGCTTTAAAATAATGCAGCTCTCTGGGTCACTTTTCGTTTATTAAAAGATACGATCTAACAGGACAAAACTCCTCTCTTGTCACGAGTAATGAATATGGAATAAGAGTTCAGTGAACGAGTTTTTTTATTTTCTTCTTTACTTACCCGAGATAGTGATATAATATGGTCGAAGTATCAATTATTAAAAAATTTTATTAGCTGTGTTTGAAATATGCGTTTATATCATTAATGCAAATAACCACACGTACTAGAATTGCGGGATACATCACTCTATACATTTCAAATATCACAATTCAGAATAACGGCATTTTTAAATATATTCTCACGATATATCCATGAGGTTCTGGATTCCATTTTTGCGAAGAAAGAAATTTGTGAAGATTCTGTATATAGGTTCATGTAGTTTGTTAAAAGGATGCTACACCAAGGGAGAAACTTTTCATAGGCAATGTCTGCTTTTCTTACATTAATAATTTAAAGTTCAGAGAAAAGAAAGTTCATGTATTGCTAGAGTAAACCACGAAGTTTCAAATGCTGAAGAAGAAAAAAAAATCTTTCAAAATATCAAAACTTAACAAATTACAGAAGGATATGGAGAAATTATCCAACTTGCGAGGTTTATCCCCCCTGGTTTATTCTCGGTTTGACTAAATTTAGCTTTCGCTAAACTTTAAATATGTTAGTGGAAGAGAACTAGCCATGAAAGGTATCTACCACGATTTAACCAATGGTTTAACTTAAAAACGGACCCTGACGCTACACTGTGTATACCACGGTATAGCATCAGGATCTGTTTTTAAATTAAACTATTGGCTACATTGTGTTAGATACCGTGGTAGATTTTGGGTAGAGATCGATTTGCAATAAAATAAATTGTAAAGGGTCTGTTTATAGGACCCA
The DNA here is from genome assembly GCF_982258835.1 of Parasteatoda tepidariorum. Lineage (NCBI taxonomy): Eukaryota > Metazoa > Arthropoda > Arachnida > Araneae > Theridiidae > Parasteatoda > Parasteatoda tepidariorum. Next base: position 11,296,156 of record NC_141758.1, on the reverse strand, counting down.
GATTTCAGCTTGACCCCGGAAGTATAAATTTTAATTTTCAAACGAGTTTAAAAAAAGAACAAAAAATTGCTCCAGCCTTCAATTTCAATCGCACACATACAAATTGCATTAGTACTAAGCTCTTTTTTTTCTTTAATGTTCTCAAATTCTTGTAGAAAATTCTCTATTACAAAAGAAAACTTATTTCCGTTGCTATTTCAAAATAAGTACTACGAAAATGTTCTCCTTTACTATGGAAAAACAGTACGAAAAGTTATCTTTATTACTATAGAGAAATACGCTGAATTATCCACATCGCTATTAAAAATTGTTCCGCAACTACGGAAAGACTGTTTCAGTTTGGAGAATCTTATGATCTACAAAGGAATTTTCTTGCTTTCTACGTTAACTTATTGTAAAAATCATCTTTATTACAAAAGAAAACTTATTTCCGTTGCTATTTCAAAATAGTACGAAAATGTCCGTTACTGTGGAAAAACACAACGAAAAATTATCCGTATTACTTACAGAAAGACACAAAATTATCGACATCGCTGTGTAAAAATTGTTCCGAAACTGAGGAAAGCCGACTTCAGTTTGGGAAATCTTATGAAGGGAATTTTCCTGCTTTCTAACTTTAACTTATTTGTAGAATATGGCAATTAATAGCCAAGTATCGAATTGTTTTCGATAGCAATTAAATAAAATTAATATAATAACAATAAAAATAAAGCACGCTTTATCATTATCTCTACAACAGCGCTACTAAAGACCTGCACTCAATTCACAAATAAAAAAAAAACTACTACAAACAAGCGAAGATGATAAAGGAAAATGATTTCAAATTAACAATTCGTCGAAAACAGGAAATTCTAATGCAACTTTTTAATCTTAAAACACTATCACAGTAACCCACAAACGGGTCATCCAAGCACAACAAATGCGTTCATAAAATCAAACAATAACAATAATCGAACTTGTAAAACACAAAAGCCCTAGCAAATATAAAATGAAAAAAGAACCTTTACAAAACCGGCCATCTTTGAATAACAAAAGCACGAAATAAATGATTTATATCTGAGCTCGCATTTAGTTCACTTTCCAGTTACTTCTTTCGAAAAATACAGGCCATGACCAAGCTCTTAAATACTTTAATCAGGCGCTCAAATAGGTCACCGATAGCAGGCAGATAAAGAAAATTGAATATGGAAAGATCTCTTAAGAGAACAGTTCATTAAATTTTGATTAAAGGGATTGCAATATCAAAAGCAACGTCACGGTGTGTATTGTATTTAAAACGTAAACAGCAATTACGGAATTTCTATTAGCTGTATAATAATATGGTATACGAAAAACAGTAGAGATATTCTTTTAATGGATGCCATACTTATATGAAGTAAACAAACAATATATTGAATTTAAGGGAATCGTTAAATTTTAATGGAACATGCTCGGTTTCCGCCGATTATTTACTTACACGAAATTTCATCGTAATTATACATTTTAAATATTGTTTAAACCTAAATAGAAAAGCTGCAAATGTTTGTTTTTAGTATTAACCCTATTTAATGCATAGTTTTGAGTTATTTTGATAGAACTTGGTTGAAAAATTACTTGGCTATATATTACATGGTCTTGGAATATGTTAGAAAGTATTTGGTGTCGAAGCCAGAGTCAATCTAAAATTTTTAGAAGAGAAAGAGATGATACATCAGAAATTTTCGATGAGAGAGATAAAACATCAGGAAGATGATACATTAATTTTAGATGAAAGAGATGATACATCGGGAACTTTGACGTCGAAAGATGACGTATCAGAAATTTTAGACGAAAGAGATATGATGCTTCTTGTATCCATTCGAGTTAGGGTATATGCTTATGGTAAACTTGGAAACTGAGTACCATTACATAATTAGTACTAGTAACTAGTATATAATCTGTTGTGGTATTTGATTTCGAAACCACAACCAATTTTAAAGTTGAGAGATGATATATCAATAATTTTAAAGCTGAAAGATGATACATCAGAAATTTCAAGGTTGAAACATGACACATCAGAAATTTTAGAGGAGAGAGATGATTTTGCCCCCATTCATTTGAAATTGGGTAGAAGTTTTTTGTGAATTTGGAGAAACTGAGGGTCTGTAACTAGTACATAACTTGTTACGAGGTATTTGATATCGAAACCAGCACCGATACAAAAATTTAAAAGGGGGAAGAAATGATACATCAGAAATTTTCGATGCGGGAGATGATGCATCAGCAATTTTGAAGTTGACAGATGATATATCCGGAATTTTAAAGTTGAAAATGAATGATACATCAGGAATTTTTAAAGTTGAAAGATGACACATCAGAAATTTTAGGAGAGAGATTATGTATTCTGCATCCATTCATTTCAAATTGGGTAAAAGTTTTTTGTGAATTTGGAGAAACTAAGGGTCTGTAACCGATGCTGTAACTAATACATAATTTGTTTCGAGGTATTTGATTTCGAAACCAGCACCGATTCAAAAAATTTCGATGCGGGAGATGATGCATCAACAATTTTAAGGTTGGGAGATGATACATCCGGAATTTTAAAGTTGAAAGATGATACATCAAGAATTTTTAAAGCTGAAAGATGATACATCAGAAATTTTAGAGTAGATAGATGATGTATTTTGCATCCATTCATTTTAAATCCGGTAGAAGTTTTTTGTGAAATTGGAAGAAATTGAGTTTTTATAACAATTAACCCCTACAATAAGGTTTCAATTAGAGGGGTAAATCTGTCTATTATTCCTTTTCCCTCGAAAATTGACTCTCAATTCTGTGTTAAAGGAAATTTTTGTCAAATTATTTAAGTCTCAGGAATTTTTTTTTAACAAATTATTCTTCATCACTTGGCAGAAAATTTAACAAGATCTTTTGATTTTTTTTGCATCAAATTTTTCTGAATATTTGTAACAAACTTTAAATAAAAAAATAACTAAATAAATAAAAATCTCTCCTAAACGCTGTAGTGTCCCCATCACTACAAAATATTGCACTTAGACGATGTCAGTGGTGAATGGATTAAATAAAATGCGCCAAATACAAAGGGTTAGCACTGATTGTAACGCCAATTTTTTTTAATATATTCCTCCAGAAAAACGCAAATAAATAAGCAAATAAAAAAGTATATATTTTTTTCTTTAAAAGTGCTACACTATTAAAGAGAATCGGAATTCCAAAAAATCTGTAGCACCAGATGTTCCATTGGAAAAAGAATTGTACTAATAATAAATAAAATAAAAAATAATCAAACGATCGCTCATTTTGTAAATTGCTGGCGTGTCACCAACACAATCGAATAGCTAGATGGCGGAATGCATGTTACAATAGATTAACTAGAATAAAACACGCCCCACCAAAACCGCCCATCCAATTATAGGCCATTTATTAAATGGCAATACGATTAGAGTTGTTGATAAATTGTGACTTTACATGGGTAAATTATATTTCTCGAAATCATTGACATTCCCGGTAAAATTTTTATTAATAAAATTATTGTTAATATATTGTGATTTTTCTAAGGTATGGCAGGGTTGATACCATTCGATATCATTAGCATTCCCAAATAAAATTCTATGATAAAAAATATTCAAGAAAATAAGTACTTGTTCCTTAAAACTTGGAAAGTTTTTTATGCTTATTATAAGAGATGCTCCGCTCTCTCCGACCCCTGTGGTTGATTCTTAGTCACCCTATTTTTCCTCCTTACGAGTCGATATTTTCAAAAATAAATTACAAATAAATTACAAAATGTATAATTATTAAAATTTCATGCAAGACAATTTTGTTAATATGTTAATCGTAAGTAATGAACGTTTAATTGGTTTGAAAAAAATAATAAACTGTACTTAAAAGGGAAAAAATATATTAGACTTGTATGACATAAGAGGTAATTTCACTAACTAACAATATAAAACGCAAACTTATTCCATATAACAGAAGAAATTAGAAACAGTTTTTTTTTTCTTTCTTTTTTTTTAAAATCTCAAATAACTCAACAAATTATCGAATATAATTTTTTTCTTTTAATTTCATCGTAATCCCTGCACAGTATAGTTCCCGAGAAATTGAATTTTAAAAAAGTCATATTTTTAAAATTCGATTTCACAATAACTATTTTAGTGACTTCCTCCAAATTTAGTATTTTGTAATTTAAAATAACATTCTTTAAAGTGATATAAAAATTTATGTAATATAACACACAATTCAAAAAATTTTCGGCCATTATTAAAAAAAAATGAATTAAAATTGAAACTCTCTTTTTTTTAAAAAAAAAAAAAAAAAAAAAAATTCGAAAGCAACGTAATTTACTTTTGAGTATAAACAATCAGTTAGAATGTTTACTACGAAAAAAAAAAATCATTTTGAAGCAAAAAGCAAGATTATATATTTCATACAGATAAGAAATTCTTTTATCGTTTTGAGGACATATTGTGCAATTATTTAAAGTGTACTTACTTAATCAATTAATAACATACATAATCATTAAGCGGGAGTTAAATTCTAGATAATTAAACCATTTTTCTCTCATATTTCATCCCACGCTAATTCCAAAAAAAAAAAATCATCTTCATTTAATAAATATTAATCATATTCTAAGCACTAAATCAGATAGAACGAAACGCGAAAAAATATGTTCATTTTGGGCCATTTATTACCAATAAAGCTAAAAGCTCAACCATCACAATAAGTCAAGGATAAGAATGTGGGCGTGCACGGCCAATAACATCCATAGAGTATCTATCTTAGGATATCCTCTGAGCCCCGAGAACCGTGAGTTATGAGGACGGGTGAGCTGATTTAATTACCAATGCTGCGCATCTCCGCGTAAAAGAACACCAGGAAGAAAAAGCACAAAAAAAGATATGTTCCATTCAGGAGGAAAAATTCCATGATTCATTCGGAACTGCCCCCTTGAAGTCAAGTGATGTTCTAGAGAAGAAGTGGTTTAGTTAGATAGGAGAGGCTGTTTCGAATGATATGAAAAAAAAGTTCGTGATGAGGTCTTTTTTTTATTTTATTCGTCGGACCGAGACCTCTTGACATTCTGAGTAAAGTTTAGTTGTTCGAAGAGTGTGTGACGGATAGGAATTGCGTCCATTAGCGCCGGAGAGTTGAACAAACAGTCAATTTTTGGCCGAATTCTTGGTATTCTTTTTTTCTTTCGGGGGGAGAGGGGAGGGGAGTATCTGTTTATGACATAAAAAAATTATGCTACGTAAACGTAAGCTTTAAAAGCTATCTTTTTATGCATCATATGATTTAGAATTAAAAACATCCAGAAAAAAAAGCTTTGGAAACTGTTGTTATTTCTTTTTAAAATACAGTAGGGAATCGATTATCCGGAACGATCGGGACCATCGCTATTCCGGATAACTGATTATTCCGGTTTTCTGAATCGCTACAAAAAGTCGTTTTTTTTATTGTTAAACTAAAAAAAACTGCCAACTAAAAAAAATATATATATATATTTGGAAATAATCTTAAAAAGAAGAAAAAACGATGAAGTAATACGCTAATAATGAAATCTTATGAGGAAAAAAAATTTTTTTTTATTAAATGATGGGAAAATTTATCGAATTTCGTTCCGGTTTTCTGATTTCCGGATAAAAGGTTCTGTACTGTAGTAGGAAGCTCCGCTCGGTCATTGATTCTCATTTCTCAGTGTTTATTTCTTCTTAAATGTCAATATTTCCCCAAAAAACACAGAATATTTTGCTTTCAAAAATATACAATTATGTTAGCTTTATGTAAAAATATTTTGTTAACGGTTGAACGATGGGATACGTACGAGTGACGTAGTGTTTGCTTCTCGATCCTGATCTCCATCCTGATTTTGAATAATTCTTAATTTAAAAGTTTTCAGAAATAAGTGTCATTATATCTATAAGTGTCATAAATCATTCGGTAACCTATTAAGATGCTTTCGTAAACTTTTATTAAAAAGAAAAAAGAGCGAAATCTCAATTAGTGTTCCAATCTTATTTATTTCGGAGAAACTAAACATTTGTGCGTGTTAACAATCAAGGGTCTGTTTAGAAGAAATTTGGGCCCGTTAACGGACTCTTCACAAAATATCTTTTCATAAAAACGAACCCTTAACAAACTATCTTTTCATAAAAGCGGACTCTTCACAAAATATTTTAACTTAAAAACGGACCCTTCACAAAATAATTTATCTTTTAATCGGACCCTTCGCAAAATTGTTTATCTTTATTGTTTTGTTAATGGAAAAAACCCTTCACAGGGGGCGGAAAAAGAGAAAGACAGATGTAAACGAACTAAGCTTTGTCATCAGTAGACGCTTCTTCCTTTATTCGGCTTTATAGGCTAAATACCAAATATTTGTATGTTGCATAGCTAATTTAGTAGCTGCAATTGCTGCTTATATTTTAAAATTTAATTTTTTTAATTATAATTTTACCGTGTTGAGCATAATCTTGTATCTATTTACAATTTAAAAACTCCTTGAAAAAGTTTTTTTACAATAACGGACCCTATTTGCACAAATTCACAAAAGCGGACCCTGGTTGAAAGAATGTGACTTAACGTTTATTTTATATTCACAAATTACGAGAAATTTTTCCACAATTTTACAAAAACGGACCATTTACAAAATGTCTGGACAGACCCCTGACAATATAAATACCCATATTTGGATCTGAAATTATTCAATTATGATATTTCAAAACTTAAGTACAATATTTACTATATTATATACGTTTTTTTTTTTTTTTTTTTTGTAGGATATTTTAAAGTTAAACAGAATATTCACCTTTTCAATTTAAATCAATTGGGTGCTTGCACTTAAAAAAATCACAAATACCCACACATGTGATCCATGACGTCAGATAAGCAAAATGGCGTATTAAAATTGAGCTAAGTTTCTTTACATAAATTAGAATGTTAATTAACTTTAAGTAAATTAAATACAGCGCCGTATCACAGCATTGAATTTGCTGAAATATAATTCTTTCCTGCCTAAGTCTTTTACTTAACTTGGATTTTTTATTTGCTTATATATTTTATTGTAAACGTGATATATTTTTGTTTTGTGTACCTGGCAACTTCGATGCTTAATTAGTTTGCTAATGTTCTACATGGCTACGTGCCTGTGTTTGCGTTAGGTAAGAAATATTGAAAGAATTGAAATATTTGTGCAAGAATCATAGTAAAAGAATATAGAATGTGCCCATTAAGATAAATGATACTTAAAGGGCTTGGCTTACTCGAAATAGAATGGAAAGAGCAGTTGTTGTCGTAAACTATAATATGCTACGTTTTAGCACCCAATCAGGATTGAGAAACCCGTCATTGTAAAATTTAAAATAAAAAAAAAATCAGCGTTCATTACGTTTACGGATATGAAAATCAAAACAAAAAAAAAACTATTAAAAGTAACATTCACATATTTGCAAACCGAATTCATCGAAAATGTTAAAGAACAAAACAGAACCCTTCAGTAAAGTTAGAATATTAAACAAATATTTATAGACATCTCCATCACCAGTTGCACTTCAGCTGTGAAGATGAAAGCGGCTAATTTGTTTTAAATTCATAAAGCCATAAAAGAATAGGTTTTTCTATCTGGAAAGATGCACTAAATCCACTTGAAAAACCGTTTCAGAGCAATCAGTTTACTTAAGCAATCCATCAACAGCACACTGCTACGTATCAAACAGACACGTTGGCTGATAGCCAACATCAACGAAATTGCTCTAATAATAAGAAGAAAAAAAATGCTAGAAAACTACAGGAAGATGTTAACAGACTTCCAAATATTATTCCAAAAAAGTTCTACTTTTAAAAAAGCTATTAAGGAAAAGTTTAAAAATAGTCACAACCTTAAAATTAAAAAAAAAAAATTGCTGATTAGCTTCGACAAAGCATTTCAAATGAATAAAATAATTCACTAATTATGTTATCAAATAAATAAGGAGACTATGTTGACGTGAATTCTCCGCAGGCTAAAATGGAGGAAATAGTACAGATTCCTTTTTTATCTATATATGATCCGTAATTTTTTAAAAAAAGGGTAATAAAAAAAAGCGTTCATGCTTGGCGAAATTTTATAGCGCCATTTTAATTCGCAAAGTTATCAAACTAATATACAAGTAGTAAGCATAACAGGTTAGTTCAGTATCTATTAATATTCTCTTTGAGAATTGATTTGTTTAAGGATGCTTATATTTTATTTTGAAATTTTATTTTTCCAAATAAGATCATCAAGTGTTCACTTTGAAAAAAGCTTACAGATTCTTCATTATCAGGGGTCTGTCCAGACATTTTGTGAAAGGTCCGTTTTTGTAAAATTGTGAAAAAATTACTCGTAATTTGTGAATATAAAATAAGCGTTAAGTTACATTCTTTCAACCAGGGTCCGCTTTTGTGAATTTGTGCAAACAGGGTCCGTTATGCCAAAAAAAAAACTTTTTCAAGGAATTTTTAAATTGTAAAGACATACACGATTATGCTCAACACTGTAAAATTATAATTAAAAAAAATTAAATTTTAAAAAATAGACAGTAATTGCAGCTACTAAATTAGCGATGCAACCTACAAATATTTGGTATTTAGCCTATACTGCTGAACGCAGAATATTCATTTCGGACGAATAAAGGAAGCGTCTGCCGAAGACAAGATTTAGTTCGTTTACATCTGTCTTTCTCCCCCCCCCCCCATTCCTGGGAAGGGCTTATTCGATTAACAAAACAATAATGAAGATAAACAAATTTGTGAAGGGTCCGATTAAATGATAATTTTTTTTTTTTTTTTTTTTTTTTTTTGAAGGGTCCGTTTTTAAGAAAAATATTTTGTGAAGGGTCCGTTTTTATGAAAAGATATTTTGTGAAGGGTCCGTTAACGGACTCAAATTTCTTCTAAACAGACCCCTGATTATTATAACCTAGTAAATCTTTAATTGAATTAAGGATGAATTTTATTAATTAAATTCCATTTTTAAATGCAATATGTAATTGTTAAAGGGTGCTCTAATCTTTATGCTGGATTGGATTGCATGTAAATATATCCATGAATGTAAATATATTTAATTGGTAAATATTTATTAAGGTACCAGATAAAATTTTCCCTTCACATCGGATGCACGCAAAGTACATCTCTAGTACATTCATATTCGGAGGAGAGGGGGTTTGTTATTTGCTTGCTTATTTAACTCTGACAATAGGTTAGGAAGGGTATGATCAATGCTGACGTTAGACATTAAGGCTTTCTTACTTCAAAATTTAAAAAAAAAATAATAATAACAATAACAACTGTCACAAAAAGAGCTACTCGTGAAAAATTTCAAATTCGCAATAAAAGTAGAAAGTGGGGGAGGGGAAATCAGAAAAAAATTCTTAGAAGAGTTTAAGAGTAGTGAATACAGGAGATTCCAACATAATATTCCACTAAAATTTTCACAAAATGAATTAAAACGTAAATTGTTGCTTATGCAGAGTTACAAATTTCATTCGAATTTAATCTTGAAATCATATTACTAGAATAAAAAAAACAAAGTAAAGCAAAAACCAGGCGGTTGTGTTTTGCTCATTTTTGTTGACAAGAATACACACTAAAGTTACCAAAAAAGACAATTATGCAATATTTGAATGGCTCCTTAGTATGCATTGCGAAAAAATTGTTTGGGTACTTATTTTGTAGACTAACGTAAAGTCAAGAAAAAATTTTAGATTCCTCAGCAAGCACCTATGGAGTTATTAAACATGGAATATGTCAAGCTCTTATGTCCCTTTTAAATTTAAGATTGGAGAAAATAACCCTATAAAAAATTACATAAGCATAAGGAGGCGCTATTCGCAAATTAGTAAAATGATAGTTATATTTCTTGAGGTATAAATAGCTACACATTTAATCATTTTTTTCTGACACGAACTATTTAAACTGAAACAGGAAATTGAGAAATCTGAATAAATCATAGCTTGCGACATTAGCGAACTGAAATAAATTTAACCGAGAATAAAAACAAGCTATTTAATGCAGTTTATGAACGCAACCGCGACGAGGAAGTTCTTCACGGTGCACACTTCATAAATTCGAAGAATTAACCATATTTGAAGAGTTAACTCACACAAGTCATAACCATACATGATGTCATTGCCACTTTAGGGCAAAGATTGGCGACCCCGTTGAGTTAACAGCTGTGACGATAAAAAGAATAATTGCAGGGCTCTAAACCTTGAATCTTATTTACAACTTTCGACATGATTTTTATTAGATATATTTAGATAGATGCCAATCAAGTTTGGTGAAATACTGCGGAAAATGAATAAATTTAGCATAACAAACACTCGTTTGCTTTCAAAAACTACGATTACGATTTAATCTCATGGTCTGCTTCTTATTTAAAAATCGGTTTTTATTTTTTAAATCTCAGTTTTTAGAGAAAAAAAATTAAACTAGTTTAACCAATGTAACGCACTCCCCGCAACAGTCAGTCGTCGGTCAAAGGGGTAATGGAATTTAAGGCTTCAAAATTTCGAGACCAACGGCACAACAGTGGCCATGTGCATGCCTTTTCTTTTTTTATTAACTTCCCGAAAAGGTGGTGGTACCCATTGATTTGATTCGTTTACCACTGAGGATATTTCACGTCAGCATTGTGGTCGGTGCAAGCCAGATGCGGAATTCGTATCGACTGGGATTCGAATCCGGTTCGCCTCATTGGAATGCGAACGCTGTATCCCCTGAGCAGCTCAGTTTAACGAACGTACTTTTTAAAACGAGAATAAAACTTTACAACAGTTTCCCTCCAAAAAATAAAATCCGTTATTTTTTAGGGGAATTATTATATTAATTGGAAATTTAAATAACTGAAAAGGGGCAGCCCAAGAATTACGAAAGTACATAATGAAGGAGGGGTTAGTGATCTGCAAATCTTTGCTCACAAGAGAGAAAGGGGTAGACACAACGCTTACATAACGCACTAAAATTCCTTTATTTTCTTTTTAAAAAAAATAAAAACACGGGAAAATAAATAAATGCAAAATAAATGCATGAAGAAAAATTTCTATAAGTCACACTCGTAAAATTCAAATTTAATTTGAGAAAATAAGGCAAATAAAAACTTCAAGGAGCTATGAAAAATCTATAAAATAAATTCTTCCTATATAATTTCGTAACGCAAATTATGCTTTCAAACAAAAATTTTTTTTATTTAAATTTAACAATAAATTCCATAACTAAAAACAAGGAGTGTTCCAATTTTCTTACGTAAACATGGGAGGGGTTTAAAATTTTCGAATTCGATTTTTTGCTGACAAGAGGAGAGTTCGAAACAGCTAAAAACATTTGAAGGGTCTCCAACAATCAAAAAAATCGTTTGGTGAATGATATTTTATTAAAAAACGAGAAAAAGATTTGAATGTTATTTCATTCATAAAAAACTATAATCCATTAGGCATAAAAAAAAATCATTTGTCTAAATGAATAAGCGGAAATTAATCTTTATTTTTCTTACGCAATTAAAATACCACTGTTTATGTCATACAAATACATTTTATGACACTCGAAAATTTTTTTAAATTAATTTTAAAACACGGACGTTTATCTTAGTTTTTAGCTAAGCAGAAAACAACCAATGGAATACTCTATAATTAAATATAATTCCATATTGTACACCGACAATCCAAACAAACTAAAATGTCTCTTTCTTTTTGAAAATCACCTGTTCTTTTAGCAACGGTAAAAGGCACAAGGACACGAGGAAATCTTCAAAAAAACGTTAAATAAACACTACTGAGTTTATGGAATTTATAACGAGCTGTATAACAATACAACGATTATCAGGTGGGAGTATCTATTGCGCATGCCTGGATCCAAGGTCAGTTATCCAGACGACGGCGAGATCGGAGTAGAATGAATGAATCATCATATTGTGCCAATCAATGAACTGCTGAAATAAATGAATGAATTTGAAACCTGTGTTATCAATTACCACGACAATCAAATTGTGTTCGATTGACGCCGAATCTGGATAAATACATTTACGGTTGCAATCAAATATTGCGAAATTGAATTGCTTACACATCAAATTTTGTTTTTATATTAAATGTGTAAACCTAAACTTTTTCTAACTAATTTGATTAATTTTCATATGGAATTTGAACGTCTGTAATAGATGTTATTTGCCATATCTTTTCTTTTCTTTGATATTATAAATTTCCATATAAAAATGTTATGAATTATAATTAGATTTCAAATTTTTTCCATGCAAACGATTTCTTCCAGCAAACGATTCTAACTTTGGTACTTATGTTTCTCTGGCTTAATTTAATTCTTAATTTTATTTTCGAATAATATCTGATAACACACAGGCACCCCAGGATTTTTTTTCTTCTTTTTCTTTTGTATATAAATTGTAATATGACGTAAAGTTTCTTAAAATTTAAAAAAGACTTTAAATCCAGGTGTTTTTAATAGAAAAGTAAATTCAAATTTTTAATAAAATTCATAGTCTAGTAATTGTTTGAAATTTATATTCTAGTATTTAATAGTCTAGGTGTAAGGGAAAAATTAAAGAGATCCGATACCGGGTGAAATAAATCTAACAATTAACTCTATATTCAACATATTAACTCTAGTTTCTGCAATAGTAAATGTAGAACAAAAACGAACTTTCTAAATTTCAATTATCAGAGAATAACGACCGTAATCATTGGCGATAAATAGCAACCATAATTTAGAAAATTTCGATAGCTTTCTATACAAAAACAGTTCAACATAAGGGCGAATGAAAAGCAAAGGTTAAAGCAATAAACCTAAAGGGCAAGACAGAAAGCGTTTATTTAAAGTGACTATATCTTAAAATATAGAGGCAAAAGTCGTGTTTCCCGAAACAGGTAAGAAGAGGGCACTTTTACTCGAGATTTAAATTACTTCCTCAAGTGGAGGGAAATAGAAAAGATAAGTTAATGCAGTCCTTTAATTTCTCACCTGGTCTGGCTACATCAAGTACTTGAAATTCAGCAGGGCGAGTTTCTTTTTTTTATTTTTTTTTAAAGAAAATAGAATAAAAATCATCTTTAGAACTCACTTGAAAATCTTATTTTGAGGGAAAAGTGCCTCTGCTATTCACGTAACTCAAAAGATATCATGACAGAGCCGACAAAGGAAAGGTTACAGAGGAGTTGTCTTATTTAGTTTTTGGGTGAAAAAAGAAAAAAAAAGCAATTCGAGCTTTTTTTAAACATGCTCTTGAGGGGAGGGGGAGGGGTGCATGGTCATTTTAATAGAGAACATAATAAAGATAAAAAAAATTATAAAAAGTATAAAAAAAGTTGACAGTAGAATAAGACATTCTACAGTATTTTATTAACCCATGTAGGGCCAATGCCCCCACGAACTCCTTTAAAAAAAGATTAAAGACCTTTAAACTTAATTATTTCATTCGGGGAAAAAAGAGAAAATCGTGTTCATAAATAGTAATAATATAAATTTCTGTATTTTGAATTTAAATTATGTGACTGCGATATTTTAAAACTGAAATGGCAACACTAAAAAACATTAGTGTAACCATAAGCACTCGACCACTTTTTCCTTAAATGGTAATTTGCACATAACTATAAAAGGTTGCAATTTCACAGCAATAGCCTGAAATGGGTTAAAGACCTGAAATTATTGCTCCAATCGAATGCTCCCTAGAAACTGACAACAAATCTCACACAATTCCGAAGATTTGTTAAATAATAATGTTGTCCAAAGATTGTTATTAAAAAAAAAAAAAAAAAAAAAAAAACAAGAAAGATGTAGTTTGCAAAAAATAAAATCTTAGAAAAAATTTAGGCTTATCAGAAATTTAATGTATGCCCCTTCATATAAAAATTAATTGCATATACAGAGCATACGCTAGGTATTTCAAATTATTAGCAAGTATTAGCCAAGTATCAAAAGTCTTCGCCAAATGCAAACCTCAACTATTTTTCATATTAATTTTTTCCCCATAGATAACTATTTTAGGGTAGTTTGTTTCAGGCTTATATTATTCGGACCCAATTCTAATTAGTTATGCAGCACATCAACTGAAAATTTCTGTAATCGAATAAAAAATATTGATTTGTATAAAAAAAATTCATGGAAAAAATCATTTTCCAATACATTCGCCAAAACACAATTTTATCGCATTCGGCGAAGTGGCAAATGCTTAGTACAAACCCGTATAACTTCGATAGCATTACCAAAAATTTATTTATTGTTTAGAACTAATTAAAAAATAATGCTTTACTCATTAAATTGTTTGTCAACGAATTTTTATAAAATAAAATAAAAATATTCGGTACGGTACATTTTTTATATATTTACAATTTTTCACAAATTTACAAAAAAGTTCGAACAATTAAAGGTTCAGAATTGGGTCGATTGTTCAACACCGGTTATAAAATAAAATAAAACAGCTTCAGGTATTTTAATAAGCTCCTTGGATAGAAAGGGGGGGGCAGACAATGGTTATTTGTATAGAAAGACACGATATCAATTAAGCATTGAAACTATAGCACTTAAAAAAACACATTTACCTCCTTTTAATGAAATCTAAACGAAGAATAACAGTTTTGTTTTGCTAAACATTCCAAACAAGTTTAATTTCTATTTTTCTTATAAAATACGGCTATGAGAGAGAGAAAAAAATTATTACGACTTCGAAATGCTACAAACGCTCGATTGAACAGAATTACTACACTATTATCTCTCTTTTTTGTGGAAATCGAGCAATCAAAAGCACATTTATTCACGCAATGGTATTTTTGTTTCTGCCCAATGGTCTTTAACCACACAACGGCGCATTCTAATTTTCAGGGAGACGGAAACAGCTGTAGATACAACATAAATGATTCTTTAGTTGAGAGATTTTGTGGTCAGATTTCCTGCAAGAATGCGGAACAGTGTAGGGGAGAAAAAAAAAGAATAAAAAAATTATAATCCGTAAAATTACCTGTACGAAAAAAAAAATAACTTTCAGTCACCTACGAACTCAACACAACCAAATAGTACCATCATCTTCAAAGATTTGGTACTGAATATTCTTCAAGATGTATTTAACTTTCTTAAGGCAAAGTCAATAATGCAAATGGTGCAACAGTGCATGGAGCACGGCTCATCTAGCTATTTAGAATGCGATAAACTGAGCCTGATATAAAATCTGTCCAATGTCTAAAGTGCATGCGAAGAAATACTGTAAATATTTTATAATGTCGAAAAATACATTAAAAAAACACAGATTATTAGAAAGATTGATGTGTGACAAGGAAAAAATACAGTTGTTGTACAATATTTCGAGTAAGCCGGTTTCAAACAGGTTACAGGTCTCTTACTGAACGAACCTAAGTTCGAATCCTTTTACCGTCAGGCTGACCTAGAAAGTTCTCGATGTAACACAAACATAAGCTAGTTTCACCAAAAAAGTTCATTATGAGATGCATTTTATCCTATGATATTTGTATATCCCGGCCCTTGTATGATCCAAGGGCCGAGACAGCCTGGTTGGTAGGTCACTGGGCCCATGTGTAAGAGGTCATGTTTTCGATCCCAGCCGGCCGAAGACTCCCTGTGTAGTAAATGGTGACTGATGCACGCTAAATCTGCGGAGTCACAAATTCCTCCATGTTCCCATAGCAAATCATACCTCTATGGGTATTGATCCAGGAATTTCCCAGTCTTCTTGATAGGATTCAAAATTACAAGGCTACGGAGTTAAAACATTAGTAGTCGAAAACCCAAAATTGGGTCGGTTGTTCCATGGCGGTTATAAAATAAAATAAAATGTTTGATCCAGAGCCACGATGACCCAGGGGAGAGAGCGCTCAGGTTCGAATCTCAGCGATGGCTGGTGATACGAATCAGCTCGGTGCTCGCATCGACCATTATGCTGATGTAAAACATCCTCTGCGATTGACAGATCATGGGTTAAAATTCATTTGTCATCGGGCTAACCGTAGAAAATTTTCGTTTTTTTCATGTAGCGCACATGCGGATTAGTTCCTTCGAAAAGTCCTACACAAAGGATAGTTCGCCTCAACGATCCAGAAGTTCCTTGCCTTCTAGGTTGAAGAACATAGATAGTTTCAAATCCGATATTGTACAACGTTGGTTATAAAATATTTCAGGAAAACCTTGATTTTATTAGGTCAATACTCAACAACGACCAGTAAGGAAGGGTTCAATCGAAGAAGCGAAAGTGTGGCCTTACTCTGAAGGCACACAAAGGAACAAAAGAACACAGTATGGATTTCCCAAGAAGAGTTGGGGCACATACCTCAAAAAGGCGGTACTCCAGGCTCCCTATAGCTTATTGTTCCCTCCTTCAAAAATTCCAATTTTTCATTCAACCTGAGCTGCATCTTGACAAGTATGCTTAACGGTAATTTATAATGGGTTTATAGGAAATTGATGACACTGGAACTTGATATTTCATTATAAAACGACAAAATTAAATTGATTAATAGGATTCGATGTTCGAGTTTTTGATTAAATTAGAACTAGTCCTTATTGTCTTTTTATCATCCTGCATTTAAAACTCTTAAAAAGTTATGCACGAGGCATTTCAGATTTGATTTGTTTTTCTATACAGATGATAATGATGGAGAGATGATAATGGCTCAGAATAACTTGTTGGAAAGAGAAAAGATAATATTTTCTTAATAATAATTCTTTTTAAGATAATAATTCTTTTTTATTATTATTTCTTGTTCATATCAATTGGCTGTTATTTTTAAAATTAAAGTTTTTAGCATTATTTAAGGAGTTGAAAAGATATTGTAGATTAGTTGCCCATAAAAAAATTTAAAAAAAATAAATAAAAAAAACCCCTACTAACTCTTGATAATTAATGATTAAAAAAAAGTTAAGCCTTAGGTGACCTTGGTAGTTAAGGCTGTTTTTCGAAGTCACCGTCGTAATATGAATGCTTTTTTGCGAATAATATGCTATTTACATAACTGTTAGGTCAAGTTTAGCCTATTTTCGAAGAACAGCGTTAAGAAAGAAAAAAAAACTTATTTTAAACAGTTACGGAAATTCTCAAAGATCGTAATTTGTGATTACTCAACCGTAAGACCACAATCTTGACTATGAAATCGTAGTAATTATGTATAAATCATAATAGTTAGCACCTCTGAAGCTGAGCTGAAACTATATTTTAATATTTAAAATAGCAAAATTTACGCTCCGATAACTCAAAATAAATCTAACTAAAAATTATTTTAGCCATCATTTTACATTCATATCTAAAAGCAACAATGCACAGTGTCTCAGTTAAGAACTAATAATAATATTGGTGCACAAAGCACATTAATAAAACCTTAAAAGCACCTATCTGGTTTCTTCTAAAAAAGATTATTTTAGGAGATTAAAAAGGAAAGAAAAAAAAAACTTTAAGAAAAAGAGAAGCTTATTTTTCGATTGTTTTCAACCCTTTCCTCAGGTTTTTGACAATAAAAAAAAAATTTTAAAAAAGATTTTGCAAATTTTTACTTTTACTAGTATAATTATTTTTCAAAATGTGAAAATGTTGACTGCTATGCATAAATAATTAAATTATTTACGTAAGTTAAGTATTATTATGACCTTAACTTAAAATTTGTATTATAACCCGCCTCCTGGGTTGAATGAAAACCCAAAAGCAATTAACACGCTCTCTCTAATTGTTAACATGTTCTCTCTAATACTTGCTCTTCAGCAAATGAAGCTACTAAAAATGAAGATCAAGGTAGAAGAACGGTTTAAGTGCATGAAAGCTGAATCTGAGGGGAAAAAAATGAATTTTGCGAGCGGGTAGTAACAGTTAATTACGCGTTATTAATTTTTCAAACCTTAGTAATCCTCAAAATGCAACTGATAGCGATCCAATCGTCAATTTTGTGAAAAATGGACATTCAACATTTCGTTACCCGATATTTAAATTGGATTCAACAATTTTATCGATTAGCATGAAGAAAGTGCGCAAAATTCTGTTAATAATAAAAGAAATTGGAACTGATGGAGCTATTAGATTCGTTCGTAATAAATGTTATTGTTAAAATCGAACCTCAAAATTATTTTTTTTAATGGGCCCTTCACAAAATATTTCTTTTGAAAATTGGTGTCGATAACGTCTTTAATTCATTATATTAAACCCACAACCCTTTCAAAGGTATGTTGTTTTATTATTTTTTTTTATTTCATAACAGGACTCTAGAAAGAAGAAGAAAGCGATCCCACGGAAATTTTAAATTCTTTTATTATGAGTAGATTTTTCGAAACTTCACAACAAATAGAACCTTTTACAAAAAATCTGGGATATTTTTTACGATTTCAAAAAGAAAAAAATAAACAATGACCATTCAGAAGAAGTCTGGAAAGACCCTTGCACTTAAATATTTACTTAAAAGTTTAATATACACATAAGCCCTCATAACGTTTAATAATTCTCTGCATAGGAGAAAAGACGAATAGATCTCCGCGACGAATTCATTTATAGTTTGTATATTTAATTTAGCCTCATTATAAATGTAATCGATAACTTCAGTTTTCCACATTTTTAACAATAAAATATATGTATTTTCCGATAATATATATATATACATGAAATTTAAAAAAAAATGAACAAAATTAAAAATATAATCTTTAACATAATAATTTCGATAACAAAAATGGGGGGGAAACAGTTCGACAAATATAATAAAGGATAAACTTATTCATTAAAAAGAAATGCACATACTAAATATAAATTACAATAATCCATCAAATATAAAATTTCCTAAAAATGTACTTACATGTAATCTACTTATTCGATTTTTATACGGTAAAAAAAGTTCCGAACGAACAATTTAAAAAATAATAATAACCATTTCGAGATTAAGGTATTCTTAAACAAGATGTAAACAACACCGTTAACAAATAATCTAAAATTTAAAACAAATAATCATAATTAAAGTTATAATAATAACAACAAGAATGCTGATGCAATCAAAATGATTATACCGCACAAAAGTTAAAAACATTATTCTTTTAAAAAACAAAAAGCATGATATATTATATTTTGTGCTAATCAAAAGTTATGGAACATAACGGCATCACACCACAACAAAGATCAGTCATAAAACTCACCTGTTAAAACATCCACAACAAGTGCACGATGCTATCCGAACGATATTATTCCAAGCCGGTACTTGTAAAAAGAATGTGTTCACAAACAAAAATGATCACACCACCTTAAACACAAAATGTAACAAGATTTCACAAAATATCCATCGGATTATGGCCGGATACAAAACCACATAACCAAAAAAAAACTTATTATTAATTCCAAAATAAAGCGAATACCTTTAAAACGATATCACAACTTTCACACAACCACTCTACTTCGAAGAAGTTTTCGTCTGCAAGATAAAACCTGAGTGAAAATTCATTGTGACAGGAATCTTTCCTTGCGCATATTATAGCTAGCTAAATTCGTCCTTTGCGCATAATGGGTGGAGCATATGGAACGGAAGTGTCATTTTTGGAGAAGCTGGGGGAATTTTTTGTGCCGGAAAGAAGTTTTTGACTTTTACTTTTTCATACTATTTTTTTTTTATCTCTTTTACTTGGTTTATCAAGCCAGTAAATATTATTTTACTTTTTTACAATATTGTTTTAATGAAGTGAAGTCTATAAAGAAGATATCCAGTGGTTATTTATTTGGCAACGAATTTACTCACAAATTCAGTGTGTCTGATAAAATATATGTATAGAATGTTTATCGACTCTTCAAATAGAGTATAATCTGTTGTCCTTTCGACGCGATTTGTTTTCTCAATTTCATTTATCTGTTTGTTTTGTTTGTTCTACAAGATTATGCACTTTCTACTGCAGAAAAGTTTTGTTTATTTTAAAGCAGTGCATGGCAATGACGCTATATAAATATACGTATCATTGTTAAATTACGTAATACAACATTAAGATGTTGTTAGGAATGTGTACACGTTGCTCGTTAATGATACGTATTTTCATCATCTCATAGAATTTAATAATCTCATCGAATTGTTATGTTATTTATTATTATCGTTCTTTTTTAATAGCTTAGTGCAGAGCTGCCAATGCTCCGGACTCGACAAAATATTTTAAAAAACGAAATGTTCTGATTTGACTGAAATGTTCAGATTTACGGTTAATTTTGTAAACTTCTTAAAAGGCTCAGCTCAGCTTAACTTGTAACATAAGCCTTTGAAATATTTAGAAGTGGTTTTAAGAAGAAAAAAAATCCTATAAGTAGAATTTACTAAGCCGCCGAAAATCATTACATTGGAAGATTACCACTTGAAAATAACTATCCGGGGCAAGTTTGCATCTCTGCATAATGACTTAGAAGCATTTTAAAATCTAATTTCATGTTAGTTATAATCTATAGTGAAGCCTGTTAAATACGGAAGAAATATCTCAACCTTTTCGGAACGGGCGACTCATAAATATATTCCTATGGAATCAGCAACACTATGGAAAAAAATAAAAAGCGGTAGATTAACTTTGGGCATCGCTAATTTGACAGCCTTATTTTCGCTTTCACTTTAAATCTAATATATGCAAAAGTATGTTTGTTAAAAGTGTAGCTGTATAATTTTTACTTTGAACTAAGTCTTTGTGAGTTAAATAAAGAAAATTATTATTACACCTCCTATAAATAAACTGCTATTAAAATAGTTTGGCTACCAGTTTTATCTTTTTTAACCTGATTGCCGCCACACTGAGAATGCATATATGACTCGCCCGTCTCGAAGAGGTTAACGAAAAAAACCGAAAATTAGAAGAGTTAAGTGACTAGACGGACTGGGTGTGGGGGGGGGGTAAATAATTATTTTATTTTGTTTGTTTCCTTTATGAACTATTGTTGTGAAAACGCAGTAGTGATAAAAAAATACCTATTTGCATATATTCTATAGATTAATTTGAAATCGTTTAGTATTAGCTATCACATTATTTTTGAAGCATGATTGTCACCATTAGTAGCACTTACTCGCATTTACGTTACATGGAGAGGAAAACCTCCCTCGGTAAGGGGATTCTCCGTCCGCCACTGAGGATATTTTATGTCAGTACTGTGGTCGTAGCAAGCTGGAAGCCGTATTCGTATCTGGGATTTGAACCTGAGTCACATCATCGGGTGGCGAACGCTCTATCCCTTGAGCTACCGTGGCTCTAAATTACAATATCCCTTGAACCACTGTGGCTGTGGTCGGAGCGAGACGGGAGCAAAATTCATATTGACCGGATAACGCATATCGACCAGATAACATTAACTTAAATTTTTGATTTTCGTTTTAACGATATTTTTTTCTTCATAAAAACACTTTTTTGATATATTGGGTAGCTTACAGTTCGCCAAAAATACTTAAGCGGTTATAAATTTACTATCAAAGAAAAAAGGGATATTTTTGATATAACAGCCACTCAAATTCTAATAGTTATCACTTTGAAGGTGTCAGAGATTATCTCCCTGATTACTATTCATAACCTCGCTGAGCAGCGGACCCAATTCTTTATGGCTTACGACTATTAATGTTCAACTCAACAGTCTTGTAATTTTGAACCCAATCCAGAAGACAAGGGAACTCCTGGATCAAGTATCTGGAGGAATTTACCTGTTGAGGAGGACTTTTTGAATGGAACTAACCAGCATTTGTTTGACATGGAGAGGAAAACCACGTAAACCTAGCTTAACGGCAAGGGGACTCTAACCCATGTTCCGTCTACCACTGAGGATATTTCATATCAGCACTGTGATCGGTGCAAGCCGGATGCGGAATTCGTATCGACCAGCCATTGCTGGGATTCGAACCCGGTTCACCATCGCTCTATCCCCTGAACCATCACGGCTCCTACGTAATTATTATGGTAAATAAAGACATTTTAAAATATATATTTTGCCATTCCCTCATTGCTTTGGCGGACTATTTGGGGGCATGTTGATTATCCTTCGCCAACACAATACTTTTTACAAAAGGAATTTTCCCGATACACTCGTAATATTTTCCATATAAACGGAATACACAGAATAAATGAAAACTCTGACGAAAATAAATACTTAAAATGCAATATTCTATTCCTGCTTTCAAAATTGCTAAAATATCCACCATTCTGCTATATTGTCCACGCTCCACGAAATATTATATATAGTTCAACTTTCCAGTTCTTGAACTATAAAAAAAAAATTCCACCGAATAAAAATGTTCCTAACTTTCACAGTCACCCAACCACATCATTTCATTCAAACCCTCCATTAGTATCACCGACAGTTCCACATGGCTTCCATTTCGAACAAAAACGTTCTATTGTTATGCACCTGAAAGCTTCTCGTTACTTACTTGCTGGAGGTGTCCCTCGGAATTACAAAAAAATTATATTCTAATGCTGAAGGGCGCGTGATATTAAAAAACCCCACCTCCTCCCAACCTCCCCTTCATTATTAATTCCAAACAACAGTCATCTGAAAAATCGTTTGCATCGTACAGTGTAGGTTCTTGAATAATAGAATGATGTGAAAAAGAGGCAATATTTAGAATCATTTCTTTTACTTCACGGTATCGTGAGTGTTGTATTTAGGAAGCATCACGCCCCTTATTGAAATTAGTGAAACATTGAACACGACGCACGGATCTTTTTTTTTAGATTCTTTTGTTTCGAAACGAATAATATGTATTCATGTATTTAAAAGTCACCCCTTTTTGTTTGTTGAAATTTTTGTTGGCGAGGTCAATAAACGTTTAAATTATTCCCTAATTTACATAACTATGCAATTAAAATGTTCGGCGATATAGAAAACTCATATTGACTCGTCGAACTTTTAAAATAGCATTTTTTTTATTAGTTTGAAATCTTAAAAATGCTGGGGGAAATATATATTCAGGATGAAATAGACATTTATATTTCTCCCGCGAGAAGTATTTTTGTATAAACACGTATTTTTTTTTAATAATAAAAAATTTTTTATTGCTTCTTTCACGATTTATGCCAAAACTTTACGGTTTTTCCTAACTCTGACATTTACGAACTCACATATTATGGCGGACATTAACAGTCGTCAGTCAATTAAAGATTTATCTCTATGTCACCAGGGGGGGGGGGGATATTTAAGGGTATTTGTCTGCATTGCTCCTATTATCTTAACCCCATTTAAATAAGGTTTGGCTATTTTAATATTACACCAATGTGATGAATGAGTTAGGTCCCCTGACGGGGGCGAAACTTAGATAACAACCTCACATAGGCATAGGTACATATATTTATAGAATGACTATTTTTTTCAAAGATACATTTCAAATAAGAAATAATTAGGTCAACAGTATTTATGTTTTCGGAAACAGGGTTCTAAAGGGGGGGGGACAAATTAAATTAATGAAATGTCTGTGGATACATACTTGGCAACTTCTTACGATTTATCAGAACTTTTTTGAGAAGTAGTGAATTTAATAACTTAACATTTTATTTATTGATTTAATAAATTAAATTTGGTGCATACATTGTATTTAGTGAAATATTGACTAATTACCAAAAATGATCAATTACCAAAAGTGATTTTTCCACCACTATAGTGGTGGAAAAATCACCTAAAATTTTTTTATGTTTCATGAAAGAACGAAAAAAAAAAAGGCAGAAAACCATTAAAATGTATACTTTTAATTAGAAAATTATTGAAATTCTCACAGAATTAATTAGAAACTAAGATCTGATCATTATAGAAAATATCACAAGACGAATTTTATGTGAGCTGAAAAAAATCTTAAGAAATCTTTGTTCAAACTTAATTCACCCTAAAGATATTCAAAATGTCTTCAAAAATTCTAAGATACTTTGGAGATAGAATTAAATCTTAAGAAATTCTTCAGATTTCTGAAGAATTTCTTAAGAAAATGATATTTTCTTAAGAAAATCTTAAGATTATTTTTAGTAGGGTGGTGTCAAAAAAAGATCTGTTGATACTATCAGTTCAGATAAAACAAGTAGAATACAGAACTGATCAACATCTATTCATACAAGTACCATACTGTTGTCAGCAGACATCAGTTGAAGTGTGAAATACAGACAAGTATATACCAATAGAGTACCTACTGATCAATATCTATTGATACCTATACACTGCTGATATCAGTTGAAATATCAATAGAAACAAATGCAGACCAATAAAATTCTCTTGATCAATATCTATTGATACCAGTATACTACTGATATCAGTTGAAATGTCAATAGGAGCAAGTACAGACCAATAGAATACCCTACTGTTCAACATCTATTGATACCAATGCACTACTGATATCAGTTGAGATATCAATCGAAACAAGTACAGCCCAATAAAAATCTATTGATATCAATAAATGTTTTTATTGATTTCGATTGATCATTTTTTGTAGGGTACATATCAAAAATTCAAAGTATCATATGAAATGCAGCTTTATCGCAGTTGTGATTCTTTTAAAGAGTTGGCGTAATTATCCTTATTCTAGAAGGTTTTTCTATTTCATTCGCTACCAGTTTATTAAAACTTTTGCAGGAAGCGGAGCAGTTAGCATTCCTGCAATAACCCATTAAAGGCTAGTCATAAAAAGTGATCTGCACATGAAAAAAGTTGTATTATCTTCATATTTCTTGTGGAAGTATATATATATATTTCTGTTTCATACCACTTAAACTTTGACTTCAGATACAAATTTAAATATTTATACTATTATTACATTATGGTAGACAGACTTGCTTAGTTTTTTCATCCTCATATCAAATCATAATTAACTGATAGATGGATCTGATTTTTGTTGATATTTATATTATTAATACATCATGGTGGACAGGCTTATCTTGTTTCTTCATCCTGATATTACATTATAACTAATTAATGGACGAGTCTGATTTGTCATAGTAGGCAAAAGAAACTCTTTTGAGGCATTAAAAGTCCAAGATTAACGTGAATATTGCTACTGCTGAGAAGAACCTTATTAGTAGGCTGCTATAGAAGCTGTTTAAAAAGAAAGAAATATTTTTTGTGACTACCACCCTCATAATCCCCTCTTTGGTATCCTTAGGAGCTGAATCCAAAAGTAACACAATTTGAAATTTTACAGTATTTTTATTTTTGTACAACTCTTCTTACGTCTAGAATTAGTCACGAGATTTCAATAAACGTCCTTATTAGTCGTCATCAAAGGTAAAAGAGAGAGGGCGTACAGATGACGTCAAATCGTGGGATTTGACCATGATGCAATACTTTCTGAGCTTTAAAAGGGGTGTGACTCTCAACTGATCACCTCCAGGCACTCTTTTGTTTTTTTTTAACGGTAAACAACTTTCTCCTCAAATTGGCTTTCAATAATGAAAAAGAAAGCCTACTTCCACACAAGAAGTTTAATTAATTTTTTTTCCGAATTGAGAAAGATCGCATTTTAATTAATTATTTTTACGGATACGCGATTCGATTAATATACTTATTGTCATTCTTTATTTTCTTCTTTTCAAACCTCAAGTCTTCGTTTTCTAAAGGTTTCTATTAAAAAAGAAGCAGGATCTAGTTTGCCAAGTTTGATGGTTGCAAGTTATCGCTTCCAGTTATCACGGAAGATTTTATTTTATTTAAATTAAAGTTTTAAAAGTGAAGTAAAGTGAAATAAAGTATCAGCCTGTTGTGAGCCAAGGGGATGGTGGGGATGAAGGCTCCGTAATTTTGTGACGAACAGAATGATGGCAATGTGGCATTGCTTGCAATACTGCCTTTATGGTACGCCTTTCAGAACACTTTCAGACATCAGTATCACGTGGTTTCGAGAACTATGGTTACGAAGGTAAGTCACTTCGTATTGGGGTGTGGGGTGAATAGTTTTGCCTTGATTTGGCACGAATGGACGTGGTAACCTTTGCTTTGCGGTCAATCGACTCTTTCATACCTCCAAATGCACCCTCATTAGAAATGTAGACACTTCTTGTTAAAATAGCACCAGACTTTATGTCTGGAGGAGTTCTCGTTACAGCGGATCAGTACTTTCCTCACAAGCTGGTGCCCATCGATCAAAATGTGGACTTCAAGCCGCCCATGGGAATCGAACATCAGTCCTTTACAATGACAATCCTTGAGTCAGAGCTGTACATTTATCGTGGTAGAAATAATTATGTTAAGATATTTCATTCTTAATTGTAAATTTGATAAGATAATATTTTAACTATCTTTACCTACAGAGAGAGCAAAATATTAGTTTTTATAGGAACTATAAAAGGGTTATTATTTCTTCCTTCGTATATTCAAATACCCAACGCATGAAAAGATAATTAACATTATAGATAAATAAAGAGTAATTGCTTGTAATTTTCCCACTATAATTAAAATAATTTATAGTTAGATAAAAATAAATTATCTTAGAATTGTAAAACATGAAAAAAAACTCAAGGAGATATAAATTTTAGAACGCGATGATGTGGAAAGTTTCACGGAAGTTGCAATAAATCTTTGAAATTTTTATTAATGTATTCCATACAAAGAACATAATTGTTAGTAACAATGTCTTTTTGAACACTGTAATGTTCGTTTTTGTTAAACAGAAGTGACCTTGTGTATGCTAGTTAATCTTCTTTTAGATGCAGTTGCAAATACTGCACATCACTAAATACATTTAAATACTGTTTTTTTTGCATAATTCGAAGGTTTTAACGTTTATTTTTCAGGAAATTTGAATGAAAAACCAATTATTATTATTTTTTTACAATGCACTAATATAGTCTATAAAACGAGAAAACGATGGAAGATTGTAGAACTTTTACATTTATTATTATTTTATTTTTTACTTGCAAGTAACTCGCGCTTCATCATGTGTATCTTTCAACTAACTATTTTTCAGTG
The DNA here is from genome assembly GCF_982258835.1 of Parasteatoda tepidariorum. NCBI lineage: Eukaryota > Metazoa > Arthropoda > Arachnida > Araneae > Theridiidae > Parasteatoda > Parasteatoda tepidariorum. The sequence goes on along the minus strand of NC_141758.1, from coordinate 11,269,302 downwards.
TTTGTATCGCACTGACAATTAAAAAGATAATAACTATTTTAGATTCATAAGTTGTTAATTAAATTTGGAAAATTATAAAAATTTACGTAAAAAATAATAATTTATGATATGTATATAAAAACATCATTATGTAATTTATTATTACTTTTTTTTTAAACTTAAAATTTTGAAATGAGCTATTCAAGGCACGTGCCCGGGTATCGTAAATAAATTGCACTTCATCATGTGTATCTTTCAACTAACTATTTTTCTATATTTGTATCGCACTGGCAATTAAATGAATAATAATTATTTTAGATTTCCAAGTTGTTAATTGGATAAAGAAAATTATAAAATTTACATAAAAAAATAATGATTTATAATATGTATATAAAAATATTATGTCATTTTTATCTCGTTTTTTTTTTTTTTTTTTTTTTTTTAGAAAAAAAATTAAAATAGCTATAGACCTGCAGCTCATATATTCTTCGAAGTTATTTTCGGGAGCTCAACATTCGAAAAAATCAACCCCAAAGTGTAAATAATTTTGCATATCTCTTAACACATTCAGTCATGCTAAATTCTGTCGTCTTACTTTTAGTTCTTAAATTATAGCCACCTTTATATTTTTTTGAAATTTTAATAAGAGATTATATGTAAGCAAATAATAAAGATCTTGTTAAAATTGCATCGAAAAATATTCAATTTACGAGCACGTGTAATTTAATATATGATTTGAAATAAGTGTTTTTGACCTTATAATACGTTACAAATTAAGAACATTTTTGAAACTTTTCCCCTTAAAGTAATAAAATTTAAGCACATTAAAAAAAATCAAGCAAAAACTGCATCAAAACTATTTAATTCACAACCACGCTTAATTTTAATATGATTTGTAATAAGCGTTTTCGACCTTATAACAAAATATGAAAATTTTTCTCATAATTTTTTGAAACTTTTCCTCTTAAAGTAATTGCATTTAAGTAAGTAAAAAAAAATCGGAGTAAAAACTGCATCGAAAACTATTCAATTCACAAGCACGCGTAATTTAATAAATGATTTGAAGTAAGCGCTTTTGAAATTCAAATACATTACTCTATTTTATATTTATACTCTATTTTTATACTCTATGTTATATTTTGCCGACCAGATGCGCCGAGTGGTTAGCGTGCCTGACTGCGGAGCCGACGGTTGCGGGTTCGAATCCCACTCAGAGCATGGATGTTTCTTTCTCTTTCTGTGTTCTATGTCCTTTCTCCTTTGTGTGAATATGACCCGCCTTATAAACGGGTTTGTGGTTGTGTGACGTGGGCGACGCTGCTCCACCGCCGTGGCTTTGAACAGCCGACCCAATTTTTGGGTTTGTGACTACTAATGTTTAACTCAGTAGGCTAGTAATTTTGAACCCAATCCAGAAGACAAGGAAACTCCTGGATCAGTCGAAGAATATATAATGTGAGTCAGTCCCCCAAGTAGTATTGTTTTGTTATGTGAACATGTGATATTTGAACACGGCGGATTTTGCGACTAGACAGATTTAACGTGCATCAGTCACCAATTACTACACGGGAGTCTTCGACCAGCGGGGATCAAACCTACGAACTTTTGGACATGGGCCCGGCGCACTACCGACCAGACTATTCTGGATCTATTCCGATTTTTTTTTATATTTATAACCATCGACTCTAACCCATGATCCGTCTACCACTGAGGATATTTCACGTCAGCACTGTGATCGGTGCAAGCCAGATGCGGAATTCGTATCGACTGGGATTCGAACCCGATTCGCCTCATTGAAAGGCGAACGCTCTATCCCCTGAGCCATCTCGGCCCTATAGACAGGGACAGTGATGACGTATTTTATGACGTCAAACCCCGCCTCCTTCCAAACGCGTTCCAAACATTTTTTCGGACGAACCATTTCAATGGCATTTCCTATGTGAATTTAAGACGGCAAGATTTTTAATTTATTATTTAAATAACTAAATTTATATAGCGCTTCTAAGGGACTTATTCCTAATTTATGTAGTTTTCTTTATACGGAGTATCAGTAGGTTTTACGAGTTAAGTGCATTAAATGCTATAAAAAAAAGTTTCAAAATGGTCAAGTTATCTTTAATTTTGATGTATAAAAATTTAAGCGTCAATATTTTTAACTCTTGTTTCATGTTTATTATAATGTCTTATTTTATTTAGAATTTGTTACATATTCTTTATCTACATCTAATTTTTTTCTTTAGTTATGGATAGGCATGCATTGTTTTTAAAAACGTTTTGTAATTTTTAATCTATAATTAGATTGCATTTATCAATACTAATGTCTGTTTATTTAATTATGTCTGATGATGAAATTTGTAGTTATTGTAAACTTTGTTTGCTTAAGATTTTCTGATTATTGTTGCTAATTCTCATTAGCTTTAGTTTTTAACTACTAAATAGGAATAAATTATGTTACTAACTTATTGTTAAATGTGCACAGAGTTTTAGTTTAAAATGAGATTTATTTTGACTTGAGAGTTTTTCTTGTTTATATTTGTCAACATCGTCATTAAATAGTTTTTAACAATAATTTTATGCATTAATTTTTTGAGAAAATTAAGATTACTTATTATTAGATAATTAATATTAGATTATTCTTAACGTTACTAGTGTAGTGCTATGTTAATGTGTAGTGTTATGATAGTGCAGTGTAGTGTTATGTTAAAAGGGTCAATACTATGCTTAGTTTCCAGAATTTTAATATATAAAATAGCTAAATTATTTTAAATTTCTAATTTTCATTTTAAAATGTCAGAGGAACAATTTTTTTAGGTGTTATATATGAATTTATCTTAAAATCTCAGATTCCTATTTTATTCGATGAGAAAGTGCAACATGAATTTTTTAGAATTCTTTAAAACATACTTATCCCATACAGAAACTTTTATTTAACATTCATATTTATTAATCTATGTATTCACATAGGTGTTTAAATTTTACTTATATAATAATATTAATTTCGCATGCATTTCAAATAAATATAATTCAAATTTTTAAGAAATTTTTTATTTAGAAACTTAACTCTTTAATGCATGTATACATATTTAGTTATACAGCTTTTATATTTGGCAAATGTTACTGTTATCACTTTTTAGAGAATAAAATTTGCATTTAACAGTCTAAATCAAATTTTTTTAAATTACCTTCATAGTAATATTTTATTTGTTACAGTGAACGTAACATTCAAGTCATCCAAATTTATTTCAGAATTTGGTTGTAAATATGTTTTAAGATCTGTCAACTCTTTTGTTTACATATTTTTTTTTTTTTTACTTCCTATCATTTTAGCTCAAATTTATTGGTAAATTTACTATTTTAAAAACGTATCTTAAATGCTTTATAATTTTCACTAACTTATCTGACTTTATTCATGCTCCTTACATAACTTTTAATTTGTTTTTAAATTTTCATTATTATTTACAATTAATAAAGTTGTCTCAATATTATAAAAAAAAATTGATTTAATATAATATACATATTTTAAGAAAAATTAAACATAAATTAGAAATAACATTTTTCAAACAATAAGATTCACAAATTTCCGATTTCCAGATTATAACTACAATTTATATGGTAGATAAATACAAATACATAGTACAATTTATATTAAATACAAATTCTCCCAATCATACATACAAAAAGTTTTCAGAATCATTTACAATTAATAAGCTACTCCAATTAATATCATAAAAAGAGATTAACATAATATTAATATATGCAACACTTTTTCTTGACATTTCAGTGGTTAAATTCGACTCTATATTAATATATTCAAAGATTTAGTTGACCCACTTTTAACTACATGAGAAACGCCATATTGTTTCCTCCGTTCAAAACTTTGTTTGGAACGGGGAGAGCTAGTGACGTCGTTGATGACGTAGGACTAACCCTGTCTATTCTGATTGTCTATAAAAGAAAAAAAAGCAATATTACTTTTTCTTTTTTTCATTTTTGAGCTTTGGCCGATTAAGAGTGTTGGAGGGATAGAGCGCCCACTCCACCTTCTAATGTGGTGAACCTGGTTCGAATCCCATTGGTGGTTGGTCGATTCGAATTCTGCGCTCAGCTCGCACCGACCACAGTGCGTTAAATATCCTCAGTGGTAGACGTAGACGGATCATGGGTTAGAGTCTCCTTGCCATTAGGCTAACCATGGGAGGTTTTCGTGGTTTTCCTCTACATACAACGCAGTATCATTAAAACAAGTCCTCCAAGAATGAAAATTTCTCCCAATGCTTGATCCAGGAGTTCCTTTTTCTTCGGGCGTAGTTTCAAAATTACAAGGTTACGGAGTTGAACATTAGTATTCGTAAACCCCCCAAAAATTGGGTCGGCTGTTCAACGACGGTTATAAAATAAAACATCTCAGTTCAAAGTGCCAATTATACAGAGCTATCTTAAGTTTTGAACTAACTTTTTTTTCTGTACACTGTAAAGATGTGAATTTCAGAAGGGTAGACATATTGAACAAAATAAGTAAAAAAAAAATGAAAATAAAATGACGGCCGAATATCTCATATTGTATTACCTTCAAAGAATTTTGATCTCATAAAGGCATTTTTTTTTCCTTCCCCCCCCCCACTTCGAATTTCATTAATATCTACTCCCGAAAAAACTCAGATTTGAAGCAATTAAATGGAAGGATTAACATATTCCAATTCATGTGGTAATAGAATTAACAGAAAATAAAGACATATTCTACTTTTACGACATTCCTTAATGCTTCATCATATTCCAGTTTTTCTCATTAACGGCAAAATCCCTCTCATATATTAACCTAAAAAATGCGAGAATTTTTTTTTCTTCTTGCGTCCTATTAAATATTTTCTTACTTTCTACTTATTTGTTTCATTCTTCAATTAAAAAAGGTAGAAGAAGAACGTTGATTAAAGCTTTCTCAGGACCTCCCTCGTTCTAAACGACATGAAAGAGCAGACGATAAACCGAACTACAATCTCTCCGAAACAATGGATCTATTTTTTTTTAACTCACTACACGCAACAAATGAATATCAAATCATGAAACGAGATTTTTGTCAGGATATTAAATTGCCCTTGCTTGTTGTGCGGCCCTCATTATGTCATCATCGGAAAGATGATGATGGAATGGAATGGAACAATCTTCAAGTTGTTTTTATTCTTTTCTTATTTTTAAATTCAGTAAAACTCTCTAACTTAAGTTTCCATTCTAAATTTGGCATTTCCGTTCGTTGCCGCCAAAGAAGTGAAAGTTTTAGTATGTGTTTTTATTATTATTACTTTCTTTCCCCTTTAGCAGACGATTCTCTTGTCTCAAACAGTTCGTTTTGGAAAGGAACTTGGAAGTTGTATGACGTCATTCATAGTTGGGCGAGAATGGAATTTTGATTAGTATTGCCACGGATGTTCCAGTAATATATTTTTTTTCTTTTTCTGTGTCATTGAGTACTGAAATTATGATCATTTCCATTGAATAAATAAAGTTTTGATTTATGATGGTAACGGATAATTACTGACAAAGGAATCTTCTGGAATTTTTAAAGAGCATTTTTATACAAAAAGAAAAAAGTGTATATTTTTATGCTATTTTTTTCTTCTTTCAATATCTGTTGCTAAAATAACTTTTGTTCTCAGGATTTAGAACACTGTTTCCTAGCATTTTAAGAAATAAAGCTATGCTTTAATTTTTACACGGTTCACAATGACCTTAAATTTGTACGAGAAAATATATGTGTATGAAAATTCTGCCCAAACAGAATTTTAACCGAAGTAAACGGGATAAAAATCCTACTGTGTATCGTAAATTGATAGCATATTGTTTTAAACTTTTTGTAATGTTCATATGAATCCTTCATTTCTATCAGAAAAAATTGCTTTGATTGATTTAGAATAATCTGTAACCCCAAAAATATTTTATCATATGCCTCAACATTTATATTTAAACACATAAATCTTAATATTAAAAGTTGAATCTTAAATTGTGTTACCTAACTCGGCAAATCAATTATACAAACATATGTATAGTATACGATATATTTGTGAGGCAAATGTGCCTTAAAGATATGTCAATATAGCTTAAGTATTAGAAAATATTTAATACTTTAAGTATTACAACGCTACCAATATTTTCCAGACAACGATCGTGCCAGTTTGCAGCAATATTTTAACTATCTTTACAAAGGTAATTTTCATTTCATGGTTAAATTGTGAATTTAATCATCTAAATGCATCTCGAAATTGAAAATAAAGAAAAATTTAGTTCCTATTTAAATATATGCAATATCTTAACCATTGAAGAAAAAAAGCTTTTAATAAATGTGTTAACATTCCTATTAATTTATTACTCTCGGGAATAATTTTTTTTTCTATTGCGATAGATTTTTGAAAGCATTTTCGATATTTTCGGGTTGCTGGTTTCAAATCTACAATCGGTTTCTTTCTACCAGCTACAGTTTTGGTGCAATTGCATGATACTATATTCCTAACCAGGATTTTTTAATGGAGTGGTGGGAAGGCGATAACACATTTCAGTTTGCGATACTTTAAGGTCATATGTTCCTTGTCTGAAGTGATATTTTTAAATTAGCATACAAGTGTATATATATGCAGGGCCCGAGCTAACCATTCGAAACCTCGCCAAATGCGATAAAATCGCAAATTTGCCGAATAAAATTTCTTTTGGCGAAAGTATTGGGGAGTGATTTTTTTTCCCACCGGAAAGAAATTACAATTAAGTCAAAATGAATTTTTCTTATCAAATCAGTATTTTCTATTCGATTACAGTAATTTTCGGTTGATGCGCCGCGCAACCCATTAGAATTGGGTCCTAATAATATAAGCTTGAATTTTCAATTTGGCCCTTTTTAATTTGGGTTTCCAGTTGTTAATTCCTTGCTGTTCTGATGGAGTTCGTTTGTATAAATTTGAAGACCTCATGTCAGTTTTAGAATGTAAAAAAGTTATAAAATGCATAATTTCTTTTTACAGTTGGAATCATTTATAAAATTCATTTTATAAATAAGAAAACAAAAAGCAAAAAGTCATTAATTTCCTTAATTATTCATAGCACCTAAGGATGGTAATAAACCAGCTTACCACAGAAAAAAAAGGCTTTAAAATTTTCTAATAAGCAAACTAAACTTTTCATCCTTTATCTATTTCAATTCATCTATTTTTTTTTTAGATCTATTTTTTCTATTTTAGGGGAATTCTCCCCCTTTGACATCGAGCGTCTGTACTTCGACAACATCAAGGAGTTAGCCGGCTGTGTTTTGCACACTCATGGATGGATATCTATAGTTCTCCCCAGAGCCCACCACCAACCAACCAATTCCAAAAGTATTTTAATTTACCTTTGCTATGAGTAAATGGCCCATTAAATGGTTTCTCCAAATAACACTTTTGCAAGTGGGTTGAAAACTTTGCTTGAAGTATTTCAAGAGTTGATTAAAGATCGGACGGTAAAAATATGGCTCGCGAGCCATATTTTTACCGTCCTGGCCGCTGGTTTAAATCATCTTTACGAATGCAATCCATGGAATCTGTCACATTAGCTTCACAGGCTTGAATTCCAGAATTAGAAAAGAATTCCTTTCGCAAAAAATTAAAAAAAAAAAAAAAAAAATAGAAGAAAAATTCTTTAACTCTTTTACGCCATTCTATCTTTCATTCGTATTCTTCAATAAAAAAAAAGGGGGAAATCGAACTTCTTCGAAGCTTTAAATCCCCCCCCTCTCACATTATTCTCAGAAAGAAGTGAGGAAAAAGGTTATAAAAGCATCGTCGGCTTCAGCATTTAGCAAAAGTGGGGCAGACAGACCACACGGGGAGAGGCGAGAGAGAGGGGTAAAGATGGGGTAAAACAGCATCTTCAACCCCATTTCAGGTGTAATGAGAGCGACGAAATGTATGGTATTTATCTACTCCCATGAAAGTACGAAATAGCAGATCATTTTTCAAGAAAACTATTCGCTCCATCCTGTTCGTCTATAAATTACGCGTCCAACGCCTCACTACGAAAATTACTGGTAGAAAAATAAAACTTTAGCGGTTTACAAGAAAATAGTATGCAATTTGTATTCCGCATAAGGAGTAGTTTTCAGTTTGTGATATATGCGGTATGATTAGTTTTGAAAATTGTTAAGAAACCACTTTCCAGCCGACAGAACTCAAAGGTCAAAAGGAGGAATTCCTAATTATGTTTTTAGTCATCTTTTCTCAAGTTAAGTGTTGTACTAGAGTATATGCTTCGTATTGTATAATATGCAAGGTATATTCACCTAATTAGAATGTTCTAATATATTTACCTAAAGACTTTTGATTATTATTTTGAATTATATTTACTTATATTTAAATATTTTATTATATATATTTATATTTTTGAATTATATTATATTTTCTTATTACCTTTCAGTGGTTAACCGCTTGTTCTCCGTCCATGTTTAAATCATTCTGTATAAATTAAACTTTTGTCATAATACTCTTGATGTATGATACTCTTGATGTATGATACTCTTGATGTATAATACTCTTGATGTATAATACTCTTGATGTATGATACTCTTGATGTATAATACTCTTGATGTATAGTACTCTTGATGTATAATACTCTTGATGATGATACTCTTGATGTATGATACTCTTGAGATTGCAAGTTTATGTACTCTGGCAAGATCAAAATAAATATTTCTGTTTTCCATTGTAATTCATTTTATTTTATTTTATAACCGCCGTTGAACAGCAGACCCGATTTTAAGTTTACCACTACAAATGTTCAGCCCCGTAGCCAAGAAAACCACAAAAACTTCCATGGTTAGCCTGACGGCAAGGGGACTCTAATTCATATGATCCGTCTGCCACTGAGGATGTTTAATGATAGCATTACGGTCAATGTGAGCATGTGCGGATTTCGTGTCGACCAGCCTTTGCTGGAATTCAAACCTGGATAATTGGCAGGCGAGCGCTCTATCTCCTGAGCCACCACGGCTCTCATTGTAATTCATTTGCCGTTTCCCTACCACCTGAAAAAATCATCCTTGGAGATGTAATGTATCGGATAAAATTGAATGCATGTATTGCACGAAATCACGATATCATTTTAATAGAAAATAGATTAAGGTATCTGACTAATGCAAAAACAGGATTTTAGACAAAATTTTCGAAATTGAATTTTCTATAAATTTAGAATTCTTATACTCTTAGATTTCTAAAAGAGACTTTACTTTTGTTGGTAATCCAATTTTTTACAAAGTTACAGCAGTTTTCGCGCAAAGTGATAACAGTGGGTATAGACTAATGATCTTAAGTCTTTAAATACGTTTATCTCAAAATCAGGTTTTTTCACGTTTTACACCACCTTAAACGCAGTATCTCACGTTGTCTTTAAAATAATTGTCTCCATGTTATCAGGAGTGTTTATGATTATAACACGCATGTTTTGAACTACAGATTAAGATTAACAAAAAGAAAAAAAGTAGAATATCAATTTTCGAATGCCATTATTTTATAACATAGCTGATAGCCTTCTAAAGAAAATCCTCAAAGGATTTTTTGTTTCAGGAAATAGAATTTTTTTTTACAGTCTTCAGCATATATGCAAAAAAAAAAAAAAAAAAAAAAAGGACTTATTTTTACCTAAAAATGACCATTTATAAAAATAATAATAATATTACTTTTTGTTGTTGCTAGTTTTATAAGCTTTTACACATAATAAAATAAATAAACAAGTCTCTTAAAATTTTATGTAAATATTTGAAAAAAAATTTTTTTTTGTCAAAATTAGTCGGATACCTTAAAATACTTTAATCTATTTTAGTCATATTTTAAGTATTTTTTTTATGTTTTCGTGAAATAACTCTGAAACAAAATGTTTTTTTTTACAGGTGGTGTAAAGGATTATCCAAATTATGTAGCTCATGCAACGTTCTTAGTTTTTTCAAATAAATTTATTGTTTAAGACAATGGGTAGAAAAAAGAGAATCGGAAAGAAAAAAACCGGAAAAGTTGAATGCAGGAAAAAGAAAGCAGGGGAAAAAAAAGAAAAACTTTGACAATAATTATATGAATTTCAAAACCCATTCAACTCTGGTCGTTGAGCTGAAATTTAATGTAGTTAAATATTTTTTAAAATAAAATTATATAAGTATATATATATTTATATTTTTAAAAAAATTAATACTTAAGAATTAATTTAGGCTTACGGAAAGGAATTTTTCGAATTCTAAACTAGCATTTAAAAAAAAAAATTATTAGGATTCATAAGCAATTCTGAAATTGTTTTAAATTTTAACAATCACTCTCATTGTGTTGTGGCATAATAATAATAATAAATGATTGACATTTTTTTCAACTAATTGGGTTTTTTTTTTGAAAAATTGTATTAAATTGAAATATTTTCGTTATTATTATGAATTTTTAAAAGATTTAACTCCTGAGAAACTATTGTTAGTTGAGATGCATTATTTTATTTAAAACAATACTATTATAAGTTATATAATTGTATCAAAAATAAAGTAATTAAAGTTCCTTTCAGTTGCATTAAATTCGGGTTCAACGGCCAGAAAAGAATTGAACGTAAAATTTATGTAATAGTTTATGACGTGCTTTTTTTCCGATGATTTTTTCCAGTCCTTTCTTTTTCAATGCATTTTTCTGGTGTTTTTTCGAGATTTTTTTACTGTAGGTTTTTTTTTATCCGAAGTTTTTTTTTTTTTTTTTTTTTTTTTTTTTGAAATTTTTTTTATCGTGATTCGTTTAAGGCAAATTGATGCCTAAAATTCAATGAAAAAAATTAAAATATTACTATTAAATTATTAGCTATATATAATTTTTTCAAACAAAAAAGTATATAGCAAGTAATGAATATTTATTTAAAATTAACACTAAAAAATTAACCTTCTATCCATGAAAAGCCTAATACAGTGTTAATTTTATTTAAATAGGAAAGCATATAGTTTAAATAGTGAATATTTATTTAGAATTAACACTAAAAAGTGAACCTTTTTAGCACAGAAAAGTTAATGCAGTGTAAATTCTATTTAAGTTGAAAAGTATAAAGCATAAGTAGCGAAAACTTATTCATAATTATTAACTCTAAAAAAATTACCTTTTAGCGCTGTCTATTGCAGGGTAAATTTTATTTAAATTTAAAAGTATGAATCATAACCAAAGAATACTTATTTATAATTAACACTAAAGAGTTAACCTTTTAACACTGAAAAGCTGTTGAAGTGCATATTCTATTTAAGCTCATTTGTGTGAAACATAAATCGTGAATACTTATTTATAATTAACACTAAAAAATTAACCTTTTAACACTGAAAAGCCACCCCCCTAGCGTAGTGTAAATTTTATATAAATAGAAATATATATAGTTTAAGTAGTGAATATTTATTTAGAATTAATACTAAAAAATTAACATTTTAACACTTAAAAGCTATTGAAGTGTAAACTCCATTTAAGTTGAAAAGTATAAATTATAAATAGTGAATAGTTATCCAGAATTAATACTAAAAAGTCAACCTTTTAACACTGAACAGCTCTTAAAGTGTGAATTTTGATTAAAGTTTGTGTAGTGAATATTTTTTAGAATCAGCACTAAAAAGTGAACTTTTTAACATGTAAATTTTATTTAAATAGAAAAGTATATAGCATAAGTAGTGAATTTTTATTGAACATAAATATTATTGGAATTCAGAATTATCTGCAGTTAACGTTGCAGTTCGCAATTTCTGAAAATTGTTTTGGAGACATATTAAATTTTACTACCTTTTCAATTAAGTTAGAAAAGCGTAATTTTCTATTCATTCAAGACTGAAAAATCCCTCTTTGATTTTTATTTTAACCATCAGTTAACATCTTCCGCCATTCCATTTAATGACTTCCTAAATAACATAATAACCCTCTACCATCATGTACTACCCATATGAATAATGAACATATCCATCAAATGAATTGCATATAGTGGCCAAAATAAAAAAGAACATGTTATTAATCAACATCTAACACGTGTTGAGATTAATTTCCTCGAGGTTTCATGTTTAATCATGCATTTATCTGGCAGTAATGAGTACGCTCTACAATTAAAGGTTACGCCGACTTCATTTAAATGGACGATTAAATAGTATCGGAGGAGAGAACAATGCCTCGTATTTTGTGCCTTGTTTTGCCGAGGGAATTAAGGTTATGTCCTGTTATAGAGGTTTTCGTTTAAGACGAGGTTTAATCTCTTAACCTCTGTTGTACGGAGCCGGAGTATTTTAATTCAGTAAAACTTCTAAGTTAAAGACACTTTGTTAGTTTCTTGAAGGAAAAGCAGTTTTTAAGGGTGTTTTTTTGCTATTTATTATTATTTTTTTTTATTTTGTTGTCGAAAATCTTGTAATATATAGATTAATTTTTTCGACAGTAGAATTAAAAAATTATTTTTGGTCTAATAAAAAATTTTGGTTTACAGACACATAACTAATAATGCAGTGTAAATAAGGTTTTGAATGGGTATCAAAAAAACAGTTGAAAGTACTCTCCTCATAGTAAGTGGAGAAAAGTTGCACGACCTTGCACGTAGGGCTTTATTGAAAGAAGGATATGGACGAGACGATAGTATTAATATTTAAAAAGTCATAAGAGTTTTATGTATAAGAAGCACAATTTTTGTGTTTGTAGATATTTAACTATAGGAATTTGCTTTACAGACAAATGAAATAATGTTTCTTATGTATTTTTTACGATAAATTGAATTAGACTAAGTGACTGACATCGCAATAGTTGCCGGGTTTTTTAAGCATAAAAGTACCATTTTTGGCATTGTTATCTAATGGCTATTTAGACAAGAAAGGCTGGTTTCGTATGTAATTTTCATACGCTGAATCGAAAAACACGCTGTAAATAATTTTACATAAGTCTCAAGGGGCATTTTACGCATAAAAAGTAATATTTTGAGTTGTTTTTATTTACTCCTGTTAACAAATTTCCTCGAAATTAATTTATCCCATCGGCTTAAATTTGTTCTCATTTGATTCAGTGTAAAACACGAGTATGAAAAAAATACTTCGTTTGTCTAGTCACACATTGTAGTTTAGACTCACATTGTAGTCTAGATACACATTCTAGTCTCGACACACATTCTAGTCTAGACACTTAATCTAGTCTAGACTAGAGAGAGCCTCGCGTTTGGAGCTTCGAGCCTGTCCCAGCCAGAAGAACTTGAATTCGAGCCTACTCGAGTACATCCTAGTCTAGACACTCATTCTAGTCTAGACACACATTGTAGTCTAGACGCACATTCTAGTCTAGATACTCATTCTAGTCTCGACACACATTCTAATCTAGACACTTAATCTAGTCTAGACTAGAGGGAGCCTCGCGTTTGGAGCTTCGAACCTGTCCGAACCAGAAGAACTTGAATTCGAGCCTACTCGAGTACATCCTAGTCTAGACACTCATTCTAGTCTAGACACACATTGTAGTCTAGACGCACATTCTAGTCTAGATACTCATTCTAGTCTCGACACACATTCTAATCTAGACACTTAATCTAGTCTAGACTAGAGGGAGCCTCGCGTTTGGAGCTTCGAGCCTGTCCGAGCCAGAAGAACTTGAATTCGAGCCTACTCGAGTACATCCTAGTCTAGAAACTCATTCTAGTCTAGACACACATTGTAGTCTAGACGCACATTCTAGTCTAGATACTCATTCTAGTCTCGACACACATTCTAATCTAGACACTTAATCTAGTCTAGACTAGAGGGAGCCTCGCGTTTGGAGCTTCGAACCTGTCCGAGCCAGAAGAACTTGAATTCGAGCCTACTCGAGTACTTCCTAGTCTAGAAACTCATTCTAGTCTAGACACATATTGTAGTCTAGACGCACATTCTAGTCCAAACACACATTCTGCTGCTCTAGATGCATATTCTTGTCTAGAAATACATTCTAGTCTTGGCAGACATTCTAGTTTAGACTAGAGATAAGCTCAGCCTCTCGTTTGGAGGTTCGAGCCATCACCTTCTAGAACTGGAGGTGATGGCTTGCACTTCTAGGAGGTGATGTTCGAGCTGGTCCCAGCCCGAAGAATTTTAATCCGAACACACTCGAGCCCGAAATACATGGGATTAATTTGAGCTCGAGATATACGTTGGGTGAAAGCCAAATTTTGCATCCTGTCTCTCGGCCTTTGATGTAACAAGGAAATTAATAAATTAAAAACTTTTCAATCACTTACCAGTGAAAGAAGGCATCAACTGAAACTCCAAGATGATTGAAACAAAAACTTAAAAAGAAAATCAAAATATAAAGCTAAATAAAGGCCGTTTGACAATTATTGATAGCCTCACAAAGTAAAATCACCGAACAAAAGAAGAAAATCGTTGGAATTTTTACTACTTATAAATTTTACATTTTTATATTACAGAACCAAACGTTAGTTTAAAAGTTGTAAAAAGTTTATAAAAATGTTTATCATGAATCCGCTTGAGCCCGAAACCTTTATTTCATAAAAAGACCGAGCCCCCGTTGGGCTGAGCCCGGCTCATCTCTAGCTAAGTCTGGAGATGAGACTTTTGAAAACTCTTCCCTTTTTTTTTTTTTTTTGCATTTAGTCAAGTAATGTACAAAATGCAAACTTTTTTTTAAATTTTCTGTTTCGAAATACCGAAAATGCAAACGTTATTTAACCTCAGAAAAGATGGTGGGTTTTGATAGATAAGAAATGGAAACGTTTTGGTAAAAAAAGAAATGTACAAAACATAAATGTTATTTAGTTCTAATTAGAACCTTAAACTAGGATGTGTTGCTCTCATAAATAAGAAAAAACACACCAAACTGTAATTGACCTATCAAATTATATCCCTTTCTTATCATTAGATAAAAAACATTACTTACCGCAAAAAAAAAAAGTTTTATTATAACCCATACGTGAGAAAGAGATTCAGAAATCATTACTTGAAATTGGGGAATGTTAGAATTTTTTCTTTCGGTCATTTCTTCACAATTGCCCAGTAATAATAGCGTTCATTGTATAACATTCTTTTATCTGTATTTCTAGACAGGTAAAAAGGCTATAAATGAAAATTTTTTTCTTCCTATTTTTAGGGGGGGGGGGGAGAGGGTAAAAACACTCTTAATCCAATGTGGTTGAATTGTAAGATAGTTTTGATTACGATTAGGAATTATTTACCCTGAGGAATTAATCTTACTTCGTAATGATGATGATAATATTAATTTCAATTTTTTAGATTTGGGTATTATAAAAGTTGAAATTATCTGCTTTGTTGATTTGTACGATAAAAGAAATGATTTTAATATTAATAAACTAATTACTTGGAATTCTAATGTTTCTAGGAGCATCTATTTAAATACCACTTTTAATGAAATGAACAGAATTAAAAGAATATGTAGTAATATTTATTTATCAAAAAAAACAAATCGATAAACTCTTTCAAAATTTGATAAAAAAACAATGGATACCCAAATAAAATTATAAAATTTTATATAAAATCATTGAATTAATCGTATATTTTTGTGGATATATTTACTAAACATTTTCTTTGTTAATTTATATAATTTTTCCATGTTTCAAATCCATTTTGGGTAAATCCGTTGCCAAAATTATTTACTTAATAATTTCTTTGTTAATTTCTATAATTTTTCCACGTGCAAATCCGTGGTCAAAATTATTTACTAAAAAATTCTCTTACTAAAAAATTTCCTTTGTTAATCTATATAATTTTTCCATGTGCAAATCCATTTCGGACCAATCCGTGGCTAAAATTATCGAGTAAAATTTTTTTTCTTTGTTAATTTTTATAATTTTTCCATGTGCAAATCCATTTCGGGCAAATCTGTGGGTAAAATTATTTACTAAAAATTTCTTTATTAATTTTTCCATGTGCAAATCCATTTCGGGCAAATCCGTGTTAAAATTATTATTAAAATTTTTCTTTCTTTGATTATTTATATAATTTTTCCATGTGCAAATCCATTTCGGGCAAATCCGTGGCTAAAATTATTTGCAAAACAGGCAATTTATGTTTCTCTTTTCTATTTTTTCTTAAATAACTATTTATTTTCTGAAATTATTTATGGTCAACTTTTTAAAATTATCAAGTATAATATTACCTTGCGCATATCCATTTCGGGCCCATCCTTGATAACTAACAAATCAATGCACATCATAATAAATCACTTCAGCAATGCAGTAAGAACGGCACTTTGAAACAAAACCCCTCTAGTTACACTCAGTTAGCGCTTTTGTTTTCATATTTTGTAATCTGGCAATCTTGTTGCGAAAATATTTTTATATCATTCTTGAAAAATTTCCCATTCATGTAAGTAAATCTGATTTCGCTACTCGCTTTATAGTTATTGTTTTTGTTTTATACTGTTTATTCTTTTTATTTTATTTTATTTTCTGTTTTTACGTGTTATTTTTACTTATTGTGTTCGATTTTATTTGTTGTAATTTTTGTAAAAATTTTTTTTGAGTGCTCCTCACACTATTGTATTAATATATTTTGCTTTGACTATATTGATGCAATATCAGTAAGCACTCTTTTCTGCGGGTATAATCGTGTGGGCTGATAAAAAGATTATATCTTTTTTTTTCCGATTTTTAAAATTTTTTTTTTATTCTTTATTTTCTTTAATCAGTTGTTTGTTATTTTTTTAATTATTACTTTCCTCCCTTTTTCATATGTCTATAATTTTCCTTTGTTTTATCTTCATTTTGATATATATATATATATATATATATATATATATATATATATATATATATGCACAAAAGTGTTGTTGTTACATACAAAAGTTATGTAACATCACCACTTAGGTGTAAAATAGTTGCCATAATTTTTGTAGTTGGGATACACTAAAACTTTTCACGATGTACTTAAGCTTCTGTAATTACTGTCGTAACTTTTATGCTAATGTTTTTAAGAGCATTATTTCCTATGTACAGTGTGGAACAAAATTACAAGACTATACTGTGTTTTTGTGATCTTTAATATAATTTATATAAATTTTCCAAAATTTCAACAAACAAGGAAAACAAAATGTGTGCCATTAATTTTTAAGAGATTTATTTGAATATGAACATTTTGGTCAACAATATCAGAATTTTAAACATGAAATATCTGGTACAAAATTATAAGAAGGCGAGTTAAAATGAACTTTTTTACAAATCCAAAAGGATGTTTCAAATACTCGATTTTTCATCAACTTAATTTTAGGAATTTTGTTTTAAGAATTTTGTGCCATTCATCCATGATAGCTACTCCCAGGTATAGTATACTGAACCATATTAGCGGTTTTTTGTGTTCACGACTACTAATGCTCAACACCATAGCCTTGTAATTTTGAATCTAATCCTGACGACAGGAAAACTCCTAGATCAAGTATTTGGAGAAATTTGTCTTTGTGGTGAACTTATTGATGGAACTAACCCGCATTTGCCATGGAAACCTTCCTAACTACAAAGGGATTCTATCCCATAATCTGTCTACCACTGAGGATATTTTACTTCAGGGTGATCGGGGCGAGACGGGTGCGGAATTCGCATTGACTAGCCATCGCTGGGATTTGAACTCGGTTCCCCAAGTGCTCTGACCTCTGAGTCACTACAGTTCTCTCAATGTTAGTGTTATTTTTATCGTAAATTATTCGTTAGTTTCATCGTTATTATCGTTGATTTTATCGTGTTATTTTTTATCATACGGGAACAAAATGCCGGGCGTTCCGCACTTTGTTTAACTTGATCTTTAGGACGTTTTTGCGTAAAAGAAAAAAGAAGAAAAATCATTTTTTTCCCTTGTATTTAGGCAGTTTTCCATTTCAAGCCTCAATTGTTTACAAATTGCAAATATTTTATTAACGACACAAAACCCACAAAGCTTCTAGAATCAAATGTCGTTAAAAAAAAAAAACCAGTCTTTTACTTCACACCGCATCTCGAGTAATTCGCGGTATCACTTATTTACATAATCAACCAACTACTCTATCGTTTTGCCATCAACCAACCTTCCATGCTAATTGTTTCTCACAGATCTGGTGGCAACACCACAACATCATTGGTGGTTCTTCAGAGGGAATTGTACGAATTGAAAGAAAGGAAGAGAAAAAAAAGTAAGAAATCTTCTTCCTGACACAAGATGAGAGATAAGAAGTTAATAACCACTCAAGAGAATAGATAATTGCTTGTTTCGGCTTCTTTATTGATTGAGTTGGTTTAGACATGCCACTTTGGCCGATTCCAGTGAATGTGATTCTGTATGGCGACGATCCACTGCTTTCTCGAGAAATGGAAGAAGAAAAAATAAATTCAAATAGCAGTTATGAAAAAACTAATTTTTAGTAGATAATCAGTTTGATGAAAATTACTACAGAAAAGTAATTAAGTTTAAAGAGTTTTATAATTCTTTACAAATAGATGCTTTAAGGGCTCCTTTATAATTTGATTGACATTTTTCGAAATCAGTGATGTATTTGGAGAAACCATTAGGAGTGAAATGTCTTGGTAATAGTATTAGTGAATTAGCTAACAGGCTCAGTGAAAGAAATTTGATAAATAATTAAGTCATTATAAATCGTGGCTAATTAATTATTAAATTACCAAACCTCGTAATAGGGAAAGATTTAGAGAGGGCATAAAAGCATGATGTCTAGAACGTAATATTAGTGATGGAACTCTTGCATCAAGCATTCGGACAAACTAGACTTCGTGGAAGACTTTTGATGGAACTAACCGGCATTTGCGTTGCATGGAAAGAAAACCCTCCCACGGTTAGCTCGATGCAAGGGGACTCTAACCAGTTTACAACTGAGGAGATTTTACGTCAGCACAGTGGTTAGTACAATCCGGGAGCAGAATTCGTATCAACCAGCCTCCACTGGGATTCGAACCTGAAGCATCTCATCGTGGGGTGAACGTTCTATCCCTTGAGCAACCGTAGCTCAGTAGATAAAATATGTAAGTAAATATAAGTTAGAAATTGTATTTTTATGCCTAAAACATCTTATAACTAGCCGATTTAGCCGATTTCCCCACAATGACCTGTGTGTACGAGCACCGTACTAAACCGGCATTCACGCGATGACTGAGTACGAGAGTCGTATTTAGCTGGCGTCAGCATGATACTATTCGACAACCGGCACAATCTGTTTCAAACTGCTACTGGCTTATATTCCATTGACCTATATTAGATTAATGCCATTAAAATATATTTGGAATGGGCTTAATATTTTTTATAGCTCAATGGCTCAGTGGAATAGCTCAATGGATAGAGCGTTCGCCTTCCAATGAGGTGAACCGGGTTCGATCCCAGCGATGGCTTGTCGATACGAATCCGCATCCGGCATGCACCAAGCACAGTGCTAACGTGAAATATCCTCAGTGGTAGACGGATCATGGGTTAGAGTCCCGTTGCCGTCAGGCTAACCGTGGGAGGTTCTCTTGATCTTCCTCTCCATGTAACGCAAATGAGGGTTAGTTCTATCAAAAAGTCCTCTACGAAGGCAAATTTCTCCCTATACTGGATCCAGAAGTTCCCTTATCTTATGGATTTGGTTTAAAATTACAAGACTACACAGTTGAACATTGGTAGTCGTAAACCCATAAAATTGGGACGGCTGTTAAAAAAAAAACCACGTATAAAAAGAGAACCCTCAGTATCCTGCCATAGAAACAATTAGTACTCTTCAAGGAAACCATCACAAAACTCAGCAAAACCAAATACCTTGGATAAACTGTCTAAGGAAATTCAATTGGAAAGATTATATCCAAAATATTAAAAATAAAGCACAAGCAGCCTGCAATAAAATACAATGCTTACTCTAAAATTCCAATATGCAATCAAAACTAAAACTTTTACTATACCTGTTTATGATTTGACCATATCTTAAGATATGCATCCCTAGCTTGGGCAAATCAACAAGCAAAATCAAACTCTAATAAACAGGCTTAAAATTTGCGAAAACAAAATCATACGAAAGCCCCAATGATTTATCGGTAACAAAGAAATTCATGAAGACATCAAAACTGATCTATGAGAAAAGACATCTCCATAAAACCTACAGCTGCTCTCTTCTTCCTAAATACAAATGTGCAATGCAAATGTATACAAAAATATGTAAACAACCTCTGTGCGTGTGTTTATCACCAGTATATATCACGTAATCATCAATATTTCTCCTCATTTTCATCTACTATTCAACAACATGATCTATAATGCACATAAAAACTTTCTTCCAAATAACTTGTTTTTATTATGCTGTGAACTTTATGGACCCAAAAAACTTTACATAATTTATACCAGCGGGTGACCGAGCTCCGCTCGGAGAAAACAGGTATCGAAGCTAACTCGAAAATTTAAATTTTCAATTGTGATTTATCAAAACACATGCCATAAGAAAATTTGTGTAACCATTGGTGAAAAGATAACCGGTTAAAGTGCACACCATTGTAAACTATCTAAACAAAGTTTGGAAAGGGAACTATTCTATACAAAGGTAAAGTTTGAAAAGTCATAGGAAATAAAATGTAATTGATAACAAAAAATTGTACAATTAAAGACACTGTTCACAACGAATTCGTAAATTTGCTTCCGTTCATCCGCTTCTTGAAAATTCTTGTCCAGGAAAAGGCGTCGATGAGAGAGGTATTGTCGAGCATAAAAGACGATGTAAACTCCGCAGGAAGACGCGTCATCTTGGTGGTTGTAAGCGTTGCGAGGTTTCACAATGCATCCTTTCAGCTTTTCATTCGTAACAACGGTATTCAAAACGTGTCGCAGTATTTTTCTCAAAACAGCATCGATGGGCAGCGGGTTGTCGACTGGATCGCAGACTAATAGTTGACGTTCTCCATAGCTTGCTTCGTAAATTCCTAGCATCCAGTGCTCGCCTCTATCTCTATCTCTTGAGCTCTCTTGTGAATGGGAATGAGTAGTACGTCGAATCCTTGTTGAACGCCGTATAGATAGTTGGAAGCCTTGTTCTGGTCGCTGATATCGTTGAGAAGAGCCATTCCTTCATAAGCGCCATCCGCTGTTGTAACGTAGAAGCGTGCGACAAATTCAGGGTGAAGTACGGCAACTTTGACGGTCGGGGGGTCGGGTAAGCTTGTTCGGCGTAATGGATAAGCGTTCTGACAATGACGGTATCTTCTAGTTGTCCATTTGCGGGTAGAATTGAGTTGATCGCTTGTTGTTCCAAAATTCCGGCTCCTTGAAGAATTTCATGTAGAGGTGCATTCTGCATGTTGAAAATGTAGCTTGAAATCTGATGAATGTTGAAATGTCGGACTTTGTTGACGGTGATTTTAACACAAAAGTTAAACTTTTCTCCACTTTGATAAATGTAAACTAATGCGAACCTTACAATTAAATTATTAATTCCTTCGTATATTATTGGTTTAAGTTGTCGAAAATTACTATTTCAATTGTAAGGTTCGCATTAGCATACATTTATAAGAGTGGAGAAAAGTATCTATAGCCATTATGGCGAACTAATAAAGTTTGAAAATATCCTATCTGTAACTCCGAACTGCTCGACCGTAGCGCTTCAAAACCGGCGCCAATCGATTCCTCGTGGCCAAAAACCCCAGACTCCCAAGTTTACCGGAGTTTATTAATTCTGGGGCGATTTTCGACTTGGCAACCATTCCTCGTATTATAGTATAAGATTTGTAATATTGAATGGCAATAATCGTCTCTTCTGCTGTTACATAGTTTTATAAAATTGCCAAATTGTTTTTCTTACACATCTCTTGTAATTTCATAATAAATGGAAAAAAGCCCCAATTAATACATTCGGATCAGTTGCATTTTTAATTATAATTCTTGCAAAATCTCCTAATACATTATTATGTTATACTTAAGGCTTATTTTCGAAAGCTCCGTTGTAAGATGAAATGATGCTTTTTTGCGAATAATATGCTATTTTTATTACTGCTGTGAGTTTGCGACTGTTACTCGTGACCTTTAGATCAAGTTTAACCTATCTAAAGCCAGCGCTGTCTACGCTTATATTGAAAATGCTTTATTATATGCTTATTTTGAAATTTTTGCCTCTTTATTTATTTATTTATTCCTTCATCACGGCTCTTTTCCCCTCACATTTCCTTTTGGTTTCCTTTTTTATGTAGATTGCTGTTTTTTTCATGACAAAACCTTGACAGCAAATTAAACTCATAAAGAACAGAAGAGTTATCAAAACAGAGAGAAATATACAGTAAAATAGACCAATCGGAATAATCATGTAAACTTAAACAATCCTACGAAAGCTATATTTAAAAATTATTACAGAAACTTAAACAACAAAGCTATTAACGTTCTTATTATCGTCATTAAAATTATAATAGACAGAAAAAGAAACATTTTCTATACATGTTTGCATTCTCTACAGTTAATTAATAAAAAATTCCAAGCACAAAACGTTCGTGCTAAGTTTCAACATTTGATTCAGGTATTAAACCTTGAAAATATATCTTTAGAACAATTAACTTTAAATTAAATAGTTTTTGAAACTCTACGAAGAGATTATTACAACGAGTTATGACTGTGAGAAAATTCTAATTTGCTTTTAGAAGATCAAGATATCAGGCTAGTTTCGCAAGCCTTTGACATATCACATCAAAAATAACTCTTTCAATTCATACACGACAGAACAAAGTAATGAAACATGTTTACACTTTCCCCGAGGGCCCTGTTAAATGACGATCGAAATGTGGCCCTGCGCCATTTTTTTTCTTCTCAAATAAACCGAATGTAGGCTAAGTGATTATTCAACTTGTTCTAAAACGCTTTGTCCACTTCTTTCTTCCAAATATGGCAGCAGTCTTTTCCCCCGCCAGTTTCAAACTTTTGAATGATTCTTAGATCTGTCACAAAGTATCATTTTTTTGTAGAATTTATTGAAGAAAAAAATCGTTCTTTTTAATGAATTTCAAGAAGCGTGCTTCGGTTTTGGAAAGAACTCTATGCCATTTTTTTGATAAATAAATCTTCTTTTTTTTCTTCTTTCCTTTGAAGTCATGTTTTTCCTATTCTCCACATCTCTCTGAAATAACCTGAGAAATTTTTAGAAAGGCAGAGAAATGTTTGATACTTGACGATAGAAAAAAATTTTACTCACGTTTTACAGAGATTCGGGAAAAAGGAGAAAATGGCGCCTTCTATTCAAAAGACGGAAATATTACTTCCAACTTTTTGAATAGCATTTTTTAATAGTGCAACTTTTAGGTTGATAGGAAAAAACGAGAAAGATAAAAAGAAGAAAAAAATAGATATAAGA
Organism: Parasteatoda tepidariorum; assembly: GCF_982258835.1. Taxonomy (NCBI): domain Eukaryota; kingdom Metazoa; phylum Arthropoda; class Arachnida; order Araneae; family Theridiidae; genus Parasteatoda; species Parasteatoda tepidariorum. The sequence goes on along the minus strand of NC_141758.1, from coordinate 11,246,026 downwards.
ATTCTTTACTGCATTTCTACCTCCTTGTCTAGAATTATTTATTTATTTATTTACCTTTTTTTAATGCTGATTTTGTTCTTAAAGGGGGAAAAACTGTTTCAGTTGGCACTTACAAATCAAGACGATATGGCACATAATTAAAAATAAATAAATTTATATACTTTAACTAATCTTTTTAATTTATCGAATGTAATAACAGTAAGTCTTCGTTATTTTATTTTTAAAAAGGACAATTTAACATTAAAATGATTTAATTAATGATAGAGAAAAAAAAATATCTAAAAAATTTGTGTTTACCACACGTTAAGACAGAGTTGCCAGCTACTACATTTTTAGTGATATAATTTATAGAGCGGTAGACTACTAAAAATCGAAGGTTTAAGACATTTTTTTGAAAGGGACAGAAAATGATATTTAAATCAGCTTATCATAAATTTTAATTATATAATAAATTTTAATTTATTAAATCAAGCTCAGATATTTGTCAACCACTACAGATTCAATTCTCAAATATATCTGATGAATTTCTCTTAAAAATGAATTTGGGTTCATTAGCACAACTGGTTCACTTTTTAAATAGTGTGCGCAGACTACTTATAAAATACCATGTGGAGACTCTCTGATACAGGAGGTGATGGAAGAGCTCGTAAGTTGACATTAGGCACCTAGCGAAGCGACTTGCTTTGACTCTTTTGTTGTTTATAGAACAGAGGTTAACGTTTCAAAGCAATTAGTGTTATATTTCTAGTGGTTTGACATATCTGTGGAATTAGTGTTACCAGACTGGCTATACTGCATACCTGCCAACTTTTAATCCTTTCCATTATCATTTTTCCCAGTGGTATTAAAATGGAACTAAAACTTCAATTTTAGGCAAACAAATACGTTGCATTTGGAAAAACTTAAGTTGACAATCATGAAAGTACCGCATATTGATATATGTGCTTAATTTTTGTAAGAATAGTGGTGATCAAAATCATTTAAAAATTAAATTTATAAAAGAAAAAATAGTACATATTTACTACCACTTTAAATATGAAAATAAAATCTTCCGGAAAATCCGGAAGAGTTGGCAGCTATGATACTGCATCGGAGAAGGGTTAACTGTTACTTCACTACCACGTCTTAGTGGGAATATCTGAGTTTCTAACTATGGTTACTCTGTATTAACTTTGCATAGTTTTTGCCTCAGATTCAACTTAAATTTTAGAAGGTTAAGACACGACAATTAAATGTAGAGACACATGAATAGTTAACTACAATTGAAGAGATTAGAGCCGTGGTGATTTAGAGGATAGAAGCGCTTACCTCTCAATGAGGTGACGTGGATTCGAATCACAGCGATGGCTGGCCGATATGAGTCAAAGAAAATCGAATAATGAATTTCGCACCTACCATAGTGCTGACGTAAAATACCCTTAGGGGATGGATCATGGGTGGCAGTCAGGCTAACAGTGGGATGTTTTCGTAGTTTTCCTCTCCATGTAACACAAATGCTGGTTAGTCCCATCAAAAAGTCCTTCACGAAGGGAAATTTCTTCCAATACTTGATCTTGAACTTTTCTTATCTTCTGAACTGGGTTCGAAATTACGAGGCTACGGAGTGAAACATTAATATTTATCATTTTATCTCCAGCAGTGGTAGCAAATTAAGTTATTTTGTCATTTTTTTCCAGTTTTCCACTACTACGTAATAACAAAAATTCAAAGCAGCCTCATATACTACGTAATAATGCTTGTAACAGTTCGAATAATGCTACGTTACAGCTCGAAGGAAAACCAAAAGAGTTTGCAAAATTGTCCCTTATTTTACCAGTTTTACATCTTAACCCTTTCGAGCCGACTGTCACAAATACGTGCCAGTATAAAACCGTATCAACCGGGGCAAAACGATAAAGCTGGTAATCAAAGTAATTCTTTTGCAGTTTATTTGTGGGCGCAGTTATAATTGTTTGATTTATTTAATTCACCATTACTTTGTTCAAAATAAAATTATTCAGTTATACTTTGAACTAACATTGATTATATATATGATTAAACTAACAATAATAACAGTAAGTCTATAAAATTAGCAACGACTACATTTAAATTACCGTTTTTTATTTAATTACATCCTGATTTTGTACGAATGCTTTTCTGAATCACCCGTCCCCAAGGGGTTAATTCACTCCCAATTGACTGAAACTTTTGCAGAAAGCGGAGCAGCCCTGAAATAAATAAATGACATTGTAGAATTTCAGGAGACTAAACTGAAACTAACATAAAGTGGTCACATCAATATGGTTATGTTTAATATAACACCTAAAATGTTTCATTTCACTTTAATTTTGACATAACTAATCCACACTAGTTTTAAATATTCTTGCAAGATTCTTATTTCAAATTCGGTCGTAGTGCATAAAATAAGGCAAAGATTTTTTAGCCCTAACTTCTAACAAATCTGTAAGAAAACAGTTCGAATACTATCCCTGATTTTCTTATCCTGATAGAAAATGTTGCTTACCAGTTCATTCACTTCAAGTAAGTGGATTCAGTTACAGTGTTTTTATTTTATTACCGTCGTTGAACAACCCACCTATTTTTTTGAGTTTACGACAACTAATGCTCAAATCCGTAGCCTTGTTATTTTGAACCCAATCCAGAAGAGAAAGAAATTCCAGGATCAAGAATTAGGAGAAAATTTGCCTTCGTGGGGGACGTTTCATGGAAGAAAACGCCGAACACCTCCCACGGCTAGCAAGGGGTTTCTAACCCAAAGAATATATAATATGAGAATATATCATGATCCGTCTACCAATGAGGATATTTTACGTCAGCACCGTGGTGGGTGCAAGCTGGATGCGGAATTCGTCTCGATTAGCCATCTATCGAATTCGGGTTACTTCATTGGAAGGCGAGCGTTCTATCCCCTGAACTACCACTGCTCTGCTAGTTACAGTGTATTTATTGCTATACCCCGTCCCGCCCCCTATGGGGGCATCCGGGTATTAATATTTACAAAAATTATAACATGATGAGCTAAAATGTTCTTTATACAGATGAAAAGATGAACATGATGAGGTATATTGCGTTCGTCATATATTTCACTCTATTATTTGCACACGTTTCCATTGGCTTCTATTTAGGGAATTAGTTGGTTTTCATCTAAACTGAATTATTTCTGGTGTATTTTTTTCAAAGTGATCGTTGATGATTTCCCTTATACCCTCTTTTATCTTTTTTTGGTTCCAGTATTTCTTTAGATTTTCGTAGCTAAGATTTTTGGGAAAGTATAATTTTCTTTTATGTTCATAAGTTGGGCATTTTAGTAGAATGTGTTCCAAGTCGTCTGTAACTCTGCATTGATCGCAATTTAAAGGTTTATTATGAAATCTTCGTTGATAGTCTTTTTGTGTGCCGTGATTGGTTAAAAATTGGTTTATATAGAAGTCGCTATATTGAACTTTATAAGAGACCTCAGGTATTAAATTATGAGTATGTCTGCCCTGTGAGGTTGAGCTGTCCCATCTATTCTGCCATGTTATCACGTCTTGGTTTCGACATTCTAGTCTGACCGATCTTTTGGAAGGGAGATTGAATATGTCTATCGGCAGGTTTAGTTAAGGCTTGTATTCCTGAAAATGAGTCTGAGTATATTCTTATTGTGTCCTTAATTTCATTTTCTTTAAGGCGTAGAAAGTTCTGTATAAAGTTCTGTATCTGTATAAAGAAATTATGGAAACGCTTCTATACTTTAACTTTTTGTAAACAAACTTTCTTTTAGCAGCAAATGTTTAAGAATATTTTACATGGCTGACAAAACTGTCGGCACAATTTGTAAGATCATGCCTGAAGCTCTTAGAATTGGTGTATTTTTTACTCATACACAAATTGTACCCACTGTTTCTCAATGTAAAATCCTTCGAAATATTTGTTGCGAAAGGAAAGATTGTTGAGTTAGTATAGTAAGTTTTTATGCCCAACCCACGTATTTGTGATTATAAACAATGAATTAGTTTGTGGGTATAAGTAAGCTCAAAGCGTAATAGTTTTGTTTAGATTTTCTGCAATACCTATTTTTCTATTTGTAATAAACTTTTTTTTCTTCAAAATGTTGAAAACAAAAGTTATTCCTCAGTTATTCGCAGACAATATTCTAAGGCTGTTTTTTTTTTCCGAAGACACCGTCGTAATATGTAACGATGCTCTTTTATTGAGAATAATTTGGTATTTGGCTTTGCAACGGTTACTCATGACAATTAGTTCAAGTTTAGCCAGCGCTGTCTACGCTTATTTTGAAAATGGCACACGTGAATACGGTGAAGAATCACAGTTATGTGAAAATGAAGAGCTTTTGCGGTCTAAATTTTTAATATTTAGAAGCTTACTCCGGTGCTGCATTTCCTGGCCTCATAAAAATTTGCAAAATCCGAGAATACGGTAGTGATTTTGATAATTTTCATCTAGGTGAAAAAATGTCGCCAAATTGGCGCTTCTTAAAATAAGTTAAATAACTTTTAAAATATTTAAGTAATTTGTCAGTTCTAAAGTCGGAATTCTTCACGGCATAATTATAGACACAGTTTAAAATAACAGCATTGCTTTAAGGGTAAGGGCACTTAAACTATGGCTTTTTTACTTTCCTTGGCGACAGAGCTTCGGAAAACAGCGTTAATGTAATATCTAACCTTTCTTTTTTCTTCTATTTATTTCGATTTTTTTTTTTAAAGAAGGGTTTATATTTTTTGATTTTGCTGCAATCTAATAAAATAGATAAAAATCTAAACATCGTCTTGTTAACTATGAAATGAGAAAATATCATATTTTATTCGAGTTTCATGAGTGTGTATGAATACTCTCTTTTGGGGTTGCATTTGTTTGTGCTAAATAGGATGATGATAGAGATGGAAACATGATAAAAATCAAGCTATTTAAGAAATAATTCAACCACTGAACGAAATTGTTTTTTTTATTCTACAAAACAACATCGTCAAGTTTTGAAGCAACTTTTCCAGAGTTACAGGGTTCATTAACACCAACTGCATAGATGTTGTTTCCTAACTAACAATCTCTATAATGGCAGCAACATAATAATTGATTTTATTGTTTAGCAAACACTTAATAGGTTTAAAGACAATTGTTAGGACTTTTATTAAAATATTTTTTATGTATATTGCTGGTCAAAATCATTATAGATATTATTTGTTAACAGGAAATTCAGCAACTGGTATGTTTTTCATAAAAAGAAGCTGAAAATTTATTATTATTAGGTTCCACTTTAGAATTACAGAGTGACCACAGTTCAGAAAAGATTTAAAAACTGAAGAGAATTGAATAGGCAAAACATTAAAAAAAAAAAAAAAAAAAAACGTGAAACATTAGTCACCACTTATTAAAAAACTTTTTTGATTCTCGCCATCCAAAATTATAATATAATGTGAAGTTATAATATAAAGTGATGTTAATCTCCAAATTAACTTCCCATTCATGATTAGTTCTCATTGGCTAATTTGGTGAGTATATATATATATATTATAATGAGGTAATAAATTATCCTGGTATTTACGAACATACTAAAATAAAATTTTTTTGCATCATTAACACCACTTTATAAACTTTTTTAGGAAAATACGAGGGCAAATTAATTTGTTGAAATTCTTACTGTACGCAACTACCAATTTAATTTTTTGATTGCAATATACTACTCTTTTTGCTAAATTTTTTATACAGTGGTAGTCATTTAAAACTCAAAGCTTTCAAAATTTTTGTTAATATTACTTAGATTTTAAAATCCTTACCACGAAAAAGCTGGAATGAAGTGTCGTTGCATATGAGCTTTTAAATCATTTACCTGCAGTGGTATGGAAAATACATTAAAACATTAACTTAGCTACCAATAGAATAAATTTCTACAAAAAGGGTAGAAAGTTGGCAGCTCTGTGATTGTTATCGATTCGTTCTTATTGAACAACATAAATCTTACGTCATGATCCTCTTTAAGCGAAGAAGATTCTAGCATCTTTCACTATCCCCTTAGCTATTGTATTTATGTACAATCCCATACCTGCCAACTTTCACTCTTTCCGAGAATGGATTTTCAGAGTGGTTGTAAAACAATCAACGAAAAACAATCTGACTCAAAAATATATTTATATTTTGATCCCGTTGAAATTCGCTTGGGCATGGATCATTATGCTTTGATATATTTATTGTAATTATTTATATGTAGTGGTGGTCAAACTCATTTATAATTATCATTATAATTCAAAAAGTTAATTGGAATAACCTGAGTATTGCTACCACCTTAAATATGAAAATAAAATCTTCCGGAAAATCCGGAAGAGTTGGCAGGTATGCAATCCTCTAAATACGGAATTTCCGCAGTTTTAGAAAAATATTTTTCCTTGTGGTGAAAAGATAATATATTAATATTGTCCACCACTAAATTAAAATGATTTTAACGGGTATACAAAACGTCAAATTAGCATATGATTACCTTGTTCAATGCTTGTAAAAGTTTTATGAATAATCCATTCGCTGTAAAAATTTCTACTTAAGTTCATTACCATTGGAAAAAATATTTCGAACAAATCTAAAATGTTGGTGGGTATGTAATTATGAGAATAATATTCTTGGTGATAAACTGCCAACATTTTGCTACTACTTAACACTAGAATACCTATATTGCCCAAAAGCAGTCAAAATGACAGCATTGTGAAAGAATAACTAATGTGTAAAGAAATTTGTCTAAAATTTATTTTTTATATTATTTACAGTTGTATAACAATTTAATGGTAAATATTAACAATAAAAAAATTATATGTTGTACAAAAAGTAACAAAATTCTAATAAATTGTGTCATTATATACATCATTGTTTTTCTAATTGAAATTAAAAAGCAGTCAAAATGACTTCCTTAGGCAATCTAGTGATAAGTATTAAGTTAAGCTACTTAAGTATTCAAAATTATAATTTTGAGGATTATTATTTATGTATCATTGAACTAGTTAAATGACAAGCTAGTCAAAATATGTGAAACTCCTAATGTAAAAATAAATAAAATTAAATAAAAGATATGAAATTTACTACAACTTTATATATTTTGGGATAGATCTCATACGTGCCAACTCTTCCGGATTTTCCGGAAGATTTTATTTTCATATTTAAAGTGGTAGTAAATGTATACTATTTTTTTCATTTATAATTTTAATTTTTAAATGATTTTGATCACCACTATTCTTACAAAAATTAAGCACATATATAAATATGCGTTACTGTCATGGTTGTCAACTTAAATTTTCTCAAATACAACGTATTTGTTTGCTTAAAATTGAAGTTTTAATTCCATTTTAATACCACTGGGAAAAATTATAATGGAAAGAATTAAAAGTTGGCAGGTATGAGATCTGCAGATAAAAAGCAGAAAAGTTGGCAGGCTTTCAGTAACCAGAAGTGCCAACTATTACGGTGTTTGCGAAATATTTTATTCAGTGGTAGACAATTAAAAACTAAAGCGTTTAGAAGTTTTGATAATTTTGTCAACATTTTAAAATTCTATCACGAGAGACCTTGTGGTTGGCATCTCAGAAGACTTTTATATCATCTGCATAATGTGGTATGAAAAAGAACTTTAAATCAAATTTGCAATACAAAAAATATTACAATAGATCATAGACTTAGCACCATTTAACATTCTAAAAGAAATTTTCGCCAAAAGTTGTCAAAAATCCGTCGTAGTATGGTGTGATGCTTTTTTGCGAATAATATGCTATTTTCTAAACTGCTGTGAGTTTGCAGGAATGCAAACTACTACTCTTATTGTAAACTATTTTGTAGAGTGGAAAATTTTTTACTAAAATCGTAGAAACTTGGCATCCCTGCAACTGTTACTCATGATTGTTTGGTCAAATTTAGCCTATCTAAAGCCAGCGTGGTCTACGCTTATTTTGAAAATGACACAAAACGTTAATATGGAGAAAAGCCACAAATTTGTGAAAATTGAAAGCGTTTGTGGTCGGGTTTTTCAATATTAAAAAACTTACGACAATGCTGCATTACCTGGGCTCATAAATTTGCAAAAACTGAGAACACGGCAGTAATTTTGATAATTTTCATCTAGGTGGAAAAATGTCTAAAAACTAGCGATTTTTAAAAAATTTAACTTTTTAAAATACACAAGTTATTTGTCTGTTTTAACGCCCAGATAATTCTTCACGGCAAGACTATACATATATATATTTTTTTCCCTTCTGTTTTTTTGTTTTTATTTTATTTTATTTTCTGTTCTTATGTGTTATATTTACTTAAATTAATTAAGCAATTTAAAGTAGAACAAATCAAAGAAATTTTTAAATTATTTTTTTAAAATCAATGCCGCTTTTTAAATTTTTAAGGAGTGTTTATGAACTCTGTAATAGAAACTCTGCAGTTTGTGAATCAGAAATAGACCATTATTATTCCATTTTTCAAACTATAAATATAGTTATTTTATGGGTTCATAATTTTTGATTTGCGCTCCTACTGGGAAGAATTAATTTTGTTCCAAAAATGCTATCCGTTAATTTTGTTTTATACTGACTAAAAATGTAATCCATTACTTTTTTATTCTAACTCAAAATTATTAACCGTACATTTTTTTATACTGACTCAAAAATGTTATTCATTAAATTTTTCATGCTGACTGAAAAATGTTATTTATACATCTTTTATACTGGCTCAAGAATGCTATTCATTACATATTTCATGCTGAAAAATGATACCCATATATCTCTTTTACTGACGCAAAAATACTATCCATAATATTTTTTAATCTAAAATTATTCGCATAAACTTGAAGACTTTCTAACACTTGGTAATAATTTAACGATTAAAAACAGCAAATTTTTTTTAAACGAGTCTTCTTAAACATTTTCTGTCGACAATTTAATGCAAAGAAAGTATATTATTTAAATAAAAGCTTTTCAATTTCATTCCTTTAATAACTTTCTTTTGATAACAATAAAGTTTCCTTCATTACAAACAAAAATTGCTAATCAAGATATGAAAAACGATATTTTTAAAATTTTTATTTCCTTTTATGAATTTTCTCAAAAGCATGATATTACATTGAAGAGAGACGGTGAAAAGGTCAAGAAAAAGAGGCAAAGAAAATAAAAAACTGTTTTGTCTGGACTCAGGTGAGCAAACAAAAAGAGTGAATATTTTTGACATCCAAAAACTAAATTACTGCCGACATCAATGATCTTATTTTACATAGCAAAAACACTTTTCACCTTTTGAATACAATGATTGCGGCAGCCACTATTGTTTGCTTGGCCAACTAAAAAGAATCTAAGCCAATGAGTTTTTTTTTTTTTAAATAAGAAAGGTACACGACCTTCGTAGAAGTAGCTTCAATGAAATAGGTACTGAAAATAGTTTTAAGTAAGACGAAAAAAAGCAGTTTTGAATATTTATTATATTCCAGCAGACACTGCCCAGCATGAATTCATCGTAAATTGTCTTTAGTTAAAGTATGTTTTAAGGTAAGAGTCCAAAAACTTCAGTTAACTCGATTTGCTGAATGCAATATACCCGGATTATAACTAATAATTACTGCATGGAAAAACGTTTTGACCTTCGGTATATAATAGAGCAGGCTTTTTTTAAAAAAAACTATTGAATTGGCTAACATAACCAGTGGGCTATCTTCCTTTTGCAACTTATTCGAATTAGTTGATTATATTGAATGGAGTAATTTCCTTTCAATAGATTTTGTGATTCACGATTTCATTATTTTCCCACGATTTTACACGATTCAATATTTTTTTCCACCAGAAGTTGCTCCACGTGATATCGTTGTAAATTCTCTTTATTCGAAACATGTTTAAACCCAAGTCAAAATTCCTGATGGTCCCATCAAAATATTTTGATGGTTTATGTTGGTTTCAGAGCGATTCAGGATGGTCCAACATCATTTGATGGTCCCCATCATCTAACCTTTTCCATTTTGCTTTCATTGTTTTTGATATGCCAACAAATTTCCATCATTCCCTGATGGAAAATGCTGCTTTAATACTATGATGGTAAAAACTTAAGAGCAGTTTGACTCTCATGAGCCAACAATCCAAGATGATCCTTGATGGTTTATGATGGTTCCAATAACTGATGGTTTAATGGAAATTCTTGATGGTTCTAAAGAATATACCATCCAAACAATTGGATTTTTTTTATGTTAGACCATAAAAAATCAGTCCGAATTCCTACATTGGGGTGAAGGTGGTTCATGATCGTTCCAACATTCGATTTTCAGAGAAACTGTGATGGAAATTTCTGATGGTTCAACATGAACAAACCATCAAAACTAGTTGCTATTTTTATGTAACACCATCATAAATAAGACCGAATTCCTACATTAATGTGATGGTTACTTATGTTGGTTACCATCACAAAAACACAATGGTGCATGATTGATGGTTACCATCAAGATTATGTTGGTCCATCAATGGAAAAAGCATCAAAAATTTTGACTGGGGTAGGTAAGAATTAAATGAGTTGGAAATCTGATGAGTGCAACCGCCTCATGGCGGGAACAATCAGGCATGCTAATCTTCTATAATTTCGAGTCTCCAGTTCCTCTTGATGTCGAGTGAAAAAATAATTCTTGATAAGACGTTTAATGGCAACAAATGGAACATTACTACGCGTTAGTTACTAACCAGCAGCACATCAGCCTTTTCATTACTACTCAAGTCACAGTGACCGGCATTTACTGTAGAGCAATAGTCTTACAATCTAAGCCAAACAACGTTAAAGAGCACAAAAATATTTATAAAATACAGACAGCTGTTTCGGATGCTCAAAGGGCAATCTTTATCAGTGCAACAGTTTCTGTAACACCGATGAAGGTTGCCCTTTGAGCATCCGAAACAGCTGTCTGTATTTTATAAATATTTTTGTGCTCTTTAACGTTGTTTGCCTTAGTTTGTATTTTAGCACAAAGGTCGCCCACTTGTGTATTTATGAGCAATAGTCGTATTAATCGCTTTCATTTTTTTTAATAGTTGGAACAATCCACTCTGATAGAGGACATGGAACAATCCACTCTGATAGAAGACATGGGACAATCCACTCTGATAGAAGACATGGAACAATCCACTCTGATAGAAGACATGGAACAATCCATTCTGATAGAAGACATGGAACAATCCACTCTGATAGAAGACATGGAACAATCCATTCTGATAGAAGACATGGAACAATCCATTCTGATAGAAGACATGGAACAATCCATTCTGATAGAAGACATGGAACAATCCACTCTGATAGAAGACATGGAACAATCCATTCTGATAGAAGACATGGAACAATCCACTCTGATAGAAGACATGGAACAATCCACTATGATAGGTAGAGAGATCAGAAGAAAAACAACTGTTATGGAAAAAAAGTTTTGGTTTTCCATTTCCAAATTCTGATTTCGGAAATAAATTCTTTATCTGTTTCGGGAAAAAAGTAAACGTGCATCCTCCACTTTTCCCAATCTGGAAAAGGCATGGCACAATCCACTCTGATAGGGGAGAGAGATTAGAATTGAGGAGCTAGTGCCACTCGCTTGTATTGCCCTTCATGCTTCCCAAAGTTGAATTTACGACCCAGCTTCCAACGACCAATTCTCTTTTTCAGAAATTTTCTCTTAGTTGTAGTTAGTCACAACTATAATGCAAGCTTTTATTTCTTTTGAAATTTTTTGCCTAAACTGAAAAGAAAAAAAAATTATTAAAAGATGGCTTAACAGTAAAGCGGGTCGTTAAATATGGTTTGAGAAACTATTCCCCGAAGCAATTTCCAAATTTTAAAAAAAGAGAAAAAAACACGGGAATTGTTATTGTAAAGCCAGCGACTAGAACTTAGCCAGCGACTAGAACGAGAAAAACATGTTTCTTTTGGTTTTGTGGTGCTACCTTCTGCAGGAAGCAGCTAAATCTTTGCAGTTTCCGCGCCTTTCTTTTCTTTTTCTTTTACCTTTTCGAATTCAGAAATGGCTCTGGTGGTTTTCCAAATCAATGACATTTAACGACTCGCTTTCCTGTCAAACATTATTTTTTAAATAAAAAAACTGACTTTTTTTACCAAACAAATTTGAAAAGAAATGAAAGCTTGCATTATAATTGTGACTAACTACAACAAAAAGAAAAATTTCCAAAAAAGGGAGCTTGTCGTCAAAAGATGCTGGATTGTAAATTCGTCTCCAGGGAGCAAGACGGTGAAACTAGCGGGAGACACTAGTTTCTGAATTCTAATCTCTCCCCCTATCAGAGTGAATTGTTCCACGTCTTTTCCATAAAAGAGTGTGCAAGTCTACTTTTTTTCTGAAACAGCAGACAGAATTTATTTCCTAAATCAGAGTTTGGAAATCGAACGCAAATTTTTCTCGAAAATCGAAAAAGACTTACTGAAAAGAACTAACATAAAAAGATTAATTGAAGCATTTTTCTCTCTCTTTACGAATTTTACTTTGCAAGATTTCCCCTAACATATAATGAAGAAACACAACTTTTCGTACACACTTTCATGACTGCTCTCTTTAATTATTAATAAGTCCCGCAGTGGACTGATCATTAAGACACGGTTCCCAGCAGATCACCGAAGTCAAGCATCACTGGCTACGGTCAGTGTGCGGGTGGGTGACCACTTGGATCAGTCTGCGTAGGGACCGAGGGTGTGCGGTATGGGTCCTCGTTAAACTGTGCTACCGTAAAATGCTCGACTTCGCGCGCAGGTCGTCGGGCTACCGAAGCGGGGGTGCCATCCCCTCCGCAGAGGATCAAAATTGTGATGGAATGTCTTCGGATCATCCTCAGGGATGTTTCCCAGACCGTCGCCAATAGCCCATTGTGCAGCTCTAGTGCGACGTAAATTAACAACAACAACAACAACAATAATTATTAATAATTAAATTTTGTACCCTCCTTCCCTGCATAACACCTGTTTTAATCCTTTCACTCGGCAACGACGTTATATATATATATGGGTGTGTGTGTGTAAAACGCTACTTTTAAATTATTTAACTACCAACTTGTATATTAAATATAATTCTAGATAATTCTCCAATTTGCTATTCTTTGGCGTTCAATGAAAGTCAAGACCATTAAATTATTAGCAGCATTATCCTTTTTTAAAAAAATTGGTAAATGCTATGAATAGAAACAAATATTAGAACAATTTTTTTTGAAGGGACCCGACAAAGAGACAATAATACCTTAGGAGGAAACTATTTTTCTGCTTTAAGTAGAATTTTATTTGATTCGGGTATATCAGTTTGAAAATTTTTTTTCGGAAGGATACAATTTTCTTTTAAATAATATTTTATTAAATTTCTTTTTGCTGGAATGCACGAATTCATTAAGAATGTGTAGGTTTATATGCATATTTATGCACTTGTCTACTGTTTTGAAAATATCGCCTCATAAACTGAAATGTATTACCGCTTTCTTCCTACTACTCCCAACGTAGCAGAGAAGTAGAGATACTAAGTACTCACTGGATTGGTTTTTAAAAATCCTGATTATGAATATATTGTTGAATTCCATAAAAAACTGTATCTTGTAGAGAGAAACCGATTACAGTTTTAAAATCAGTGATATTTAACCTTTTTCCACTCGAGAGGTGAGTGTCAGTCACCACTGTCGCCTGTAAATTATCCACCACTCTAATTGTGAAATTTTTTTCAACTTAATATTTAGTTACCACTTCATTCAGTGATCTCTGAGTATTACATGGTAAGTTAGCAAAAAATATTTCAAAATGTTAGTGCTGTTTCCATTTTTAAAACTGTTGAAAGGATTTCGAGTGCAAAAGGTTAAGATTTGTTCAAAAATCTCTCGAAACAGAAAAAAAAAATGACATAAGATATCCTGAGCGGCAGACGGATCATGGGTTGGAGTCCCTTAGCTGTCACTAGCTAACCGTGGACCATAGCTTTCCATAGCTTTCATAGGTTTCCTCTACATCAAAAAAGTCCCCAACGAAGGTAAATTTCTCAAAATACTTGGTCCAGGAACTCCCTAGTCTTCTGCATTGAATTCAAAATTACAAGGCTACGGAGTTGAACATTAGTAGTTGCAAACCCAAAGCTGGTCGACGGTTATAAAATAAAAATAAAATGTGTGCATACTTAGTCAACTGACATTCACTCAATCGGTAAATCACTTTTGTATCTTTGTTCAATAGCACGTTTCCCCGGTAGTGTTTTGGCATCGTAATGAATTCCCAATGACGCGTTCATCCTTCAGGGATGACAACTTGCTCCGCTTTGTAAAATATTGTTTTCTAGAGGTGAGGGAATTTAAGTTATTTCTAATTTAATATTTTTCATTTTAAGTAATTTCTCCACAGCGACATAGCAAAAATTCGAAGAACCATATGAAATGCACCTTTAATAGTAGTTATTTCGTGGAGACACTTTTAAAGAGAAGACGTATTTATACTTACTCTACAAGATTAACTATTTAATTCACTCCTCATTTATTACAATCTTTGCAGAAAGTGGAGAAGTTAGCATACTTCCGTTTTTGATCCCAAGTAAGTTTCAATGGTTCACTCTTTGAGTTATTTGATATTCTTCCCTTTTGGTTTTGTTGTGCTATCTGCTGCAAGAAGCAGCTAAACTTTTGCAAATTCCGTGCTTTTTTTTTTCTTTCTCTTTGAATTTGAAAATGACTTCGGTGGTTTTTCAAATCAATGGCATTTAAGGACCCGGTTTCCTGTTAAGCACTTTTTTAAATAAAAAAAAACTGTCTTCTTTTTTAGTTCAAGCAGCAAATTTCAAAAGAAATGAAAGCTTGTTTTATAATTGTGACTAACTACAAAGAGAAAAATTTCCAAAAAAGGGAGCTTTTCGTCCAAAGATGCTGGATTCTAAATTCGTCTCCGGGGATTGAGACAGTGAAACAAGCGAGCGGCACTAGTTCCTCAAATCTAATCTCTCTCCCTATCAAAGTGGATTGTTCCATGTCTTTTCCATAAAAGAGGGTGCAAGTCTACTTTTTTTCTGAAACAGCAGGCAGAATTTATTTCCTGAAACAGAATTTGGAAATCGAAAGCAAAAATTTCACGAAAATCGAAAGAAAAAGATTTACAGAAAAAAAAAAGATTAATTTAAATTATTTAACTACCAACTTGTATATTAAATATAATTCTTGATTATATTCCAATTTGCAATTGATTGACATCTCTCAACGTCGAACCCATTATATTTATTCCCAGCATTATCATTTTTTAAAAGAATTGGTAAATGCTAGGAATAGAAACAAATATTAGAACAAAATTTTCTTTCAAAGCAGCTAACTAAAAGACTACACAATAATACTTAAGGAAGAAACTATTTTACTGCTTTAACCTCTTGGGGACGGGTGATTCAGAAAAGCATTCGTACAAAATCAGGATCAGGACGTAATTAAATAAAAAACGGTAACTTAAATGTAGTCGTTTCTAATTTGACAGACATACTTTGTTTTCGTTTTAATTATTGTTAGTTTAATCATATATATAATCAATGTTAATTCAAAGTATAACTAAATAGTTTTATTTTGAACAAAGTAATGGTGAATTAAATAAATCAAACAATTATAACTCCGCCCACAAATAAACTACTAAAGAATTACTTTGATTACCAGTTTTATCTTTTTACCCTGGTTGATACGATTTTATGCTGGCACGTATTTGTGACAGTCGGCGCGAAAGGGTTAAGGTAATTTTTACTTGGTTCGGTGTGGGGATTTAGAATTTGTTTTTTCGGAAGGATACAATTTTCTTTAAAACAATATGTTATTTAAGTATATATTTTGTTTGAATGCACGAATTCATAAAGAATGTACAGATTTATATGCATATTTATGTACTTGTCTACCGTTTTGAAAATATCGCATCATAAACTGAAATGTATTATCGCTCTAATACTCCCTACGTAGCAGAGAAGTGGAGGTACTAAGTATTCACTCGAGTGGTTTTTTAAAATCCTGATTATGAATATATTGTTGAATTCCATAAAAAACTGTAACTTATAGAGAGAAACCGATTACAGCAGTGTTTCCCAATGTGGTTCATATGGACCCTCAGGGGTCCGTGGTAACATTCAGGGATTCCGTGAAGAATAAAAACTGATTCAGGGGTCCCTGAACAACGTCAGGGGGTCCACGTGATGTTTAATATAAAATAATAAAATTGTGATTGGTTTTTATTATTATGGAAATTAAGATAAATAAAATAGTAGCGATTTTTACGTCCTAAGTAAACTATAAATAAAGGTGGGTGCTTATAATTATTAACAGTGGTTTGTTACAAATTAAACAGTTGATTTACAAATTTTCTTATATCTTTTGCTCCCTTTTTAAGAGATAACAGTATGTATGAGTCGAAGAAAAAGCACCGAAAATACAGTGTTGAATATTTAAAGTATGTCTTTATTTCTTCACCAGGAAATAGTACTTTACCTATGTGTCTTCTACGTAATAAAACTATAACAAGTGATTCAATGAAACATTCCAAGCTTAACGAACAATTGATAAAAATCCATAGCTCTGCATTTTTTTATATATTGCATGATTGCAAAGTCCAGAAAGCCTCACACTATTGAAGAACTTATTTTACTAGCTGTAAGTGAGATAATACTCACCGTGTTGCACAAACCAGCTTTTAACATTGTAAAAAGAATTCCACGGAGTAATAATAATGTACAAAGAAAGATTGACAATATATATCAGTGCGTAGAAAATTCTTTACGTGAGTATTTAAAAATATCTGAATTTCTATACAGCTTGAAGAATCTACTTATCCAGGAAACGAAGCTTTTACTTTTAGCTTACGTAAGATTTTTAAAAGAATGAAAATTTTACCTAGAATTGCTACTTGCTAAATGTTTGGAAAGCTATACGAAAGGTGAAACGCTATTGATTGAATTAAAAGATATACCCTTGACTAATATCATTTCTGTAGCTACTGACAGCTGTCCGGCAATGGTAGGAAATAACCTAGGTTTTCTGGCTAACTTAAAACAAGCTGCAGCGAATGTATTTTCAGAACATTTGCCAAACTTAGCGAAACTAATTTGAAACTACAAGATGGGCAATTAAATTTAATCAAAACTAAAATCGTAAAACTGCGTTTGTTGCAAAACTTTTTCTGTATAAACAAAACTTGGGAAGAGGATATTGTTCTCTCAGTCTCAGTGCCGTAATGAACCTCATCACAAGAAAATAAATAATAAATAAATGATTAGAAATTAGTGCTCACAAACATTGAGCCGTACATAAATACATTCTTAAAATCTCATCACGTTCATCCCGGGTCATTAATTTTTTTAAATTTTATTTTAAACAAAAAATAAAAAATAGTAATAAAAGATTTCAATAAATAGTTTTTCAACAAAATGCTTTTTTTGTTTTAGTTTGTAATTCTTATGCCGTTCACATATGCAGTTTTTCACTTGGGGGTCCGTGGGCAAGTTTTGACTATAAAAAGGGGTCCATGGGTCAAAAACGTTTGGGAATCACTAGATTACAGTTTTACAATGACATTTAACCTTTTTTCACTCGAGAGGTGACTGCCAGTCTATGCCTATGCCTATGTGAATTGGTTACCTAAATTTCGGCCCCGTCAGGGGCCCTAACTCATTCATCTGAGTGGGGTAGTAGTGTATGCAGTTAGAGCTCAATTCAGTGGGGGGTGTAATACAAAAAAATTGGAAGAACAATAATACAAGTAATAAACAATGGGTCTATAGCAACAATGTTGAGGAAAATTATATACATTAAGATATTTATCAGTTAACCGAGAAAATATAAACTGCTGTTTGTAGAAAATGCAACACCATGAAAGAATCATCAGAATCAAATGAAATTTAATGCAGAAACGACTTGTACTGATACAAATAAATGATGAAATTTTCAAAACAAAAGAAACAAATTAAGCGTCCGAAATCAGTATTTGGTGCAGCCACCACGCGCTGCAATAAGTGCTGCTATACGACGTGGCATGGAGTCAAACAGATGTTGAATATCTGCTTGAGGAAGAGAATTCCATATCGCTTGTATGCGCAACCAAAGTTCGTCTTTGGAAACTGCAGGACGCGGATCACGAGTGAGACGCCGACCAACCATATCCCACACGTGCTCAATAGGCGACATATCCGGCGAATAAGCAGGCCAAGGAAGAAGTTGCATGCGTTGTGCTGAACAGAAGTCTCTAACAGTCCGCGCAACATGTGGGCGTGCATTATCCTGCTGAAAGATAGCTCCAGGGATGCCTTGAAGGAAAGGAACGACTTCGGGCTGTAGCACTTCACGGACGTATCTGTTGCTATTGAGATTACCCTCAATTCGTATCAAATTGGATCGTCCATGATACGAAATCGCACCCCAGACCATAACTCCGGGTGTTCGACCACTATGTCGTTCAATAATACACTCAGGAAGGCAGCGTTGACCGGCATAACGTCTAACACGAACACGGCCATCATGGGTCCACAAATTGAAGCGTGATTCATCTGAAAAGACAACTTGGTGCCAATCAGCTCGCCAGTCTCTGTGCTCAAGAGCCCACTGCCGACGCAGCCGTCGATGATCCGCCGTGAGGGGAATCCTGTATAATGGCACCCTTGCACGCAATCCACGGCGCAGCAGACGACGACGAATTGACGAAGCCGACAATTGTACACCTGTAGCAGTAGACCAATGTGCTGCCAGCTGCCTGGAGGAAGCTGTGCGATCATTCACCGCCATGCGGAGCAGGTGTCGATCATCGCGCTCTGACGTCACCTTCTGTCGTCCAGTGCCTGTTTTTCGAGTTGTTCGGTGCTCGTCGGTCCACTGCTTCCAAACTCGCATCACTGTGGAACTGTTCCGCTGCATACGAGCTGCTATTGCGCGATAGGAAAATCCTCCTTCTCGAAGGCCGATTATCCTCCCTCGTTCAAACTCCGTAAGTTGCTTGAATTTCTTATTCTTCCGTCGTGGAGGCATACTCAGGTCTCACTAAACGTTTGCCACTAACAAATAATCATAGACTATTTTCAACGTCCCGCTACAGCACTTTATTTATACGCTTTCAGCATCAATTCAGAGGGCGCTGCGCGCGCCACGCACGCGCGATGGCTCTGAAACTTTATTAATTTGCATAATATCCTATAATTGACATTTGCTGCGAATTTCATTTGATTCTGATGATTCCTTCATGGTGTTGCATTTTCTACAAACAGCAGTTTACAAAATAAGAGTTAAAATCTTAGCTCCCAACCTGCCTCGCCTCCCCCCTTGCGGGCTTCATTGGTGCACAGGACAGGAGCCTTAAGAAAGTGAAAAATATTTTATGTACAAAAAGACTGCCAGTCAGGGCTGAAAGCCCATATACATCAAGACGGAAAAGAGTAAAAACTGGTAACAAATAAATTTCACTTTTTAGCTTTTTCTCGGGAATAATAAAAATCTATAACTACCAATTTTTTTTAACGGATACAGTTTTTATATTGAATTGATTCTATGCCGAGAAAAAATTTCAGATTTCAATAAGTTGTTCGATATCGATGTAATCCGCATACCTGCCAACTTTCACTCTTTCCGTGAATGGATTTTCAGAGTGGTTGTAATACAATAAACGAAAAACAATCTGACTCAAAAAGATATTTATATTTTAATCCCGTTGAAATTCGCTTGCGTAAAGATTATTGCGCTTTGATATATTTGTTGTAATTATTTGTATGTAGTGGTGGTCAGACTCATTTATTCAAAAGTTAATTAAAAAAGTTAATTGAAATAACCTGAGTATTTCTACCACTTTAAATATGAAAATAAAATCTTCCGGAAAATCCGGAAGAATTGGCAGATATGTAATCCAGGATAATTCGAATTTCAGCCCAATTACCGCATTTTTATGCTCAGACTGCTTACTATCAAATACTATTAACTTAATCATACGACTCTACTGAAGGGGATCTCCCCATTCCATAGATGATTTTCTCTTCAAAACTAAAGATTTATTTCTTTAAGGACTTGATTTGTTGTTACAACATACTACAACTTCAATGATATTTAGGACCTCCTAGAATACGACGAAACAGATTCGATGAATCGGTTAGTGGCGCTTCGTGCCAAACGCCGAGATAACCCATCACCTCCTACATCAAAAAGCCTCCACACGGTCTTTTATAAGTAGTTCGAGGAGACTATTTAAAAAGTGAACCAGTTGTGCGCAGGAACCCAAAACCTTTTATAAAAGTAATTGAGAGAAATTCATCATATATATTGGAGAATTGAATCTGTAGTGGTTGACAAGTGAATAAGGCAAACCAATAATATTCATAAATAAAACAAATTTTTAATCATATATTTGCTACCACTTTCTTATTTTATCTAGATTTTGTATTAGGTGACTCGTTCGGAAAGTGAATATCCTTCACAGTGGTCTGATCGGACTACCTATAAAAAACTGTGTGGAGGCTTTCAGTTATAGGAGGAGTTGGATAACCCCAATATCCAGCATTCAGCCGAGAAAAAATTAATTACAGTGAATTGTTCAATGTTAGATTAACTCCTCCCGAATATTATCTAACGTTGAAATAGTTCTCCTACCAGCATTTTCTCTTTTTCGTCTCGCTTTCAGGCCTGCTGCCAGACACCACCGTCGCCTGTAAATTATCCACCACTCTGATTTTGACATTTTTTTCATTTTAATATTTAGTTACCACTTCATTCAGTGATCTCTGAGTATTATATAATAAGTTAGTAAAAAATATTTCAAAATGTTAGTGGTTGCGTCCATTTTTTAACTGCTGAAAGGACTTTGAGTGCAAAAATTTAAGATTTGATCAAAAATCTCTCGAAACAGATAAAAAAAAAATGACATAAGATATCCTGAGTGGCAGACGGATCATGGGTTAGAGTCCCTTTGCAGTCACAGGCTAACCGTGGGAGGTTTTCATAACTATCCTCTCCATCAAAAAAGTCCCTTTCGAAGGTAAATTTCTCAAAATACTTGATCCAGGAGTTCCCTTGTCTTCTGGATTGAGTTCAAAATTACAAGGCTATGGAGTTGAACATTAGTAATTGTAAACTCAAATTTGGGTCAGCTTTTCAGCGACTGTTATAAAATAAAAATAAAATGTGTGCATACTTAGTCAACTGACACTCACTCAAACGGTAAACCACTTTTGAATTTACGTTCCATAGCATGTTTCCCCGGTAGTGTTTTGGCATCGTATCGAATTCCCAATGACGCGCTCATCCTTCAGGGATGGCAACTTGCTCCGCTTTGTAAAATATTGTTTTCTAGTGGGGACGAAATTTAAGCTATTTCTAATTTAATATTTTTCATTTTAAGTTATTTTTCCACCGTTACGTAATAAAAATTTAAAGTGCCATATGAAATGCAACTTTATTGCAGTTATGTCGTGGTGACATTTTCAAAGAATAGACGTATTTACGCTTACTCTACAAGATTAACTATTTAGTTCATTGCTCATTTATTACAATTTTTGCAGATAGTGGAGAAGTCAGCATACTTCCGTTTCTGATCCCAAGTTAGTTGCAATGATCCAATCTTTGAGTTATTTGATATTCTGTCCTTTTGGTTTTGTTGTGGTACCTGTTACAAGAAGGAGTTAAACTTTTGCAGTTTCCGCGTTTTTTTATTCCTTTTGAATTCGAAAATGGCTCCGGAGGTTTTTGCTGGATAAAAGATGCTGGATTGTAAATTCGTCTCCGGGGATTGAGACGGTGAAACAAGCGAGAGACAGTAGTTCCTCAATTCTAATCTCTCCCCCTATCAGAGCGGATTGTTCCATGTCTTTTCCATAACAGAGGGTGCAAGTCTACTTTTTATCTGAAACACCAGACAGAATTTATTTCCTAAGTCAGAATTTGGAAATCGAAAGCAAAAAGATTTACAAAAAAAAACTAACATAAAAAGATTAATTTAAATTTTTTAACTACCAACTTGTATATTAAATATAATTCTTGATGATTTTCTAATTTGCTGTTTCGTAGCTTTTCATAGATAGTGATCTCTGAGATTTATTGGCAGCATTATCCTTTTTTAAAAGAATTGGTATGTGCTTTGAATAGACACAAATATTAGATTAAAATTTTCTTTCAAAGGAGCCGTCGAAAAGATAACACGTTAATACATAAGGAAGAAACTATTTTACTGCTTAATGTGATTTTTACTTGATTCGGGTGTGGGGATTTGGAAATTTTTTACTTAGGAAGGATACAATTTTCTTTTAAATAATATTTCATTTAAGTTTTTATTTTGTTTGAATGCACGAGTTCATAAAGAATGTATAGGTTTATATGCATATTTATGCATTTGTTTACTTTTTGAAAATATCGCTGAAATGCATAAGCTGATGTGTATTATCGCTTTCTTTCTACTGCTCCCTACGTAGCAGAGAAGTGGGGATACTAACTCACTCGAGTGGTTTTTAAAAAGCCTGATTATAAATATATTGTTGAATTCCATAAAAAACTGTAACTTGTAGAGGGTAACCGATTACAGTTTCAAAATCGGTGATATTTATCCCTTTCCACTCGAGAGGTGACTGTCAGTCACCACTGTCGCCTGTAATTTATCCACCACTCTGATTGTGAATTTGTTTTTTCATCTTAATATTTAGTTAGAAATTCATTCAGTGATCTCCGAGTATCATAAGTAAGTTAGTAAAAAATATTTCAAAATGTTAGTGGCTGCGTTCATTTTTTAAACTGTTGAAAGGACTTCGAGTGCAAAAGGTTAAGATTTGTTCAAAAATCTCTCGAAACAGAAAAAAAAATGACATAAGATATCCTGAGCAGCAGACGGATCATGGTTTAGAGTCCCTTTGCTGTCATAGGCTAACCGTGGTAGGTTTTCATAGCTTTCCTCTCCATCAGAAAAGTGCCCCACGAAGGTAAATTTCTCAAAATACTTGGTCCAGGAGTTCTCTTGTCTTCTGGATTGAGTTCAAAATAACAAGGCTATGGAGTTGAACAGTAGTAGTTGTAAACCCGAAATTGGGTCGGCTGTTCAGTGACGGTTATAAAATAAAAATAAAATGTGTGCATCTTTAGTCACCTGACACTCACTCAAACGGTAAACCACTTTTGTATTTACGTTCAATAGCATGTTTCCCCGGTAGTGTTGTTTGGCATCGGAATGCGTAAATTTTTTTTCTTCACAGACTTAGAGATCCCTTTAATGTCCAACAACTGCAAAATAAACAAAACTGCTTACGTGAAGAACATTTTTGATTTCATTTATCGGCATATTCTGCACTTACGGATGGAATTGGTTTACCATCGAGATGCTTATCGAATTCCCAATGACGCATTCATCCTTCAGTAATAACAACCGCTTTGTAAAATATTGTTTTCTAGAGGTGACGAAATTTAAGATATTTCTAATTTAGTATTTTTCATTTTAAGTAAGTTTTCCACCACTACATAATAAAAATTCGAAGTAGCATATGAAATGCAACTTTATTGTAGTTATCTCGTATTGACACTTTTAAAGAGTAAACATACTTACTTTACAAGATTAACTATTTAATTCACTGCTAATTTATTAAAATTTTTGCAAAAAGTGGAGAAGTTAGCATACTTCCTTTTCTGATCCAAGTTAGTTGCAATGGTCCAATCTTTGTGTTATTTGATGTTCTTCCCTTTTGGTTCTGTTGTGCTACCTGCTGCAAGAAGCAGCTAAACTTTTGCAGCTTCTGCGTTTTTTTTCTTCTTTTTTTTTCTTTTCGAATTTGAAAATGGTTCCGGTGGTTTTTCAAATCAATGACACTTAACGACCCGGTTACCTGCTAAGCACTTTTTTAAATAAAAAAAGAAACTTTTTTTTTAGTTCAGGCAACAAATTTCAAAAGAAAGTTGGCATCTCTGTTAATATAAAAAAACTATTTGTGTGTTCTGTTTTGCATTAATTTCTTCAAACCATTTTAGTAGCGATAATATATAAAAAAAAAAACTAAAAATTCACTCGAATTACGTGTTTCTAATAATCTTGGGTTCGGCGGTCAACGGTAACCCTCGTGGCACTACGAACAAACTCAGTGTCGGTCTCTCACCGGTGACCCCCATTAATAAATTTTCCACTTCTTAATGGCAGAATTTGTACCAGCTATTAGATTTTTCAAGGTGCGCACGAACCTTGTTTTAAAAGTGTAAAAAATTTAAATATTTTTAAAAATCTAAAATTTCTATTCAAAAAATATTTTTTTCATTTATATTAGTAAAATTTTACATTTTACGGGCTTTATTATCAGTATTAAAAAAGAAAGAGTTTTTTCTTACGCTTTGGCAAAATAGATCTCTGTTTGATTTCATGGCGTCTTTACTTTTCAACTACAATAATTAAGAGTTATAGTAAACTATGTTCATGCGTTGCTATGGTGACCGCTGCTATTTGATAATTTTTTTAGAATTCTTTTTTTCACTTTTGATTTCGCTATGCATTAAGTTGGTGAGTTTATTTTTGTGATATGCGATCAGAGAGATCCCATAAATACTTCTTGAGTTGAGAATAAAAGAGAATTTCATCATTTGAACGATATTTTCGTTTTTATTTTAATTGAGGATCAGAAATTCAAATCTACAATTCCAACTGGATCGTTTTCAATACTTATTCAGGTGAATATCACAAAAAAAGAGGGTCCAAACTGATTGACACGGTTCCTAAAGTTGGTGTTGAAGCAAGAAAAAATCGATGCTAGGGCCTTAAATTTCCGAGGCTGAAAAAACCAAAGCCAAAGAACGTAGACGGGAATACCTTAATCGTGACACACAAGCGGAAAAATGAAAGGATTCCTTTCGCAAACGTAAGCATGAAGCCCGTCCCTCACAAAAGTATCAAAGTGGTTGAGAGAATCCTACCGAAGAGCGAATTTTGACTCTCCGAACCCCTTTCATGCAAATACAAGAATTGGGTGTTGATATCCAGATTAAGGATCCATTGTCAACGTGCCCAATAACTTGCACAAGACCGTAGACTGTCTTCCACGCAATGTAAATGATTCATTCACTATTCATGTAAAATTGAAAAAAAGCCTAGCTTTCAAATCATATTTCATGTATGAACTTGTGAATCCGAAGCGGTTGTATGATGCAGCTTACAATCTCCATCAGACCATTATACCAATCCGAAAATGTTAATATTGATCTCGATTGGCTGTTCAATGTCTATTCAGTCACCAAAAGAATTTACACAGAATGTGCGTGAGCTGCATTTAAATATGTTAGCGAAATAGTGAACCGAGCAGTCCAGGATTAACAGTTAAAGATGTCCAAGATGAAGAAAAAAAATTTCATTTCCAGAAAATAAAATAGACAGCAACCATTTTGCCAATGGGTAACCTGCCACAATTCTCTTATTTTTACAGTGAATCGTTTTATGTATTTATGGATGCTTGTGTGTGAAGCGCTTCTTTGAAATTACTTAACTACCAACTTATATATTAAATATAATTCTTCATTAATTAATTTGCTTCAATCTATTACCTGTAATGAGTAGACTAAAACATTATTAGCAGCATTATATTATTATATTAGCAGCATATTTTTAAAAAATTGGTAAATGCTAAGAATAGTAAAAAAATATTAGAATAAAATTATCTATTGGTGAATTTTACTTGATTAGGGTGTGGGGATTTGGAATTTTTTTTTCGGAAGGATACAATTTTCTTTTAAATAATAATATATTTAAGCATATATTTTGTTCGAATGCACGAATTCATAAAGAATATATAGGTTTATACGCATCTTTATGTACTTGTCTACCGTTTTGAAAATGTACTATCGCTCTAGTACTCCCTGCTTAGCAGAGAAGTGGAGATACTAAGTATTCACTCGAGTGGTTTTTAAAAATCCTGATTATGAATATGTTGTTGAATTCTATAAAAAACTGTAACTTGTAGAGAGAAACCGATTACAGTTTTAAAATCAGTGATGTTTAAACTTTTTCCACTCGAGACGTTAGTCACCACTGTAGCCTGTAAATTATCCGCCAATTGTGAAATTTTTTTCATCTTAATATTTAGTCACCACTTCATTCAATGATCTCTGAGTATCATATGGTAAGTATGCAAAAAATATTTCAAAATGTTAGTGGTTGCGTTCATTTTTTTAACTGTTAAAGGACTTCGAGTGCAAAAGGTTAAGATTTGTTCAAAAATCTCTCGAAACAGAAAGGAAAAAATGACGTGAGATATCCTGAGCCGCAGACGGATCATGGGTTAGAGTCCTTCTGCGGTCACAGGCTAACCGTGGGAGGTTTTCATAGCTTTCCTCTCCATCAAAAGAGTCCCCCACGAAGGTAAATTTCTCAAGATACTTGGTCCAGGAGTTCTCTTGTCTTCTGGATTGAGTTCAAAATAACAAGGCTATGGAGTTGAACAGTAGTAGTTGTAAACCCGAAATTGGGTCGGCTGTTCAGTGATGGTTATAAAATCAAAGTAAAATGTGTGCATACTTAGTCAACTGACACTCACTCAAACGGTAAACTACTTTTGAATTAACGTTCCATAGCATGTTTCCCGGGTAGTGTTTTTTGGCATCGGAATGCAGAAACTTCGTTCTTCACAGGCCCAGAGATCCCTGTAATGCCCAACAACTGCAAAATAAACAAACCTGCTTATGTGAAGGACATTTTTGATTGCATTTATAGGCATATTCTGCACTAACGGATGGAATTGGTTTACCATCGAGATGCGTATCGTATCCCCAATGCCGCGTTCATCCTTCAGGGATGACAACTTGCTCCGCTTTTTAAAATAATGTTTTCTAGAGGTGACGAAATTTATGTTATTTCTAATTTAATATTTCTCATTTTAAGTCAGTTTTCCACAGCGACATAGTATGCTCCTTTATTGTAGTTATCTCGTGGTGACACTTTCAAAGAGTAGACGTATTTATGCTTACTCCACAAGATTAACTATTTAATTCATTGCTCATTTATTACAATTTTTGCAGAAAGTTGAGAAGTTAGCATCAAGTCAGCATCTGATCTCAAGTTAGTTGCAATGGTCCAATCATTGAGTTATTTGATATTCTGCCCTTTTGGTTCTGTTGTGGTACCTGCTGCAAGAAGCAGCTAAACTTTTACACTTTCCGCGTTTATTCTTCTTTTTGAATTCGAAAATGGCTCCGGTAGTTTTTCAAATCAATGGCATTTAACGACCCGGTTTCCTGTTAAGCACTTTTTTAAATAAAAAAAAAACTGACTTTTTTTTAGTTCAAGCAACAAATTTCAAAAGAAATGACAGCTTGTATTGTAATTGTGACTAACTGCAACAAAGAGAAAAATTTCCAAAAAAGATGCTTGATTATAAATTCGTCTCCGGGGAGCGAGACGGTGAAACAACGAGAGATACTAGTTTCTCAATTCTAATCTCTCCCCCTATCAGAGTGGATTGTTCCATGTCCATGTCTTTTCCAAAATGAGGGTGCAAGTCTACTTTTTTTCCTGAGACAGCAGGCAGAATTTATTTCCTAAATCAGAATTTGGAAATCGAAAACAAAAAATTCTTTTCCCATAACAGATGTTTTTATTCTGGACAACTATCCAACATAATAACAAAATATGTTGGATATGATGTTATGCATGTTCATCATAATAACGAAGAGTTAAAAAAATTGCGTGCACCATTGCATTCTTAGTAATTAAAGCAATTTTTACAAAAGGTCGGATAAACAAACAGTAAAAATGTTAAGATCTGACAAGAGTCTTATAAAAAAAAATCAGGTTGTTTTAAAAAGTTCATTTCGTATTTATTTTAGATGTTGGAGAGTACAGACATTAATCATTTGTAGCATGCAGCAGAAACTTGATGAACTCAGACTGGGAAAACGAAAACATTTGGCAGTAAAATTTTTCATTGCTTCATCTTTCCAATTTAACATCCTGAGAGCAGAGATCCGTATCAGAAATTCTCTAACAGAAATATTTGTTTTGAATAATTGGAAAGGTAAAGCGGTCAGTTTTCGAATATTTTTGTAGACATTTTGCTATTAATTTCTTAGTTTTTTCTAGATGTTGTTCACAGCTTGTGGAAAAGTATATGCATCTTTCCATCTGTTACTCGTCTTTGTATGTTCGTTGTAAATAAATTTGAAATGAATCGACCAAAACGCAAACCTACCAACTTTCAACGCTTTTTGGAAAAATTTCTTCTAGAAGAGGCTAAGTTTATACTTTAATGTATTATTCTTTCTTTTATAAATTTGATTTAAAGTTATTTTTCACTCTACTTTTTGTAAATAATCCAGCAGTTTACATAAAAAGCCACTTTGTTTACACTCTCGAGGTCAAGCTTATAAAATATTGGCAAAGTTACCAAACATTTTGTAGGCTTTAGTTTTTAATTGTCATAAAATATTTTACCAAAAGCGTAGTAGTAGTTAGCAGTTCTATAAATGAGGAGAGAAAGTAAAAAAAATTTTTCAAGTTCCAATTTAATACCAGTAATTTATAAATCATGACGCAGAGGTGCAATTTATATATTAGAATATATGAGAATGATATTTCAATTATAGTGATATATTGAAAAAAGGAAAAGCACTTTTAACTTTCTACTCTTGTTTTGGTCGATTTGAATTTTTCATGGGTAAAAGGACACCATTTTAAAAGCTTTAAGCGCGATCTTTTAATTTGCGCTAACAGTTTTGCCATGTAAAATCTTTCATAACATTTGCTGCTGAAAAAATGATTGCTTGCATAAAGTTTTTCTTTTTTGTCCAACCCTCGTATTCGGAAGCAGGGGTGAAAGCGAGACGGAAAAGAGAAAAGGCTGGTAGTATAACCATTTCAGTAATTGCTAATTTTCGGGAGGAGTTTACTTATTCTTTTTTTAAACTTTTCAACAATATCTAATTAATTTATGAAAAGAAGCAGATTTATATATATGATAAAAATTAAAAGAAATCTTGATAGTTACAGATATTTTTTTTTCTCGGAAAAAATGCTATAATAAAATGTCTTTCCTACCAGTTTTTCATTTTTTCCGTCTTGCTATATAAGGGCTTTCAGCGATGTTTGGGAGCCGGGATAGCCTGGTTGGTAGGGCACTGGGCCCATGTCCGAGAGATTGTCGGTTCGATCCCGGGCGACCGAAGACTCCCCGTGTAGTAAATGGAGACTGATGCACGTTAAATCTGTCAGGTCGCAAAGTCCTTCATGTTCCCATAACAAATCATTACCTCTGGGGGTACTGATCCAAGAGTTTCCTTGTCTCCTGAATTGGCTCAAAATTACAAGGCTACGGAGTGGAACATTAGTAGTCGTAAACCCGAAAATTTAAGTCGGCTGTTCAACGACGGTTATAAAAAAAAAAAAAACGTATTTCTAGACATGAAACTTAAAAGTTGAAGTAGAGGACTTTACGGTTGAGATAGAAAACTTCAAAGTTGAAGTGGATAACTTTATAATCGAGGTGGAGCACTTTAAAATGCAGGACTTTAAAGCTGGAGAGGTTGTTTTTACAGTTAAGGTAGATAACTTAAAATTTGAATTTTATTATTTGAACGATATTTTTGTTTTTATTATTTTAATTGAGAAACAGAAATTCGAACCTACAGTTCAAACTGGATCGTTTTCAATACTAATTCAGGTGAATATCACAAATAAAGAGGGTCCCAACTGATTGACACGGTCCCAAAAGTGAGACTTGAAGCAAGAAAAAAAACGATGCCGAGGTCAAAACCTGCCCGAAAAAGGCAAAGCCAAAGAGCGTAGACGGGAATGCCTTAAGCGCGACACACAATCGAAAAATTTTAGGATTCCGTTCGCAAACGCAAGCATGAAGCTCGTCCCTCACAAAAGTACCAAAGTGGTTGAGAAAATTGAACCCTATCGAAGAGCGAATGGTGACTCTCCGAACCCCTATCATGCAAATGCGAGAAATCGGTGTTGATCACCAGTTAGGGATAAAAGGATCCATTATCAACGTACCCAATAACTTGCACAAGACCGTAGACTGTCTTCCACGCAATGTAAATGATTCATTCACTTTTCATTAGAAATTGAAAAAATGCCCAGCTTTCAAATCATATTTCATGTATGAACTTGTGTATCCGAAATGGGTGTATGATGCGGCTCACAATCTCCATTACACCATTATATCAATCCGAAAATGTTAATATTGATCTCGATTGGCTGTTCAATGTCTATTCAGTCATCAAAAGAATTTACACAGAATATGTGTGAGCTGCATTTAAATATGTCTGCAAAATTGTGTACCGAGCAGTTCAGGATTAACAGCAAAAGATGTCCAAGATAAACATACAATAAATTTTCTTTTCAAAAAAAAAAAAAAAAAAAAAAAAGAGAGACAGCAGCCATTTTGCCAATGGGTAACCTGTCACAATTTTGTAGTAAATCGTTTTTTTTTTTTAAATTGTCATAAAGAACCAATATACCTGCCAACTTTTAATCCCTTCCATTATTATTTTTCCCAGTGGTATTAAAATGGAATTAAAAATTCAATTTTAAGCAAACAAATCCGTTGTATTTGAGAAAACTTAAGTTGACAACCATGACAGTAACGCATATTAATATATGTGCTTAATTTTTGTAAGAATAGTGATGATCAATATCATTTAAAATTAAGATTATAAAAGAAAAAAATAGTATATAATTACTACCACTTTAAATATGAAAATAAAGTCTTCCGGAAAATCCAAATGGAGTTGTCAGGTATGCAATAGGCTAAAATACACACATACAGACACACCTATATATATATATATATATATATATATATATATATATATATATATATATATATATATATATGAACTTTAAAATTATTTAACTACCAACATATATATTAAATTTAATTCTTAATAATTTTCAAATAATGTCTGTAACTCGTCTCGTCTTGTCTTCGGTTTGGCTGAGGCCTTCAGGCCCCGAAGGGGCCTTTTACCTCTTCATCCTCATCTGGTTCATCATCAGTTGCTACTATCTGGAAGTGGAATCTAAAAGGGAAAAAGATTAGACACAAAAAAAGCTATGAAAATCATATTTGGTTGATACAGTGATCTGATTGGTCGAGAATGTAAGATCTGGGCGGGGCTAGATTTCTTGGGTGCAAGTAGTTTTGCAGCGCCAGTACTGATAGTGGTGTACTATGGAACTAAGAAAATCTAATATGAATTTTGGCCCTTAAAAAGGCCTTTTTGGATATCAATTAAATAAGTAAAAAATTTGATTTCATGGTTTGAATTGAGTAATTTTAAAATTGTTTGACATAATTGCATCACTCGTAAGGAAGTGAGCTATGGGTCTGATTTTGCTATCTTCGATATACATTTCATATTGAAATATTTTGTTATAGTTTGCGACATCACAGTTAATTGCTTTATTATAGAAGTTAATATTTAGATCCGTAATAGTTTCAGTTAGGGTTTTTAATTTAAAATCTCTATGAATAGCATTGTTTCTTATGAAATATGGGGCTCCACAGAGTCTGCGAAGCATTTTATTTTGGAAGATATTCAGTTTTTTAGCCTGTGCTTTATTTATATTGCACCAGGCTGGTGATGCATATGTTATAATTGGTCTAATATAAGTGATATATATGTATTTTTTATTTTTGAGGGATAGTTTTGAATGTGGGTTTAAGAGGCATTTAAGTTTGTTATAAATATTATAAGCTTTTGCAATAACATGATTAATGTGATCGCTCCAGTTGAGATTTTTGTTTATAGTGAGTCCCAAATAAGTTGCTTTGTCAACTATTGGTATATCGTTTTCAAAAAAAGTTAAATTTTGATCTATTACTTGATTTCTGGGTTTTTTGATTAGGAGTAGATTGGATTTCTGGGCGTTTATATCTATTTTCCATTTGGAGCACCAGTTTTCGTAGTTGTATATTTTTTCTTGTAATTTGTTTATTGCGTTAGGTAATGATTTTGACTTAACTATGATACCGGTATCATCAGCAAAGAAGGCCGTTAGGCTGTTAAAATCTGTTTTATCCACTGGGAAATCAACAGTATAAAAAAGGTATAGAATAGGTCCCAGGATACTTCCTTGGGGAACACCCGCTTTGATTATTCTTTTTGTTGAGAGAGTATTGTTATTTAATCTGATTTTGAAGGACCTATGTTGTAGGTATGATTTAAGTAGGAAAATAATATTTGGATTAAAATTTAGGGTAATTAATTTATTAAGAAGGCCAGCGTGCCAGACCCTATCGAAGGCCTTGGTAACGTCTAGCATGAGAAAAGCAGATTTTTGTTTATTTTTTAGTCCTTGTCCAATAAAGTCTATGATTCTAGTTAATTGTTTTGTAGTATTTAGCTTGCTCCGAAATCCATACTGTTCTTCGGGAAGCAAGTGCAGTTTATCTCTGAGTCTGTTGTAAATAATTTTTTCGAAAATTTTACTAAGTGTGGGCAGTAAACTAATGGGCCTGTGATTATGTGGCATGACTGGGTCTTTAAGTGGTTTGGGAAAGAGAATTATAATTGCTTCTTTCCATTTATCTGGATAGTAACAGAGGGCTAGGCATTTATTGAAAATTATTATGAGTTCGTTTATGAAATTTTGTGGTAGTGCTTTTATCATTTTGTTTGTTATCAAGTCACCCCCGGGTGCTTTGTTAGTATTAAGTTTTTTAATAATTGCAATTGTTTCATTGAAATCTGTGGGTTTAAGGCTAATGTCTGTAACATACCTGCAAACTCTTCCGGAATATTTTGTTATCATATTTAAAGTGGTGGTAAATATGTACTATTTTTTCTGTTATAAACTTAATTCATAAATGATTTTGTTCATCACTATTCTTACAAAAATTAAGCACATATATTAATATGCGTTACTATCATGGTTGTCAACTTAAGTTTGCTCAAATACAACGTATTTGTTTGCTTAAAATTGAAGTTTTAATACCACTGGGAAAAATAACAATGGAAGGGATTAAAAGTTGGCAGGTATGCTGTGATTAGCAATAGATTACTCAGAAAAGATTTAAGCATTGATGATATCAATTGCTTTATAGCTAAATTGACCACAAAATCTTTATAGCGACGCAAAAACATGCACCACACCAGATTTCAATAAATTGAAATCTAGACACGTGATAATTCGAATTTCAGCCCAATTACCGCCTTTTTGTGCTCAGACTGCATACTATCAAAATACTATTAACTTTATCATACAACTCTACTCAAGGGGATCTCCCCATTCCAAAGATGATTTTCACTTCAAAACTAAAGATTTACTTCTTTAAGGACTTGATTTGTCGTTACAACATACTACAACTTCAAAGATATTTAGGACCTCCTAAAATACGACAAAACAGAATCGATGAATCGGTTAGTGGCGCTTCGGCCAAACGCCGAGATAACCCCAATATCCAGCATCCAACTAATAATGTCTGTGCTGTCATGTATTTTAAATACATTATTTTCAGCATTATCCTTTTTTTAAAAAATTGGTAAATGCTAAGAATAAAAACAATTGTTAGAGCAAAATTATCTTAGAAGCGAGGCGACAAAAAGACAACTCAATAATACCTAAGGAAGAAACTGTCTTAAGGTGAATTTTACTTGATTCGGGCATGGGGATTTGGAATTTTTATTTTATTCGGAAGGATACAATTTTCTTTTATATAATATTTTATTTAAGTTCATATTTTGTTTGAATGTACGAATTCATAAAGAATGTATATGTTTATATGCATATTTGTGCACTTGTCTACTGTTTTGAAAATATCGCACGATAAACAGAAATGTATTATCGCTTTCTTTCTACTACTCCTTACGTAGCAGAGACGTGGAGATACTAAGTATTCACTAGATTGGTTTTTAAAAATCCTGATTAATAATAGTATATTGTTGAATTCTATATAAAAAACTGCAAGTTGTAGTGAGAAATCGATTGCAGTTTTGAAATCAGTGATATTTAAGATTTGTTCAAAAATCTCATGAAACAGGAAAAAAAATGGCTTTAAAGTCTTTTTTATATTAGATATTTTTTTTTAAATGCTTATCCCTTAAAGTCTTGCAACAACGATTGGTTTGCATATCGAAAAACATGGCAGTAAATATTTGTTTAGATCAAGTGAATATTTATCACAGTAACGTACCACTTAAGTTTTAAAAATCATGGCCATTTTGTTTCAGATGCAAATATAAATGTTTCTATTTTATAATGAAACAAATGTTTAACCGCTTTTTTTTTTATTGTTTTTCTCAAACAGGAAAAAGTGAAACATTTTCGCTATATTTTGTCGAAGAAGATTTGAATTTTCAATTAAGTAAAAGCGTGCAATTCTCTAAGCAAGATTGAAGTCTATTGTTACGAAAAACCAATTGTTTCAGAACGTTTAAAATAATAAACTGGAAGAACTGGATAAATAATAAAATATCGTCTGAGCTTTCCTATTCGTCGAGTAATATTTGAATATCAAACAAAGTTTGAGAGAATGCAATCAAGCAGAAAATTATAAATCATCTTGGAAATAAAAACAATGATGAGAAAGTTAAAACGAATAAAAATTTACAAAAATATATTCGAACAAACCAACGGATTCCATATTACAAAAAGAATCACTCTCTGAATGTTGTCAGGTGCATCAGGTAGTGTAGAGGTCATCGGTTTTTGAAGGTCAACCGCCAAAGGTATGAGTCATCCCGTGAATAGAGAGTAAAAGGGAAGGGGATATTCACATGAAAGCTTGAGAGTTTGTTTTTTTCCCCCTTCCTTTTGTAAATTTTGTTATGATCTTTATTTTTTCAAAAGGGCATAGTAATTATATGGTTACAATTATGAGAGCTTTAATCTTATAGAGATAAGGAAAAAAGCTAGGTATTAATACTATTCAAGATGATACTATAATAAAAGAAAATCTAGATATTAGTTTTTTGTTACATTATCCATGAAAAAAGTTGACTGCATTTGTTTTTGATGTTGATATTTAGTTGCTATGCTGTAATTTAATAAATAGATTTAGCTGCGGTTGTGTTTTTCTGTTGCTGCTGTTATATATTATATTTTAATATCTAGATTTAGTTACTGCAAAAAAAAAAGAAACCAAGAAAGGTCATTTGAGCAAAATATGAGTACAACATGAGGACGGAAAAAAAGGAAAAACTGGTAGTAAAATCATTTCAGTTTTATCTAGTTTTCGGGAGGAGTAAGTATATTCTCTTTCTTTAACTATTCAACATTATCAATTTTTTTTTTGTGAGAAAAAAAAACAGTTTGTATTACCTATATGATGTAATTGTAAAAAAAAAATTCTCGGTATTCACAGAAATTTAATTATTCTCGAACAAAATGCTAGAATGATATGTTTTTGTACCAGTTTTTACTCTTTTCCGTCTTGGTATAAATAGTTTTCAGCCCTGAAAAGAGAAAAAATTGGTAAAAAAAATCAATTCATTACTGTTTTTTT
Source organism: Parasteatoda tepidariorum (assembly GCF_982258835.1). Lineage (NCBI taxonomy): Eukaryota > Metazoa > Arthropoda > Arachnida > Araneae > Theridiidae > Parasteatoda > Parasteatoda tepidariorum. Next base: position 11,210,637 of record NC_141758.1, on the reverse strand, counting down.
TTAATTATTTTTTTTTCCAGGAAGAATAACATTATTCGCGTGTGACTGCTGAAATTTTTTAACAGTTATAAGACAAATATTTGGCTGCTTATTACTCAATGTAAAATAAATGTTGATGAATAGTTTAACATTTAGAATACTAAAAGCCTTACGATAATTAGCTATAGTTGAAATAGTTTTAGCGTTAGTTATTTCATTTTTCCGTCTCAATTTCAAGCCTATTACTGGGTTGATTGATGTAATTCCTCCCATAGGTAAGAGAGGTTGTTATTAATAGTATCTACATTTAAATCGTTAATAATTACAGGACTCGAAGTTTCCTTACAAAATTTAAAAAGTGGTGGTAAAAGTTAGAAAATAAAATAAATTTTTATAAATTCGTATCCACTACTACGTTTAATTTCTAGAAATAAACATATCTATGGTAACGAAATCGCCCGTTTTATATTTTTAATAATTAAATTGGAAGCTAAGAAAAAAATGTTTTTAACTTTTTCATTAATATTATCAGCATTTTTAATTTTTTCAAGGATAGTTTGAATCTTGCTGTAATATGTACTCGTAAATGACATTGTTACAAAGTTTTGTAAACGTTTATAATATTAGTGGACATTGAAAGTGAATATTTGAGCAAAGGAATCAGAAAAATGAATGACTTTAGAGGCAATATAAGTATTAATTGTAAAAAAACAGTAAAAGAATTAGAAAAAGTAACTTTTGCTAAAATGGATTACTGATCCTTGAACAGTTGCCTTGAATAACATCTCATTTGAATCTTTATTTTATTTTATAACCGTCGTTGAACAGCCGTCCCAATTTTGGGTTTGCAACCACTAATGTTCAACTCCGCAGGCTTGTAATTTTGAACCCAATCCAGAAGACAAGGTAACTCCTGGATCAGGAATTGGGAGATATTTGACTTCGTGGAAGACTTTTTGATGGGACTATCCCGCTTTTGCGTTACATGGAGAGGAAAACCACGAAAACCTCCCATGGTTAGCCTCACGTCAAGGGGACTCTAACCCATGATCCGTCTACCACTGAAGATATTTTACGGCAGCACTGTGGTCAGTGCAAGCCGAATGCGGAATTCTTATCGACTAGCTGTCGCTTGGATTCGAACCCGGTTCACTTCATTGAAGGACGAACACTTTATCCTCTGTGTCATCACGGCTCTTTATATATTAATAGAAGTACAATTATCCATTAATTTTTTTAAAAATTTAATAATTTTAATATACAATGATTCTGATCATCGCCTAATAGACCCAATTTAAACAAATATATAAGAGCTGAAAGATTTTAGGGGCTAGCAAAATTTAACAAATTAAACTTGTATCAATACTTTTCCACTTTGAATATAGTGGATAGAACTTCCTGGTTGGAACCAAGTAGCAGCTTTTACCTTTTGGTAGGAGGGATTGCATATCCTATTATTTAATTCTTGTACTCGCCGTTAGTCAAAACTCGAGAATAATGAGAAATCATTGAGTTTTAAAATATCGGCTTACAGGGATGCCAACTGCTCCGCTTTCTAGAATAGTTTTAATATAGTGGTAGCAAATTTTATAGCAAAATTCGTTAGAAACGGAAAGATACTCTTACTTTTTAATAGAGTAAGCAATTGATTGATGCTTTAACGTTGCATTTTATATGATACTTATAATTTTTGATATTTAGTGGTGAGAAAATTACTTAACCGGTTAACGCCCAGCGTCATATATTTAGGACAGTTCCTTTTTTCAAAGACATTCATTGTAGTGGGAAACTATTTTCAGCATTTTCATTTATCTGGGTGAATTAAAAGATTCTCAGATACCACAATGATTTAGTTATTTCTGATTAGATCTAGAATTATAAGGAGCAAGAACTTTTTGATCTATCAAAGACTTTTTGAATGCCTTATCAGTAGAAAAACCAATTAATTTCGATAATATATTATACCACTTTTTGTATCATTTCAATTTATAAATTCGGGACAAAACGGGTTAAAAGGAAAAACACTAAACTAAAAGTAACTTGAATTTCGCTACCATTAGAAAATACAAAGCGGAGCAAGTTGGCATCTCTGGGCTTATAAGAAATCATTGAGTTTCAAAAATTTTTTGCACTAGTTGAGTGATGCTTAAAAAGAAAAAAAGTGGTAGGTAGCAATGGTAGTATTTTATTTTATTGGTATTACATTCTACATGGCTTGCCCATCTGGCCACGGTAAATAACTACAAACTAAATTTGCAAATATTAGACAGATTTGACAATTTTTTTAAAAGGTTTATCCTGACATATCTGACAAAAGTTGTAAATTATATAAGCCTACGAATTATGTAGGAATAGTGGTGGATAAAAATCTACTAAATTGAATTTATTAAACCAAGAATCACATTTAATAAACTACCACTTGAAAATATTTATTCGTTGTCCGGAGCAAAGGCATCTCTGTGTATATAAATAAAACTATTTTCGTGTATTCTATATTGCATTCATTTCTTCAAACCATTTTAGTTACGATAATAATATAAAAAGCATTAAAAATTTACTCGAATTATGTGTTTCTAATAATCTTGGCTTCACCGGTCACTGGTGACCCCCGTGGCGCTACGAACAAAATGAGTGCCGATCACCGGTGACCCCCACGACATTCAACGTGTTAACTTATCATTAGAGCAGTGGACAACAGAACTCTTAATCGATAAAATAACTTCTTAAACTCGTTCACGCCGGGAAAAGTGAAAATACTGGTAGAAGAACTATTTCAATATTAGATATTATTCGGGAAAAGTTAATCTATTCTCAACAATAACAATTCACTGTAAGGAAATTAATCACGGCGAAGAAGCAATTCAATATAAAAATCCGTTAAAAACAATTGGTAGTTATGGATTTTTATTATTCCGGGAAAAAAACTAAAAAATGAAATTTATTTGTTACCAGTCTTTACTCCGGTGTGCCGCCCGATGAGACAATCTAGCTTGACCCACCGGTGGGTCACCCCGGCGTGAACATGTTAAATAAATTTTGAATAAATTTTCTGCAATTCCATAAAAAAGTGTAAATTTATAGTTCTATATCATGTTATACGCTGTCAGCCAGCTGTTTTTCGTGGCCTATGTGAACGGTCTGTGTCAGCCGCCGGTGGTTGACGCGACCTAAATGGAAAGTCCAGTGTCAGACACCGATGGCTGACGCGGCGTTCAATTTAAAGGACACATGTTTAGACCAAAATTAAAATTCTCATTTTCATGACTTTAGGGAACAACCCGGCGTGAGAGGTAACTATCAGGACTACCGGGTCCCAACTTTAACAGAGGGGTACACAATTAAATACAACAGTCAAACACTTATTGATTAACTCATTTGTAATTTATTATTGTTTTGCATATATTTTAGAATTTTTTTAAACTTGTTTTTATAGTCAATTTACTTTTTCAATGTTAAGATTTGTGTAAATAATTTTATTTGTATTTCATTTCGTAATTTTGTAAATAATTCATTGTATTTTTATATTTCAATTTTATCCTTTCATTTTATTACCATGGCAAAGTGTCATCTTCTCTGTCACCCACTGTTTCATTAGATTTCCGAAGAGACATGCTGGCACTTTTTTTTCATTATTTTTTATTTAGCAGTGATGCCTTGCACTGTTATGCCACATGTCCTGAGTTCGATCCTCGGACTGGAAAGGTTGATTTAGCCTTTCATTCTTTCAGAGAGAATTTCTTTTTATAAGGATGATATCTACTTCATTAATTTTCTTTCATTACAGCATTTCATGCAAGGTTATTAGAATAATTAAGCACTTTGAAAACTATAGCCGTGGTTTTAAATTGACGTTATAATTATTTTTCTAATCAGCCTGACGCTACTTCGGCTCATTTTGGTAGGTCCACACTCTTTAAAATTAGAAAGTTCATTATTCATTGCTAAAAAAAGATATTTTTTCAGCAGTTTGCAATACGTACATAGTAGTAAAGACTTATTGCAAATGTATTTATTACAGATGTATTACAATAAGCTTATTCAAATTTACGCTGAGTAATTTTTCGTGCATTTCCTGATGAGACTTGATGCATATAGATTGACTGTAATAAGCATAAAAACAACAGGGTGATTAGGCAATACAGAAGACTTTTCCAATTAGCCTAGGGAGTGCATTAAAAAATTGTCGGCGATATTCATGAAGAGTCGAGTTTTTCATTTTGCCTTCGACGATGAGCCGCGATGACTCAGGGTAAGGCTCCGGACAGCGAATAAATATAACTCTATAAAGTAATAACTCCCATGCCTGCCAACTTTCACTCTTTCCGAGAATGGATATTCAGAGTGGCAGTAAAACAATTACCGAAAAACTATCTTCCTCAAAAATATATTTATATTTTGATCCCGTTGAAATTAGCTTGCGCAAGGATTATTATGCATTGATATATTTATTGTAATTATTTATATGTAGTGGTGGTCAAACTCATTTATAACTATCATTTTAATTCAAAAAGTTAATTGGAATAACCTGAGTATTGCTACCATTTAAAATATGAAAATAAAATCTTCCGGAAAATCCGGAAGAGTTGGCAGGTGTAAACTCTATAAAGTGGTGAATTATATAAGCCTACGCATTGTTTAGAAATAGTGGTGGATTAAAATCTACTAAATCGAACTTATTAAACCAAGAATTACAATTAATAAACTACCACTTGAAAATATTTATTCGCTATGCTTACGCTAGCTCTTCGCTCCAAAAATAAATGATAAGTCGGCCTGTCTAATTCAGGGGCTCTAACTCAGGAGGACCCAAGCTTGAATCCCACCGATGGTTGGTAGATACGAATTTCGCTCCCAGTTCTCACTGACCACAGTGCTGACATAAAATATCATCAAAGTCATACTGGATATGGGTTGGAATCCCCTTTTCGTGGGACTAACTGTAGGAGGTTTTAGCACTTTTTCTTTTCCATTAAGTATGGGTTCGTTACACCAAAAAATTCTTCCAAAAAGCTAGTTTGTCTCAATGATCCAAAAGCCTCTTTATCTTCCGAGTTACAAAAAGTTCAATGTTACAAAACTGCGAATTTGAACATTGATGGTCGTAAACTCAAAAATGGAGCAGTTGTTCAATGCTGGTTTTGAAGTAAAATAAAAATAATTTACGACAGATACACTCATTGGAAATTTAACATCGTTTTAAAAAGCATATATCATAAAGTATTTCTAGGGTCGATCTTGAATAACACTAAAAAAAAGCAGAAGATGGGGGGGGGGGGGGAATAAATAACACAATGACGTATAAATGGGTTATTTGTGTCAGTATAAAGAATAATAGTAAATCACTCACGAAGAGAATAATAGTCGGTCATTTATTTTAACCTGAAATTCACACACGTCTGTTGTCTGATGGCAAATCGGATATTTATAGCTAATTGCAACTCTTATTTGGGTTTCAACTTTTATGACAAGATAGTTAATCTCTTTCCAAGTATTGTTTGACACGAACGTTCTATTTTACTCTTTTGCATTTTATCAGATTTCGTACGCTGCTTGATAAAACTCAGATAGCAATTCTATTAACTTTTACGAACTTAGATCAAAGATTATTTTTGAAGTTTTGAAATTGACATTAAAATTAAAATTGAATGGATATTTTTTAAATTTTTTTTTCATCATTTACCGATGATTGCTGTTAGATTTTTTACGCACGTGTCTGAATTATTTGTATGTATCAGTAGTTAAAATGATAATAAGTCTTTGAAAATTTCGCTTTTAAAATTTCGGATAGTTTCACCAGCATTTTAAAGCCTCACCATGAGAGAACCAGGAAAAAAGGGGCGTTCTTTTTTTAATCTTTTGAATCATTTACATATAGTCGTATGGAGGATATCTTTAAATCAAATTTACAAAAAAAGAAGAAAAAAAAGAATCATGCTTTAAAACATAAACTTAGCTACCACAATAAGAAATTCTTGTAAGAAGAGTTGATAGTTGGCAGTCCTGGACCCAAAAGTAGGTTAAGAAGGTAGAATTTCGTTAATTTAAATAAAAAATTGATTCGAAGCTTCCATACTGAGGGTATCTTTAAATACAAAACAAAGAATATAGATATACAAAACAAAGAATCATACATTTTAAAACACAAATATAACTAACTACCATTAGAAGGAATTTTTCCAAAAAGAGTAGATAGTTGGCAGCCCTGCGCCCAAAATTAGGTTAAGAAGTTTGAATTTAGAAGTCATTTTAAATATATAAAATGGATTCGGAGACTGCCTGACTGAGCAGTCTCGCCTTTCCACTAAACACTTTGTAGCGGGTTCGAATATCGCCGTAACCCTGATCTATCTTTGAAATATCCTTCTCTAATTTGTGATCTCTGTGCTTTAAATATATTCACTAAAATATATTTATCGCAAATTACGAATTTGCATTATTTTTCAAAATGAAAGAAATTTAGATATTAAACAGTAACTTATCTTAATCCTTTATCCTATTTCGCGTAGCCAGTGAGGCATCACTATTGGTAGCAGTGGCGTACGCAGAATTTTTTCAAGGGGGGTGTTCATAATTTTCTGAAACTACTAAAAGAAATTCGAGTCTGTAATAAAGCACTATTATTTCCCTAATTTAGACAGCTAGACAATTTTGACTTTTTATTTAGACAACATTGTTTAGCTAAATTTTGATTCGATTTTTTAAGTTTAAGAACATAATGCAATATCTTCTGAAAAAAGTCCAATGTCATATGGGTGAGAAATATCACTTTGAGGGCCACTTTCACATTCATCAGATTTTGCTATGCTAGAAACGTTTTCTTCAACGGAAGTATCACATTTCTGTACAACAGAAAAACTTACATTGGTACTAGATGCTGTCACCTCACTTATTTCAGGTCGTGATTTATTCTCAAAATAATTAAAAATTGTTAAATTCTTGCGTTTTGACATCCTAAAGATCCGAGAATAGCAATATATATATATATATATATATATATATATATATATATATATATATATATATATATATATATATATATATATATATATATATATATATATATATATATATATATATATATATATATATATATATATATATATATATATATATATATATGCTACGATCTCAAAGTTTCGAGCTGGAATGAATAATTTCAACGAGTATAGTATCTCTAATGGTATTGTTACTGATTTCTTCACTAGTCGAAATAATGGTGAGGAGGTGCTCGGCGATTGAATGAACTTTTTGTTAAGACAAAATGAAACAGATTTAGCGACAAGCTCCGAAAGACAAGCGGCAGAGATAACTCGATCTTAGTCTGACTAACTAACTTCACTGTACTCCGTTCCCCCTTTTATACAATTTTTACCGCATCTCCAAAATTCTTGAATTGTCTCAAACACGACTTAACGTCTAGGATTCCAGAATCATCGCGTAAAGATCTCGCGAATGACAGCCAGTCTCGAAAACTATACTGGCAGGACAGAAAGGAATCAGTCCGTAACAGTATCACGTGAATTTGGTTTCAAAAATACCACCATATTATAGTAAATGTTTTTTCAGTATTCTGAGAAATGCCGTGAGAAAAAAAAAGTAGGCATAAGGCAAATAAAAATATAGTCTTAAAAAATAATAGCTTGCATAATTTCTACTAAAATTTTTATTTTTGCCATTTTGTCTGAGCTCAAGGGGAGTGTTTAAACCCCTAAACCCCTCCCTTGCGTACGCCACTGATTGGTAGAAACCATTATGAATATGAAATTAATTACCTTCAAGCATTTAGCAACCACTAATTTTTAAAAAAAGCGAAAAACTTGCATATATTGCTTAACTTGATATTTCTGCTTAAGGTCACAGTAGACAAAATTCTGTCAGGCTAAAATTTTCAATCGAAATTTTGTTTTTTCGGAAAGATTTAAGCACTAATTTCCTATCACTTTATTGAAAAGTAATTTTTACATCACTGCAAGATGTTGCCCAATTTTAAATATGCAGAAAATCAGTAAAAGAAATGTAGATGTTTTTTAGTAATAGCTTTTTCTTTAGAAATATAAATTTACTGTTTGCTCATAAGACATCTCTGTCTGCACCATAAATCAATTACCACCCTGAGAGTTAAAATTTTTACACTTTAATGCTTAGTAACCACCTCTCTGACCCCCATTCCTCCCTAAATCTCCTTTTAATTTCGATGGAGGTGTAGATAGCCCTGCGGGCTAGGCACATCAAAACAATAATTTTATATCGGTTAATGGCCTAGAGCTGATGTAAGGTAGACGTGCAAAAAGTGAGTTTTGTTCTAACTCTTTCCGATTTTGAAACTGTAAAAAAGAACCTTCAGATCAAAGGTTTCGCATTAGAGTAAGGCATAGATAGGTATGTGTGTACTTTCTATGCTTTCTGGAGAAATTTCTTCTAGTGGTAACCAAGTTTTTGCGTTTCTGTACTTTTTCTTTTATAAAAGTTATTTTTCACACCACTACTTTAAATGATTCGAAAACTTATATACAAAGCTACTTAAGGCGTTGAGGCTTTTTAAATATTGCCAAATACACAGCCAACTATACTGGGTGCGAGACCCGCCTCAGCAGAAGGAACCCTCGAGCAACATCAAATTCGACGCCTAAACTTGCTCACCGATTAGTGTCATTAATCAAAGAATTACAGGAATTGCTCAAAAATGAAGAAGTGCTCCGTCTTCTAAGGGAGATCATCGGGGAATCATCTCAAACCCAGTGAGTTCTATTCTTATTTTCAAGACTCTCAAGTTAAATTCACTGAACTTTTCACAGTAGACTTTTACTTATGTTACATTAAATTGCATCAAATTTTGTTTTCTGATAATATAGCCAATTTATGCATATATATTTATCAACGTATGCACGTTACATTCTTTTGCAAATTCTATTGTATTTAATGAACAATATTTCGCTTATATTTATATATGTCAACAGATGCCAATTTAGATTCGATATTCAAATGTTATATTTACTATATTAATTTATGTCAGCCTATGTATAGATATTTCAAATTATGTTTATATTTATATATGTCAATATGTGTCAATTTAGATTCTATAGTCAAATGTTATATCTACTATGTTTATCTATGTCAACCTATGTATATATATTTCAAATTATGTTTATATTTATATGCTTATATTTATATGTGTAAATTTAGTTTCGATATTCAAATGTTTATTTACCCAAGCAAAGTGCTTGTAATTTTGTATTAGCAACCACATCGACTGCTAAATTCAAAATGTTATCACTTTAAACTTATGTAAATTTCTAGATGTATGGGATAGGGGACGCTGCGAGGCCCAGGTGCCCAATTTTTTATAAATAAAGTAAAGTAAGTAAATATTGCCAAATATTCTGTAAACTTTAGTTTTAATTCTCTGTCATTCAAATTTTGAAAATTTTCGAAATTTTATGTATTAGGCAGATATATGCATGCTTATGTGTTCAATCATCACCTCCTACATCAGAAATCCTCCACACGGTTTCTTATAAGTAGTTTGCGCAGATTATTTAAAAAGCGAACCACTTGTGCGCATGAACCCAAAGTCTATTTTAAAAGTACCTGAGAGAAATTTATCATATAATATTTGAGAATTGAATCTGTAGTGGTTGACAAGAAAGTAAGACAAACCAATTATATTCATAAATGAAACAAATTTTTTAGACATATATTTGCTAATTTTAATGCACTTTCTAATTTTTAATAAATTTCATATTAGTAAATTTCATTATTATTTTCATTATTATTTCGTATTAATAAATTTCATATTCATTGTTCTTTCACTAAATGGTTTATTTTCATCGTCGTCTGATCGGACTACCGAAAAAAACCGTGTGGTGGCTTTCAGTTATCAGAGGATAGTTGTAGGAGGCGTTGGCTCAATACAAAGATCAGCTTTATTTTTAAGTCAAAGGGCAATCACCATAAATCAACTACCACCCTGAATGTTCAAATTTTTACGCTTTAATGTTTAATAACCACTTTATTTAATAATTCGAGCTGTTGTAAGGTAACTGGGCAAACAGTGGGTTTTATCTTGCAAACTCTAACCATTTTTTAAACTGCAAAAAGAACCTCGAGTTCAAAGGGTTAACATCTGGGTTTAAGGCACAGATATGCAGCCTTGTGCACTTTATACAAAGAACTGTTTTTTTTTTCAAGTCGAAGAACAATCATAAATCAATTGCCACCCTGAATGTTACAATTTATACACTTTAGTGTTTAATAGCCCCTTCTTTTAATAGCCTCAAGTTGTTTCATTTGAATTGTGCAAACAGTGAGTTTTGTTTTATAAAATCTCTTTTGTAAACTGTGAAAAGAACCTGGAGTTCAAAAGGTGTACACCTGAATATTAGTCATACATATGCAGTCTTCTGAGCTCTATACAATGAACGGCTTTCCTTTCAAGTAAAAAAACCAATCAGCTCAAATTAGAACTGACAGCTTAAAGATGCACCCACGGCAGGAATCGATCCCACTATCTGTACACTTCAGAGGGTTTGGTGAAAGAGGCTATCAATCTCTCGGCCATATAGGCTCCCAATATCAGCGATATTCAACTCTATCCAAATTCAGATAGAACTAGCGCATTATTCTGATGGTTATATACACGATGAAAAATAATTTTTAACCTTAACACGGTGCAACTACAATAGGGAAAAAGTCAGAGTAAAATTGAATAAACAAAATTTTTCTACTAATTCCTGACTACTAAAATATATTAATGAATTAAAAGAAATGTACCTGGATGCAAAAACTGACTGATTACTTTTATAAAATTAGAATAAATATTATGTGAATTGAACTTAACATATTTTATTAGTGAACTAAGCTGCATTACTAATACCGTGAAACAATTTTCTGAATAGATATTTTCATGTCGGCCGATTTCAAATTTGTGTGCTATTTCTCTCTACACTCTACAGTTTTTATGAATTCTATACTATGTTTTAACCAGGGTTTTTTAAAATTCACACTAGTGACTACTATGTGTCCCCACTTCTCTGCTACGTAGGGTGTGGTAGGAAGAAAGCTATAATACATTTCAGTATATGTTGTGATACGTTAAGTTTTTAGGATTTTCGTCTTAAGCGCTCTTTTCTCATCAGCAGAGAAGTGTATATGTATATATTTAAAACTATACTTTAGTTACGCACTTGTGCATTCAAATTAGTAGTTTTATGAAAAAAATAGTAGTTTTTCAATAAAATCTATTTTTTAGACTTTAAATCCCCACTCCCGAATTAAACAACATCAAGTATTTTTTTAAATGCATCAAAAAATCTGTTTCTTTAGCGCTATATATAAAAACCGGGTATTCAATTAAAAGTTAAAAAATTTATAACATGCATAAAATGTATTTCAATGTTGCAGAGGGGAGGGATGGGAGCCATTATTCTGGTTGTATATTATGGTACCTTGAATGTTGTACAGATTAACATATTGATCTGATAAGATATTTTATTTGATTGAAAATAGCCATAAAATATTCATATTTGTATCTAACTTATCTAATGTTTCTTTGCTTCATTAATTGTATCTAATAATTGTAAGCCAAACATTTAGCTTTATTTTATAACACGTCATACACAAACACAATTTAAATAATCGAATTTCTGCTCGTTTTAATTTTAATTTCTTTTTTATTTAATTTTTCAATATCTTGTACGCTGATATATTCATTCAATTAAAGCTATCAAAATGCCAAGTTCAATTACGTCAAAATATAATCACTTGATTTAGGGCTGGCTGATAATTATTCAAATACTAAAATCTAACCCATTAAAGCTTCGGAATTAGAAAGAGAGACAAATTACAAGGACAGCGCTTGTCTTCTTAAAGACATCAAAAGCTTTTAACGCCTCCGCCTTTTTTGGAAAACAAGGAAGTTTTGTCCGTTTTCCATCAAAAAGTGTCCAATTTTCTATAACAGTTGAATAAGTTTTGAAGGTTAAGAGCTCTGAAGTGTCTTCTAAAATCTGACAGCTGTTAAAATGATGAGAACACAGCCACTGTATCAATTTTGGTAGTTCGTTTTAAGTTCAATGAACACCCACTGATGTAACATTATTTTTTTTCCAACATAAAATGGAAGACATTTTTACAACCAATTAAGCTAATCTTTGGAAGTTTTCATATTTTATTCCACTCATTTTAAATTTGTGGATATAGCTGCAGTAAATGTTGAACTTTCTCTGGGTTTTATCAACGCCTCTACACGGTTCTTTTATAAGTAGTCCGATGAGACCACAATTATAAACGCAGAGATGCCAACTGTTCCAGACACGCCAAAATAATTATCCAAAATAAAGGGTAAATAACTACAAACTAAATTTTACTTACAAATATTTGACTATTTTTGCTTGCTAATTAAGAGGTATAGTAAATCATATTACAAGAAAGTGATGAATTATATAACCCTACAAATTATTTAGAAATAGTGGTGGATAAAATTCTACTAAATTTAATTTATTAAACCAAGAATCACAATTGATAAACTACCACTTTAAAATATATATTTGCTGTCTGGAGCTTGATCTTGAACTGGAACAATTAAAATAGCCATTTATAAGGAATTCTAACAAAAAAAGAAAGTGGTAGCAAATAAATGTCTAAAAATTTGTTTAATTTATGAATATGATTGGTTTGTCTTATTTACTTGTCAACCACTACGGGTTCAATTCTCAAATATATCTGATAAATTTCTCTCAATTACTTTTAAAACAGAATTTGGGTTCATGCGCACAACTGGTTCACTTTTTAAGTAATCTGCGCAGACTATTTATAAAACACCGTGCGGTGGCTTTCTGATGTAGGAAGGTGATGGAAGAAATAAGTTAAAAAAATTATCTTTCAAATCGCTCTTCATGTGATGGCTATATTTAAAACATATTCTACAATTCATAATTGAGATAGCTACAACTATTATATTGTGGCTGCTATCTTCCATGATATATATTTAGTTGTTTATATTTCAAAGATGTAAATCACTTCGATGGTGAAACATATTTAAATAAAAGTTTAAAAACTAAAGTAGTAGTTACAAATTTTAAGATTATTTATATATTTTTTTATTTTCATTTGAAAATAAAATTTATCATTGGAATCAATTTATTATTGACTAAATGAAAAATAGCTCAAACTTTAAAAAAAAAGTAGGCCATTAAATGCTAAAGATGAAATAAAACTGTTTTTATTTGTTAAGTGTAGTTAACCAGCTTTTTGCTCAGCATCCTTCTTGAAACTCCGATACTTCCTATGATAAAAATAATTAATTCGGAAATAATTCGAAGAAAACTGAAAACTATTTCAAATCTTGTGGTTAAACTGTAATATGAATGCACAGAACATATATGTTCGAGGTAGCTCAGGATGTAGAGCTTTTGCGTCACAATGGGGAGACCCGGTTTCGTATCCCACAAGTGGCTGGTTGATACGAATTCTGTCCCTGGTTAGCACCGACCAGTGCTGACGTAAGTTATCCTCAGTGGTAAACTGGTCATAGATCCCCTAAACGCCGGGCAAACCGTGAGAGGCTTTCCTCGCCATGCAACTCACACTTGGGTTAGTTCCATCAAAAAATCTTTCACGGAGGCTAGTTTGTTCCAATACTTGATCCAGAGCCGTAATGGCTCAGTGGATGGAGAGTTCACCATCCAATGATGTGAACCGGGTTCGAATCCCGGCAATGGCTTATCGTTACGAATTTCGCATCCGAATTGCATCGACCACAATGCTGACGTAAGATATCCTGAGTGGTAGATGGATCATAGGTTGGGATCCCCTTGTCGTCAGGCTAACCGTGGAAGTTTTTCATAGTTTTCTTCTCCATCAAAAAGTCCTCCACAAGGGCAAATTTCTCCCTGTATTTGATCCAGAAGTTCCCTTGTCTTCCAGGGGGGGGGTCTAAATTATAAGACTATGGAGTTATACATTGATGGTCGTAAATTCAAAATAGGGACGGCTGTTCAACGACGGTTATAGGAGAAAATATGAATATACAATAACTCCTCCCCCAAGATGAGCTTTTCAGAGGAAATTTAAAACCTGGCTATCTATTGTTTCTGCTGCATTTTTTAAGTTGAATAAAATGAAACCGAAGTTCAGGGGAAGCAGTTCTTTACCATGTTATTCTTTTCATTTTTTATTTTATCTTAACTTGTAAAAATATCGATCGGTTGATGGTTAGTTGATATTTGAACTTGTAAAGATCTCGACTGGTGATGATTAATTGATACTTTATACCTATAAAAAAATCGACCGTGAGATGGTTAGTTGGTATTTTAACTTATAAGAATATCGATCGAATGATGGTTAGTTGTCAGATTTCTGCAGAATATCTTGTTCTGCAGATTTTATCGAATAAGTAAGCTCGGGGCTTCTAGTTCGAGAGTCCACATCACTTGTTGTTATTCGAGTTTACGGTTACTATACTCCAGGGGAGGGTTTTCTATTAGCATTCGCCCAGGTCTTGTGTCCTGGGCTCGAGTAAACAAACTGCTTAATTTATGTTCTACTATGACATTTTTTACTAATAGAAAATCTCGATTAAGGAATGAAATGCAGAGATGTCAACTTGCTCCGAATAGTGCATAAATATTTCGAGTGGTAGTCGTTTATTGCATAATATTTAGTTTAGTAAATTCGATTAATACGGTTTTTACTCACTACTACTTCTAAATAAGTAAAAGCTACGCCACTTGATGCTACACTTGTAATTTAGCCATTTTGTTACAGCTAATCCTGATTACTTTCTAAAAAGGTTGCGAAAGTAATCTTAAATTGCAAATTTAGTTTGTAGTTCTCTACCGCTTATTAAAATATTTTAACGATTCTGTAGCAGTTGGCGTCTCCGGAAATTTCGTAATTTAATTTCTCTACGTAAATTGAAGTAGCAGCTAAGGAAAGAAAATACTCACTTAAATTTTTAACCCGCTAATTTTTTGTTCTGCCCCTTCTTATTCAAATGATAAAGATTGAAAAGAGTTAGAATTAGTAGAAAAACTGCAAGTATGGCCCAGTGGTGGGCAAACTAACGTTCCATAAACTCTCTAACCATTTCTCATCAAAAAAAAATATATTAAAATCCCTAAACATAATTTATATTAATGCCTATTTCATCCGATTGCTTTGAAATTTCGTATGCATGAATGTTTTGAACAGATATACAAATGATTAAAATTTGGTGTCCAATGAACGAATAGTTTGATCTCTGGCGCATCGGAACTGCGCATCCAGGAGACGTAATAAGGAGCAGTTCTTCAATAGTTGTTAAAACTTTCGGTTTGATTGCGATTCAGATTACCTTTCAACAACTTAAAAAAATGCCTCGCTGCAGGATTCGCGCTCATTACGAGCAACTTTCAGAGTTTGACAGAGGTCGTATCATTGGATTGAAAGAGGCCGGTTGGACAAATCGGAGAATCGCTCGTCATTTGAGTCGAAACGATGCGGCGATTCGAAGATGCTGGCAAGGATGGATGGAAAATGGCAGAGTTTAGCTTCAGGATGGTAGCGGTCGACCTAGGGCTACAACAGAGCGGGAGGACAGAGTGATTGTCCGAGCAGCTGTCACAGCGCCTTCTTCATCTCTGTCAACCATCAGACGTTCAACCCAAACACCAGTGTCCACCATGGCCATTCACAGACGATTGAGAGAGCGAAATCTACGCTCGCGGTGACCGTTACGCTACCTGCCACTCACGCCTGCACACTGCCGAGCCAGATTACAGTGGTGCATGGCTCGATCAGGCTGGAACGATGCCGACTGGGGACGTATAGTCTTTAGCGACAAATCCCGCTTCCAACTGTGTCCTGACGATCATCGAAGACGTGTTTGGAGACGCACAGGGCAGAGGAGGGATCCTGCCTTTACTATTGCACGCCACGCCAGCCCTCAACGAGGCATTGTGGTCTGGATTGCCATTTCCTTTGACAACCGGACCCCTTTGGTCGTCATTAGAGATACACTTACTGCACAGCGGTACGTCGACGACATCCTAAGACCAGTTTTGCTACAGTTCCTTTTGCAGCGCCCTGGGATGGTTTTTCAACAGGGCAATGCCAGACCACATACGGCACGTGTTGCTATGAATGTCTGCAAGCTTGTCAAACTCTTCCTTGGCCTGCCAGATCTCTCTCCCATCGAGCATGTCTGGGATATGATGGGAAGGCGATTGCACCTGGAACGGAATGTTGATGCCTCGCTCGACAATTGGATCGAATTTGGCAGGAAATACCACAAGAGACCATCCGGGAGCTTTATCGGTCTATGCCACGCCGTGTGGCAGCTTGTATCCAGGCTAGAGGCGGGTCAGCACCTTATTGAACTTGTTACGGTAACTCTGCAATAAATAATTCAATTGTTCTGAAATTTTAATCATTTACTATTCTGTACATTGTCTTCCTATCCACCAATTTTCGTTTCAATCGGACAACTCCTTCTTGGTGCGTTGATTCTCTTGTTATAGAGTGTATATATGAATGTGTGGTGTGTAAAGCATTACTTTTAAATTATTTAACTACCAGCTTATATATTAAATATAATTCGTCATTATTTTCTAATTTTCCATTGATTGTATGCAATGATTGATCAATTTAAATATTATTAGTAGCATTATCCTTTTTTAAAAAATTGGTAAATGCTAAGTATAAGAACACATATTAGAAAGAAAGATAACTCAATAATACCTAAGGAAGAAACTATTTCAAGGTGAATTTTACTTGGTATGGGGTTTTGGAAAGTTTTTTTATTATTTCATTCTCAGGGTTACAATTTTCTTTTAAATGATATTTTATTTAAGTTAATATTTTGCTTGAATGCACGAATTCATAAAGAATGTATAGGTATATATGCATATTTGTGCACTTATCCACTGTTTTGAAAATATCGCATCATAAACAGAAATGTATTATCGCTTTCTTTCTACTACTCCCTACGTAACAGAGAAGTGGAGATACTAAGTATTCACTCGAGTGGTTTTCAAAAATCCTGATTATGAATATATTGTTGAATTCTATAAAAAACTGTTACTTGTAGAGAGAAACCGATTGCAGTTTTGAAATCAGTGATATTTAAGATTTGTTCAAAAATCTCATGAAACAGAAAAAAAATTGCTTTAAAGTGTTATTTATATTAGAAATTTCTTTTTAATGTTTTTCCCTTAAAGTCTTGCTACAAAAATTAGTTTGTATATCAAAAAACATGGTAGTACCTATTTGTTTAGATCAAGCGAATATTTACCCCAGTAACCTATCTCAGTATGAAAAAGTTATAAAACAAAAAAAAATTATATGGGAAAAGGTCAAGATAGTCTTGAGGACACATTTCCTTACTTAGTGATATTTCGAAATAAAGAATAATTAACCTACATTAAATTGTTACTTATAATGTGCGAGAATCACTAAAAAATAAAAATGCCTCGAAAATAGATACATATTAACTTACATATTACATTAGCCATTGAATTATTTAAAAGTGGCGGTGATTAAACATAGCATAAATCAATTTTACTTAACCAAGAATCATACATTAAAAGACTACCAATAGAAATTTCTCTCCACTGCCCCTAACAAGTCGGCATCACTGCAGATGCGTTGAAATCCCAATTCGACATAGTTACCACTTTCAAAAGTTGGTTGTTACTTATTTTACACTAATTTTCATTAAAAAAAATTAATTGTTATTAAGTTATTGATAAATTGAAATATGATTTAGTATTAAATTTAAGAAGAAAAGAATTTGTTAAATTGATTTGGAGAAAAGATCAGAAAAAAATATGCAAAATACTGTTTTTACGAACGAAGTCAATCAGTTTTTGCCCAACGTCTTTGCTGGTCAGTTCCCAATCAAAAAATAAATATATAAATTAAAATTAAAACGAAATAAAAAAATAAGCCATGAAGAGAAACGTGACCACATAGGATTAAAATTAAAAAATAAACAAATAAGTAGAAATTAAAATGAAATTAAAAAAAGGTGACGAATAATAAAATTAAATGCGAAATATAATAGGCGAGAACTAAATTGGAATTAACAGTGCTGCAACAAACGACTGAAAATGTAAAAAGTGGTAGATACTCAATTAATTTTTATTTATTTATTATCTCTGCAATTATTCAATCGCATGTCTTTAACTTACATTTCAATTATTCATTCAATATACATTCAATTATTTCAGTAATTTTTCTAACACTACACATTCAAATTTCGAAATATATGAAATGCAACTCAATCTTTAAAAAGGGTGCGTAATTATTCTCATTCTAAATGTTAAACTATTTAATGCACTATCACTTTATTAAAACTTTTCTAGAAAGCGGTGCAGTTGGCAACAAAGAAGGTTTTACTGAACCGCGATGGCTCAGGGAATAGAGCGTTTGCCTTCCAATGAAATGAACCGGGTTCAAATCCCAGCGATAGCTGGTCGATACGAATTACGCATCCGGCTAGAGCCGACCACGATGTTGACGTAAAAATATCTTCAGTGGTAGACGGACCATGGGTTAGAGTCCCTTTGCCGTCAGGCTAACCGTGGGAGGTTTTCATGGTTCTCCTCACCATTCAAATGCCGGTTAGTTACACCAAAATGTCATCCAAGGCGAAATTTCTCCCAATACTTGATCCAGAAGTTTCCTTGTCTTCTGGATTGAGTTCAAAATTTCAAGGATACAAAGTTGAACATTAATAGCAGTAAACCCAAAAATTGGGTAGGCTGTTCACCGAAGGTTATAAAATAAAATGAAAGAAGGAGGTTTCAATGTACTACTCTTTCAAGAGAATGGGCCATAATCATTGATATGTCCCCGTTTTAAAATCCAGTTGGAGGAATTATAAATTTTAGTTCAGAGATGCCAACTCTACACGGTTTCTTTTAAGTAGTTTGCGCAGACTATATAAAAAGTTGACCAGTTGTGCGCATGAACCAAAATTCTATTTCAAAAGTAATTGAGAGAAATTTATCATATATTTTTATTTGAGAACTGAATCTGTAGTGGTTGACAAGCAAATAAGACTAACCAATCACATTCATAAGATAAAAACAATTTTAGAGATATATTTGCTACCACTTTCTTATTTTTACTAGATTTCTATTCGTAATGCAAGTCATAGTTGTAGTTACGATTGAATAATTAACGGGTTATCGCCCAGCGTCATATATTTAGGACAGTTCCTTTTTTCAAAGACATTCATAGTGGTGGGAAACTTTTTTCAGTATTTTCATTAATCTGGGTGAATAAAAGGATTCTCAGATACCACAATGATTTAGTTATTTCTGATTAGATCTAGAATTCAAATGAACAAGTACTTTTTGATCTATCTAAGACTTTTTGAATGCCTTAACAGTAGAAAAACAAATTAATTTCGATAATATATTATACCACTTTTTCCATAAAACCACTTTCTGTATCATTTCAATTTATGAATTCGGGACAAAACGGGTTAAAGAGATAATAAATAAACAAAAATGAATTGAGTTTCTACCACTTTAAAAATTTTTTAGTCGCCTCCGGCTTCCCTATTTTCGTACGGTTCAGCCTTTTAAAAAGTTAGCAAAAATGACCAAAAATCTGCAAATTTTAGTTTCTAATTCTCTGCCGTTTTTTACAATATTTTATCGAATCCGAAGCAGCTGGCACCTCTGTTTAATACAGCTTTAACATTATTTTAAATAACACTCTGAGAATATGCGAGATTTAATAAATTTGAAATACTTTATCTCAAAGATATTTTACCATCATTTCTCACTACTGGCTCTGGCAAATGAAAAAAACTATCGGTTTCTAAATCAGCTCCAGCTGATTTCGAACAGAAATCATTCCAAAAGAGAATAATAAGTTCTTTATCTGACTCGATTTCTACAGAAATCGTTTTACTTTCTACCTGGTCGTTGCCAATTCCATCGAATAAATAAGAGATTTCTGATAAATAATGAATGAATTTACCTTCAAGTTTGTGGAAAATGAATTTCATTTTATGTAGGTGGTGTATAATGAGCTATTAAAAATAAAGCCAAACAGTGAAAGGAATCTTTGATTAAAATAATTCCTGGTATGGGAAGAGCATGCATAATTCATGCTGATAGAAAACGACGTTATCTTCCGAAAAATAAATTAGATTTGTAATAATTTTAATAAATACATCAGTAAATATGTTGATTTGGAATATCATTTCGGTTTTGAGTTTCTAACTTATGTTATCACTTGTACATTTGAGTGACAGTCAAGTATTTTTTAATTACGATTTACGTTTTCATACCGGCCAACTTTTATTCTTTTTTTTGGAAATGAGGCAGTCCTATGTGGATTTTTTTTTAATCATGCTTTCATATTAGCCAACTTTTACTATTTTTTTTTTTTTGGAAATGAGGCAGTCCTATGCGGAATTTTTTAAATTATGCTTTCATATCAGCCAACTTTTACTATTTTTTTTGGAAATGAGGCAGTCCTATGCGGAATTTTTTAAATTATGCATTCATATCAGCCAACTTTTACTATTTTTTTTTTTTGGAAATGAGGCAGTCCTATGCGGAATTTTTTAAATTATGCTTTCATATCAGCCAACTTTTACTATTTTTTTTTTTGGAAATGAGGCAGTCCTATGCGGAATTTTTTAAATTATGCTTTCATATCAGCCAACTTTTACTATTTTTTTTTGGAAATGAGGCAGTCCTATGCGGAATTTTTTAAATTATGCTTTCATATCAGCCAACTTTTACTATTTTTTTTGGAAATGAGGCAGTCCTATGCGGAATTTTTTAAATTATGCTTTCATATCAGCCAACTTTTACTCTTTTTTTTTATAAATGTGGTGCTCCTATGTGGAATTTTTTTAATTATGCTTTCATATCAGCCAACTTTTACGCTTTTTTTTTTATAAATGTGGTGCTCCTATGTGGAATTTTTTTAATTATGCTTTCATATCAGCCAACTTTTACTCTTTTTTTTTATAAATGTGGTGCTCCTATGTGGAATTTTTTAAATTATGCTTTCATATCAGCCAACTCTTACTCTTTTTTTAATAAATGTGGTGCTCCTATGTGGAATTTTTTTAATTATGCTTTCATATCAGCCAACTTTTACTCTTTTTTCTGGAAATGTGGTGCACCTATGGAATTTTTTTAAATCATGCTTTCATATCAGCCAACTCTTACTCTTTTTTTAATAAATGTGGTGCTCCTATGTGGAATTTTTTTAATTATGCTTTCATATCAGCCAACTTTTACTCTTTTTTCTGGAAATGTGGTGCACCTATGTGGAATTTTTTTTAATCATGCTTTCATATCAGCCAACTTTTACTCTTTTTTTTATAAATGTGGTGCTTCTATGTGGAATTTTTTTAATTATGCTTTCATATCAGCCAACTTTTACTCTTTTTTTTTATAAATGTGGTGCTCCTATGTGGAATTTTTTAAATTATGCTTTCATATCAGCCAACTTTTACTCTTTTTTTTTTATAAATGTGGTGCTCCTATGTGGAATTTTTTTAATTATGCTTTCATATCAGCCAACTTTTACTCTTTTTTTATTTGGAAATGTGGTGCACCTATGTTGAATTTTTTTTAATCATGCTTTCATAGCAGCCAACTTTTACTCTTTTTTTTTAGAAATGCGGTGCTCCTATGTTGAGTTTTTTTTTTAATTATGCTTTCATATCAGCCACATTTATTCTTTTTTTTTGGAAATGTTGTTATCACATGTGTAATTTTCTTTGTAGTATTCAATTAAGATAGTTAAAATGATATTTATTAGCAGAAATATTTCATTTTCTTTCCAACTTAAGACGCAACCACGCATTTAATATTAATTTCGAATTGGTTTATACCCAATGTAAAATCTGTCCTATTTATTAAATTAAGAAAATAATAGAAAACCATAAAATTAGTTACCATCTTAGAAAAAAAAAATAGTGGAAGATTCCCGAAAATTCGAAAAGTTGTCAGCAATGCCCTCGTTTTTCTGCGTTTTTAATATTAATATTATATAGCTGCCAAATTTTCCTTTTAGTCGGAAGATTTTTCTTTGTGGGGGAAAAATGTAGCTATATTTATAAAAATCAGATGATTGATGGACCAACATAATATAGATGGTAAGCATCAATAATTCCATCATGAACCGTTACGTTTTTGATGGTAACCAGCAAAAGTAACACCACCCTAATAAAGGGATTCGGGTGGATTTATGATTGTCAAAACAATATGAACTTGTTTTGAAGGTTTGTTCACGTTAAACCATCAGAAATTTTCCACCATAGTTTCTTCGAAATCAAGTGTTGGGACAATCATGAACAACCATCATTCCAATGTAGGAATTCGGACTGATTTATGATGGTTCAACATAAAAAAATCCGAATTGCTTTGATGGTATATTACTAAGAACCAGCAAGAATTACCATCAAGCCATCATGGAAATGTATTGTTGGAACCACCATGGTCCATGAGAATCAAACTTTGTTTGATGGTTAATCATTAAAAAAGCATTTTCCATCAAGGAATAAGGGAAGTTTGTTGGCTTATCCATGAACTCAGAATAAAAAATGTTGAATGATGGTGACCATCAAATGGACCATCACCTATCACACTGAAACCATCATAAACCATCAAAATGTTTTGATCGGACCATCAAGAATTGTGACTTGGGTTGGCTTTTAGCTCTGTAAAGGAGCTGGACACCAACAGAACAGATCCACTGTGCAGATTTCATGACATGTTTATAAGGATTGATCTTCATATTTAGGAGGTATTGTATTCAATCAAAAATAACATCGAGGAACAGATTTTTATTTTCATTTCTTTATTATTATAATTTTTCTTAGCTTTCTGTTGTGATATTTTTGAACATATCTTGGAGCACCGGTGTTATTGTCAGATTAAAAAATTTGTGATTTCTAATGACAAGAACCTAGTTTTCGAAATTGAAAATTGATACCTTAAAATCTAATAAACTCATTGTAAGGAGAAATCGATAATCTACAACTTTTTAACTCTCTTCAAATATTATAATCTAAAAGTGCTAAGGGCAATTTATTTGATCAGGTACTAAACTTTGAGGCTTTCTGATGCAGGAGGTGATGTCCTGGATGTATCTTCGCGCTATTCTTCTCTGTGTTGTGCTATCTGTCCTATTTGACAAAGGCTTATAAGCTTAAGTTAAGCACACAAACCAGCAAATGTAATTCCAATAATCCTGGCAAAATTATCAAAAATTCTGAAAATTTCGGTATTTAAAAGTTTACCACTCTATAAAATATTTTGCAAAAAGTGTAGTAGTTGGCAGGCCTGCCTTCATTGTATCAGAGGTCGCAATTTACAAACACGTGATATTTGTGCGACTCGAGAGCGGCTTGTATATGGAATAAGTAAGATAAGGGGAGGTTTTGGAGCAAAATTTGCCTAATAAAGGACGATACTAACAGTTTTACTTACCTTTTTTATTTTCAGTTTTAATCATTTGGATTAAAAAAAAGGGGGGAGAACGGAAGAGAAGCTGGTTAAAAGTTTAAGTCGGTTTTTTCTTCTCATATCTGCTACTTTTGATAATTTAAAAAATTAATCTGTGCGATTTTAAAAAATAGTAATGATTTTTTTTATCAATAAAATTACTAATGAAGAACTCGCCGTCATCACGAAAACATCAAAAATTCTAGACTCTGAGGCACAAAACCGCGAAGGGCATTATAGTCAGTCAGGGTGATGAACATAGTGAAGTTAGTTATTTTCCTAATGAAACATATTTATATTCTTACCAGTTCTTATTATTTTGAACAGTACTTAGTATTGAACGAAATCGTGTTTGAACAGTAATGGAAGTTGAACACTTTAAATGAACTACTTATTTAGTAAAAATAATTATACTAGAAAACAAATTTTTTGTTTCTTGATCTTACCGGATTCTAATGTTTCACACCTCATACTAATTTTGTTCTGAAAGCTACAGATTTTTTTTTCAAAATGATATTTTTATTTGAGTTTATTTTTTGTCTGAATGCACAAGTTTATAAGGATCGTATAGGGTTTATATACATGCATATACACTCGCCCATTTATTTGAAAATAAGATTAAAACAGAAGAAAAAAACGACTGACCTTAACTCATCGCTTCGTAAACTTAAATGCTTCATTATTTCTTTATACCACTTCCTACGTAGCAAAGAAGTGGAGGTACTTAGTATTCACTCTAGTGAATTTTTAAAAAATCATGCTTAGGAATATATAATAAAATTACTAAAAGACTGCAGTTTGTTGCGAGAAACAGATTTCAGATTTGAAACCAGTGACGCGATAATACCTAAAACTTGTTCAAAACTTTCCTGCAACAGGAAAATAATTGTTCCCTGATGTTATTTCAGATAGAAAATCAAAAACAAAACGTTAAATCGTCTTTTTTATTAAACTTACTTAGGAATATGGATACGGATTACTTAGGAATTAGGAATACTTAGGAATATACATTATTTACTTAGGAATATATAACGAAATTACTAAAAGACTGCAGTTTGTTGCGAGAAACAGATTTCAGATTTGAAACCAGTGACGCGATAATACCTAAAGCTTGTTCAAAACTTTCCTGCAACAGGAAAATAATTGTTCCCTGATGTTATTTCAGATAGAAAATCAAAAACAAAACGTTAAATCGTCTTTTTTATTAAACTTACTTAGGAATATGGATACGGATTACTTAGGAATTAGGAATACTTAGGAATATACATTATTTACTTAGGAATATATAACGAAATTACTAAAAGACTGCAGTTAGTTGAGAGAAACAGATTTCAGATTTGAAACCAGTGACGCGATAATACCTAAAACTTGTTCAAAACTTTCCTGCAACAGGAAAATAATTGTTCCCTGATGTGATTTCAGATAGAAAATCAAAAACAAAACGTTAAATCGTCTTTTTTATTAATAATTATTAATTATTTATCGATGAATATTGGAAACACGCACTCAGATGATATGTTTTCCAAGCACTCAGCGTATTCGCTGATTAATGCTAGAAGATAATGCATTTTAATGCATTTATGCATTGTTGTGAATTTTCCCTAACACAATAAAAATTTAATGAAGTCATTTGTTATCGACGCAAAGGAAGTTTAAAATATTTTTAAATGTAAGAATTTATTTAAAATTTATTCAACAATTTTAAAAACTGAATTTTAAGCCAAAAAAGAATTAAAACATCTAAAGGAAGTCTATTCGAAGTCTACAAAAACCTTTTCAAAATACAAAACCCACATAAAAAAAAAAATCTTTTTGTACGGGTGATACGATTACGTTCACTTTAATGGCGATCTAATGTTCAACTAAACATATTTTATTGTCGATTTTATTTCCTTCTTTCACAAATTGTCTCCTTTTAACAAAGAAGTTGATAAAACGAAAATGACCCGTACAAATTTCATCTGGCACTTCCGAATTGCCCCTTGTCCATTGCACAACGATCACCAAGGCTTATGGGTGCTTATTATACGAGACATTTATGGTTTCATCATTAGGTTCCATTATGGGGAGAATTTTTACGAAACTT
Organism: Parasteatoda tepidariorum; assembly: GCF_982258835.1. Lineage (NCBI taxonomy): Eukaryota > Metazoa > Arthropoda > Arachnida > Araneae > Theridiidae > Parasteatoda > Parasteatoda tepidariorum. Next base: position 11,185,107 of record NC_141758.1, on the reverse strand, counting down.
CTCCCTGCAATTGCCGTTTAAGTAAAATCCGGATCTTACTTCCTTCTTTCCAACGTTCCTTGTTAAATGAGAGGAAACTATAGTTCATTTAGAGTACCATGAAATATTCTTAAGTAGTCATTGAGGGTTTTTTTTTCTCGAGAGAGAAATTTTTTGTAGGGAGAGTCAGAAAAAGTATGTTACAGTTGGGCGAAGAATGAAGTTTTATTCTCATGAAAACATAACATTCTCATGCAGTACACCGTTAAAAACTTTAAGGTGTCTTGAACCATAATATCGTTCAAATTTTCTGAGACCTTAATATAGTGTATTTTGAACAATATTGCAGCACTTCAAGAACTTGATTACTCTATACTATGATTCAACTTAACATCGTATTAAGATTGCAGAAATTTTCGCAGAATCAAAACTCTCACTTTTTGCGATTAAGCAATCCGTGAACCATATTTCGTTATATGTGAGAATCATTTCTTCACGAAATCAAGTGATTAGTAACGAAAGATTGTTAATTATTCTGAACCAGGATGAAGATCAGATGATCGAAAATAAAGCGACGGAATAAGTGTAGGGTGATCAAAGAGTTGGCCTCGTGCCTGAAAGAGCCCGGTTCGAATCCCTCTTGGACTCGGGTGTGATCATTTCCGTCCTTCTTCTGTCGCTAAGGGGACACTCATCCAGCTATATGGGGATCAAGATTATATAGTGAACTATGGTGTAAAGCTGTGCGGTGTCCAAATTTTTTTTCTTTTTCTTTTTGTTGAAAAAAATGGAATAACGAAATATTTTTTTACTATTGCTGAAATTCGTTTTCTCGAAGAAAGGACGATACTTATTACTACACTACTTTGACGAAATGTTCTCTCGAAACATATACCAGGAAACGGTTTCATCAAAAACGAGAAAAAGTTTCGTGAAATTGAATATCCATTTTTTGTTACAGTGAATAGAGTATAAATATGGTTTGGTTATCTTTTTTTTTTTAAATTTTTATTCATTTATTTATTTTTGAGAGTGAGAGCGAAAGACAGGGAGAATATTGATATGACTGTATATGAACTTTTCATATATTTATATGTAGTGATGTGGAAAATAAGTTTAAATGAATAAAAAATAATACATTAAAACATGAACTTGGCTACCACTAGAATAAAGTTCTACAAAAAGCGTAGAAAGTTGGCAGCCCTGCAATTATTATCTGTTTCCATTGACTTATTTTTCGCATGCGGAGAAAAAAAATTGTGCTACCAACTTTCTTTGAAAAGTAACAGAAGAAATATTCTGAGTGAATCACGAAACGAAAAAAAACAGTTCCGCATAAATAAGTAACTTAAAAAACCCTAAAAACCTTTATTACGTCATCAACACAGTCCAATGCTTTAAATTACATCACGCAGAATACTCTAATAAGTTGCAAAGAAAAGCAAACAAAAATTGAATAGCAGAACAAATCCAATCTGATGTCACATACGTGTGGGTAGACCCATACAACAAACGTAAATCGAGCGTTTAGGTGTTCAAATACGTGGGCAGTTTTAAAGTGACCAGCTAGAATAATTCAGAAGCCCAAAAGCAAATTTTGTTCCTTTCAGAACAATTCTTTCCCCGTTAATTTCTCGTAGGAAGATAATTTGAACCCCGCCCACTTGTTTTTCAATATCTTTGTCGAACTCTTGGTGGAGAAAATTAATACATTATCGTTCGTTATTCCTGTCTATTATTCTGTACTTGACTCCTAAGGGTATTATTTGCAGATAAAAAAAAAATTTCTTTTTATTTCGAATGTTTTTAAGAATGTATGACACTATGACAAATCTACCGGGTGACATAATCCCACAAAAAAAAGAAGATTTTGACAAGCTGTGAATTATTAAACCTATCTATTCTACGATTAATCGATTCATTTATCTTCTTCTAAATTTATTTTTGTTTCTTTTCGTTTGAAATGAAAATGTTTAATTTTTTTTATTATTGTTGTTAGATTTATGTAGGATCTTTGTAAAGTGGAAAATCTGCTCTCAAAGCATTGCTCTAAAACGTTTCTTAACTTCTAAGTTAACATATACAGGGTTCGTATGCACCTGGAAATATTTTTATACTTGTATCAATTTTGTTATAAAGAAACTTCTGAATGAATTTTTCTTAATATTAACTTCCTCTAACAAATTCAAATTTCTTATATATCATCATCATCATCAATATTTATCTGGGCGCCTGGGGCCGTTAGCGGCCTTTTTCCCATTCGTCTTGAATTGTGATCTTTAGGGTGATTCTTTCTGGTAATAGGAATGCAATTGAAGTAAAAGGAATTTAAATATTTTGAATTTTAGATAAAATTACGTCACTGCAAAAGTAAGCTGCCATCGGCCTGAGGTTTACGTCTTCTCTTAAGTTTTCGAAAGTAAAAATTTCGGTGAATCCTGCGGTGTCACAATTTATGTTTTTTTCAAAAAATCTGAAATTTAGCTTTGCAATATGATGATCTAAAGCAGTGGTTTCCAAACTTGATGTTACTACGCCTCCCTAAAAAATATTTAATAATTTGGCGCCCCCCCCCTGAAAATTTCATAAAATAAAAACACAAACATTTTTACTCTTATAAAATTTATTCATACAAACTAATGGAAAACGATATTTTATTATTGTTTTTAATGAGATGGATGTGCTTGTCTATTAGCACAAAGTTTATCAAATCTTGGTGTTTGTGACGATATAGCTACTCGTAGCTCTTTTTCTACAACTAAACGAGCTCGATATTTGGATTTCATTGCAGTCAAGGCAGAAAATCCCATTTTGCATAAATATGATGTTGCAAACGGCAGCAGTACTTTCAAAGCTTTGTTTGGCAAAGTGTTATATTCTGTATGAAGATTCAACCAGAATTGAACCAGAGATATAGTCTGATATTTATGTTTTAATGTAGTATCACAAGATAATTCAATCAATTTTTCTTTTTTAATACTTGTCAATCCAAATTCATCATCTTCGTCGATAAATGGATTCTGTATCCACGCAAACTTTGTAAAATCAGGATCACCAAAATAATTCGAAAATTGAAGCAACAAACCATAGAAGTGTTCCACAAAGAGATTTTTGTTTGCTTCTATATTATCTCGGACGCATAAATTTAAACGTGGAAACATGTCAATCTTATTTTTTTTGCAAATTTGATTTCCATGGCTCCACTTTTTTAATAAATGCTTTAACTTCGTCTTTTTGTATAAGCAAATGCATTTGCGGTCCTTGCATTGATTTATTAAGAACACTCAATTTTTCAAAAATGTCAACCAAATGTGTAAGTTTAACGATAAAATTATCATCCCTAAACATATTGCCGTCTTCATTATGATTTTCCTCGAGAAACATAGCAATTTCTTCTTTGAGTTCAAGTATCCTTTGAATCACTTTTGCACGAGATAGCCAGCGCACTTCACAATAGTACAGAAGTGACGTGTAATTAGCTCGCATATCTTCACACAGTTTTGCGAACAACCTTGCTTTTAATGGACTGTTCTTTATGTAATTTATAACTTTCGTTACTTTTTCTAAAATATTGTTAAGTTCCTCGCTTATTGTTTTTGATACGAGAGCTGCTCTGTGGAGCATGCAGTGCGTCCAGAGAACCTTAGGTGTTTTCATTTTAACTAGTGTTTGAAGACCAGTTTTGTGCCCCGTCATTGATTGTGCACCGTCAGTACAGAGTCCAATGCAATTATTCCACATTATGTCGTTCTCATTAAAAAATCTGTCTATTATTTTGAAAATTTCATTGGATGTGGCTCTGTCAGGAATTGGTTTGCAAAATAAGATATCTTCAATTATATTAGTATCGTCAACATATCGAACATATGCAATTAAATATGCGTCTTTAGCTACATCAGTAGCTTCATCTACTTGTATGGCGAATTTTGAAGTACACATTCAAGAAACTAATTGGTCACAAAGATCTTCAGATATATCATCAATTCTTCTGCCAATTGTATTATCAGCAAGCGGTATTTGTCGCAGCTGATTCGCATAAGATTGGCCAAACATTGTTTTGACCATATCAATAGCTGCTGGCAAAACTAAGGTTTCTGCTATTGTGTGGGGTTTTTTACATTGCGCGATTCTGTACGACACTAGGTATGATGCTAGTAATGCATTTGATGGAATATGAATAATTTTTTTGAAATTTTGCTTGTTTTTGGATAACTCATCAAATTTTCTTTGAAAAAATTCTTGGGGCTTACCAACGTATTCAGAATGAATAGTTTCAAGGTGCCGTTTCAATTGCCGGGTCTCATACTATCAGCAGCCAAAACTTTTGAACACAACAAACACATTGGTTTTTCCACATTATAGTTAATAATATTAGTAAATCCGAACGATAAGTAGGATAAGACGTATTTCCTTGTTTTGGCAGTTCTTCCTTCCTGTTCCTTGTGGCTTGTATTCCCACTACTTGTGCCAACATCAGAATCTTCATTATTAGTGGATTTTCGCTTATATCTTATCAAAAACTTATCCATTTGTCTGGAAATATTAGGAATAATATTATATTATTCTAAAAGAATAAAACTATTAAATTACTTACTATTATGATCAGTGGGCAATCACGTCAGTAACATTAGAAACACAACCTAGCACTGCCGAACCAATTAAATATTAGCTGTGACACGAAACAAATTGGTGAGCTAAACGTGTGTCGATCTTTTCTGGATGTGTGGCATCCAGTGGCGTTAGTGCGCGCTCATCTGGCTTTTGTTAAGTTGTGTCGGTCGAGTGATGCTAGTGTCGCCAAATTAACGACGTCCTTGGTTCAAAAGATTTGCCGGGGTCTAGGACGTCTAGGTATATGGATGCTAAGTTGCGAAATGTTTAGTTGAACTATGCGCGATAAAGCACGATGGTATTTTTTCATTTATTCTCTTATTTTTTACATAGAAAAATTTAGTAGTAATTTGGAAAATTGTTCACTGTGACTAATTTTCGCGGCTCCCTTTAGACTAGTCCGCGCCTCCCTAGGGAGGCGCGCCTCCTAGTTTGGAAAACGCTGATCTAAAGAATCTATGTTGAGGTCGCAATGTATGTTTTTATTTCTGATAAACTATCTTGCTTTTGTTATTTTCCTGAGGATTTTGCTCCGGCATATTTTGAGTTTTTTAAGGAGTGATGTAGAGATGTTGCACCAAGCTGGAGATGCATAAGTCAGGATGGGACGGATCATTGAGATGTAGAGTATTCGTTTAAGTCTAAGTTCCATTTTGGGGTTCTGAAGAAGGATTTGTAATCTGTGGCAGGCTGCTTGTGCTTTGTTGATAACTGTTTTGATGTGATCTTTCCAATTAAATTTACTGTTAATGACCAGACCAAGGCATTTTGCGCTTTTGACTATGGGAATAATTTCATTAAAGAGAACAATTTGATTTTTGGGGAGGATGGTTTTTCTTTTATGCTGAATGATTAGTAGTTGTGATTTTTGTCCGTTTACTTTGAATTTCCAGTCTAGACATCATGATTTCTTATGTATCACCTTCGGATCAATATATATGTAATTAGAGAAAATAAAATATTCTGGTAGTTACAAACACAGTAATATAAAAAATATATCAATATCACTGCCACTTTTTAACTTTTTTCAGGAACCCTGGAATAAGAAATCATATAAGGGCTCAAGTTTATACACTGCAATTCCAGGGATGCCAACTTGCTCCGGACAGCAAATATATATTTTAAAGAGGTAGTTTATCAATTGTGATTCTTGGTTTAATAAATTCAATTTAGTAGAATTTAATCCACCACTTTTTCTAAATAATTCGTAACCTTTTATAATTCACCACTTTATAGAATTTATGTCATGCTATTCCATTTAAAAAGCAAGCAAAAATAGTAAGATATTGCAAAATTTACTGGTAATTATTTACCGTTTTTTTAATTATTTTGGCGTGTCCGGAGCAGTAGGCATCTCTGCAATTTATGGCTAAAAGCTTATATACATCAAGACAAAATCTGGTAAAAGTATAATTTCCTTATGCTCGTTTTTTTTTCTTCTTTCTTTTTCAATGCATAACTGTGTTGACATTTTGTCAATTCAGGCGTTTTAGGGCGGATTTGATGGTCATCCTTTCCATTTGTTGGTCATCCAGCACCAAATTAGGTGGGCCAACGTTGCGCCCACAGTAATGACAGACAGTACAGAGAATGAAAGAACATCCATGCCTTGTTCGTGGGATTCAAACCCAGAACCTTTTTGTTGCAAGGCCAGTTCCCCGACACCTACACAGTCCGGTCGGCTTATAGCTTGTTTTTGGGGAGAAAAATAATCATGGCAGCTAAAAAATTTTTTAACAGCCTTAATATATAGTTAAGACTAATAAAAAGAGAAAACTTTTCTTCTTCATCCCAACGCTTCCCCAATAGCGTTAAGGAGGAGAGGAGGTTGCAAGCTCTGCTGTTGTTCTCCTAAATGTTGATTTTTCCTTTATAGACAGTCACTGCACCTAATCTTGGAACATTGGTTTACTTTATGTCAATGGAAGCTAGACTTCTTCCCCTACCTATATTCTTTGCTATAACCATGCTGTTAACCTTTTCGAAGGCCGTGGTAAGTATACTTACCACCAATTTTTAAAGCCCATGGAGAACTTTTTTACCACTTTTAATTTAGGTTTCCATTTGTTTATAACAATGATTCTCAACCTTATCTTTGTGGCGGCACACTTTTAACAATTTCGAAATTTGACGGCACACAATGAAAAAAAAATTAGTTTAAAAGTTGTTTACTTACCTATAATACACTGCGCTAAATAGTGCGTGATAATAATTTTGAATGTGAAATAAAATAATATGTACTACAAAAGCACGTTTATTAAGAGATTAATTATTTCTTTCGACTAATTTTTTATTAGTTAGTAACAGTTATTTTTTTTATAGTTATTAATTGTTAGCTTGTTTTCTATAGTTATTATCTGTTAGTTTTCTTTACATTAATTCTTATTTCTTTTGTGATTTCATGTTAACTAATGTTTTTGCTAATTATTAATTGTGAGCTTATTTTTTGTTAGTTATCCTTTATTAATTTGTTTTTTATAACTATTTATTGCATAGCTTACTTTTTTGATTAGCTTTTATTCCCGTATATATATATATATATATATATATATATATATATTGCCGCGGCACAGTGGTTGAGAATCACTGTTTATGACATCAGCTTTCTTGAAGTGCGTTTGAATAAAATGGGTATTTTAAGAAAACGTATAAAATTATAAGTTTGTAGCATTTATAAAATTTATTTTATAAATAACGAAAAAAAAGCAAGAAGTTCCAAATAGGCCGTGGTAAATATACTTACCACAAAAAAATGGCACTAAAATTTAGATTTTTTCTTATAAACCAAATGAGTTTTTTTTGTCTCATATAAATTACTGTTCTTATATCAATTTCAATTCCAGAAATACTTTAATTTACCTTTAGTAGAAATAAATGGCCCATTCAAGGGTTAAAGATGTTAGATCGACACGCTGTTGCTTAGAGCCATTGGAAGAAATCGGTAGAAGACACAAATAAACTTGTCGCCACGGCAAGACAATTGATTAGAAAAAGGGAAAATTCTGAGGACTTTATTTGGGCTTAGTATACGTGTATTAAGTTGATTTGAGTTAACTAAAAATATATATATATGTATAAATAGTTACTAATTACATTAATAGTAAAATATTCTATTTCTTTTTTAGTAACTTATAGATTTTTTTTATGGTTTAGTGTTATTGTTTATAGTGATATTTTGTATAGTTTATCAATCATAATCGCCTAATTCTGTGGAATTTTATTTAAAAATTTAATTTTTAATAAGTAGGGGGCTCCACCCCCGCCTCACTCCATTCGCCAATCTTTGTAATGGGTTCTCATTGTTTATTTCTTCTCGAACGTCAACATTTTCCACAAAAAGCATAGGATTTTTTGGTTTCAAAATATACAATTACTTTAAGAGTATTCTTTTTAAATAAGTTAGTCTTAACGAAATGGACAATTACTTGGATCAAAAAATTTATCATTTGATCTTAAAAAAAATTTAAACCGCAAGAAAACAGGATGTGTAACTCAAAAATAAATAAATAAGTAAAATAAACGAATGAGAAGTAATTTCAGTCGTTGATGAAACTTAAAACAATTCAAATAGTAAATAGTTCTTATTACTCTTTAAATCTTTTTTTTTCTTTTTATTTTATTTTAATTTCACTATAAATGTTAGTATTTATATCTGGCAGCATGTAATCTATCCTTCTCTTTCTCTTTTTAGCTACTTTACTTTTGATTGACATTTACTGATATTCCAGACTATTTTGATTTCCAAATGTACAATTATTTTAACTATTTATAAGAGCATTTTTTTAAACATGTTAATCATAAGGAAATAGACAATTACTTGGATATGTAAGCTTATAATCTGAACTTAAAAAAGAATTTAAACCGTATAAGAAAACTGAATGCGTGACTCAGTAAGAAAGAAAATAAATGAGAAATAATTTTACTCTATTAGGAAACCTAAACCTATTCAAATAGTATATATGTTACCGTTAAAGTATGTAATGCAGTTATTTCATAGAATACCTAGTTATTCCATGAAATAACTGATAGTGTCCGTTAAAGTGTGTAATATGTTATAAATTTGACACTTTAACTAGTTATTCTATGAAATAACTAGGTATTCTATAAATAAACTAATGATTGACAATTAAAATGAACAAGAAGTAATTTATCCAATTTATGCATCGTATAAATGGTATTTATGGAAACGTATCATAAAATCATTTGTTACAACAAGGATTACAATATTACACTTGGAATTACAAAGAACATTATTTCTAAAACAAAAACATTTTTTGTTGAAACACTGGGTTTTACACGAACATTTTTTAAATCCCTGACGAATACCTAAACTTTGAGCTATAGCAACCGACCGGAGTGATATTTCTACGTCCGGTACTTCTTCGATTTTAATTAATTTTTGTTCGAAGACACTGAACTGGGATCGGGAATATAATTATTTTATGCAGCCGTTTCTTGTACCCAATTGGAAAAATCCTTCTTCGGTTATTTTTATGATGATAGCTAAAATAAATTTGGCATCACCTTTTCCTCTGTCAACTTCAGGCATTGGGATACAGACGGTAAACCCCACAGAGGCTTCAGAATGAGATTTATCCGACACTAATTTCATCTTTTTCGCTTGAATTTCTAAACATTTTTTAGACTTTTCTCTTTCTCTTTGAACATTAAGTTCATTAAAACACAATTTGCAGATTTTCTGCTCAACTTCATCTTCTGAAACATAATCTTCCGAACATGATATATGGACAGGCTCCATACATTTGAAGCAAACTATATATCTTCACTGCATTCTTTTAAACAGACAACACATACTTTCGTAATGGGATTATTTGAAACTGTTTGTTCAACTACTCATAATGCAGCTACTTATAATTCATAAATGCAGTAGGGGTGGAAGGTAAATGTATTTGTCTTGCGAGATATATGATATAGATTATTTTACACTTTAGCGGGATGCAGATCGTTATTCTATGAAATAACTAGTTAAACCATGGAATACAAGAGGGTTTTACACTTTAACTGACACGATCAGTTATTACATGGAATAACTAGGTATTCTATAAAATAACGGATTTCTTACTTTAACGGTAACATATACATTACGGTGAAGGGCCGAAATCAAGGGAATGTCGACTTTCACCTGTGATTGTCAGCAATCTCATAGTCGCCTTCGAGGTGAATGTCCGAAATATTTGTTAGATCCAATTTGATATTAATAGATTTATAAGATATTTTAATATCTGCTGAGGTTTGATTATTGAAAAACATCAGTGTTCGGAGTACCGGTTAAATACATACTGGTCAGTGGCACTTGACCTTAAAAAAAACTATACAGGGCATTACAGGCAAATGTATACCGGGAGCTGGCACTGAACCTTAAAAAACATCAGTGTAGGGTATACCGGACAGTGGTACTTTACTAGACCTAGTATATATTTCTGGCATTTACCAAAGCTACCATGTGATTGTCAACATTCACAGGAGGAAGTCAACAACCACCCATTTCTGTCATTCTCAATAACAGTTCTTATCTTCTTACTTTAAGTTTTTTTTTCTTTCAAATTTTACTATAAATGTTAACATTTATATCTGGCAACATGCAATCTCTCCCTCTTTTTTTCTTTTGCTTTTGATTGAAATCTACTCGAAAAGAGTTTATGAAATACAGAAAAAACGATCTCTTAAGGAAAAAAGAATTTTTTAGTAACAATGTTAAGTAATCGATATTTGATACAAAAAAATTACGAAAAAGCACTTAAATTTTGCAATAATTTTCAAACAAGGTGAAATTTCTAAAAATAAAAAAAAATCTCAAGTACTCTCATTAAAATAACATAACAAAATGGTTCTAATTAGCTTAATAAACTTCAATTTTGTAATTGCATTTCAACGATAGTGGATCTACGAACATGGTTCTTTTTTACTTCAAGTTTAATTGTTAGTAATTTCAAAACTAACAATCGAATCGTGTATTTTTTAATTTTATTCCAACGAACTCATTGGACACTTTTCTCTACACACCTTCGTAATTTTAAGTTTCTAAATTTTATAGATTTTGAGTAGCAAAGCAAAATGTAATTTAAAGCGAAAAAAAAAGCACTTAAAATTTTTAAAAGCTCTCAAACAAATTGGAATTTCGAGAAAAACTATTAAGTTCATAAACTAAAGTGGCTTTCGTATCTTGTCAAATTTTAACTCTCTTGTCGCATTCCTGCAGCCCGTAGAGTCGGCAGGATGGCATTTTTTACAAGTTCAGTTGATAATTCTCGAACAAATTATGGAATGTTAATTGTAAATTTTTTTTTAAATAATTATACTGCTTAATCGTATTTTGACATTTCTTCAGAAAGTATAAAGTTTTGATAACTACATCTCGTATCTAACTTTCTTTAAACATAAGTGGATATTTGTGACTACCAACACCAAGATTTATTAACTGATTCTGACATATTACTTGACGTAGAAATGGTGTAAAAGTGAAATATTGTCCTACTACATTATTTCCTTTTTTCCAAAAACTAATGGACATGCTCTTATTTTAATTTTCTGATTTCGGCAAGTTATTTAGCATTATTTTCTGAACTCGATTCTTAAGCATTTGAAAAGTAAACAAATAAAAACCTGTATCAATTAAGCTGAAAATTTCAGGCTTCACAATAGAATTACACTCAACAATTGGACAGACGTTTTAACTGGGTTCTTGAAGTCACAAAGGGGTCCTTTTTCCCATTCATCATTGTTTCTTTTACTCCTTCTGGGCATTAAAGCATTCGTTCAAAATCAGAATCAGAAAAGATGAGGCGCAAATGTGGATATTTGACAGACTCATTTTGCTTAAATTTAGCTCGGCTTGCCATCAACCGATTCATCTGCACTGTGTAGACATGTACCATTAAGTCATACATATGAATAATTTTATGCTGAAAGCTCTAATTAATAATAATTCTATTCAATACCTGGTCTGTTTGGTCTAACTGGGCTCCTGAGGCCAATAATGGTCCTTTTCCCATTCATCCTGTAATGAGAACTTAAGGTCTGGTTTCTTAGGACAAGCGCCTTATCTGGGCGTCAACGTCCCGCTGACGCCAACAAAATACTGGTTTGTTAGCTCAAGGCCTGGTTTCTTAGAACTAGCGCCTTATCTGGGCGTCAGCGGAAAGTTGACGTAGAGCTGACGCCAAAAAAAATACTTTTTTGTTAGCTCAGCCTGAGCAGTCGGTCCAACGCAGACATCGTCTCTCATCGCGCATGCGTTAATAACGTAAACAAATATTTATTTTGAATTTGTATTGATTTTGTTATTGTCGACCAGTGTTTTAGAGTACAAATAATGACTCTGTCCAAGAAAAAACACATTATAGCTGAGCTAAATGAAGAGTGCTATGTTTAATGAGGAAGCTATGTTTAATGTCAAAATCAAAATCTTGGCTGATTTCAATATGCTGTTGGATGTTGTCCGCCATTGCTTCTGTGGTTAACGTCACGTTGTAATCCAACTGCAGTTGAGTTGGACGGCAATTGTAGCTCAAGATGAGCGTTCGATGACGTATACTATCAAACTCACAAATGGACCAATCAGAGGTTAGCGCTGATTTCCAGCTGACGGCGTCCTGTCCTAAGAAACCAGGCCTTTAAGCTGAAACAATAGACTGATTACACGAAATGCAACAAATGATGGCACATGTTAAGGTAGAGAAAAAAGAATGGCATTTTTCCATGGTAATAAGTAACAAATAAGTGATTGTATAGAAAAGTTCAAGGCATATTTACAAGTGGGGAATCGAAAATTACAAGAAGGAAAAATATTTAAGAAATATGGAAAGAATTAACAAATATTCATAATGAATAACGTTAAGATCATAAAAAACTTTATTAGCCCGACCGTCCTGGTTATAACCACTCGTGACGGGTTACTCTCTACACTATAAATTACTCGAATTAATCTCGTCCTCTTGCTCTTTCACAGGGCTTCGTGTGTTTTTACTCAGTGCATGTTTTTAAGCGTGAGAATAACACAAGAACTCAAAACGTGAGACAATTTCTTTTCAGCATTTGATCCAAGTGTAACTATATAACTTTTTTTTAATTTTGAACTAAGTAGTGACTTAAATAAATCATACTTTCATAACCCAGTCTACAAATAAACAAGTTAGGAAGGTTACAAGTTTAATCTTTTTGCAAAAGGGTTAAGGTGAGGTTAAGAAATTACTTTAAAAATATGATGCCGAAGAGAGGTGATGGCAATTGCTTATATAATATTTTTTTAAAAATTTGAAACTTTAGAATATAAGAACTGGAGAATAGAAGAAATAGCTCAAATCTCAGTGTGCTAACGCGAAGCGCCATTAACTGATTCGTTGGATTTTTGAGACATATAATGGAGGAATGTATGAAGTGGGAGTAGATAAGGGGGATAAGGGGTTGCCTAGCATCAAATATGAAAGTCATGAGTGGGAAACATATGATGAAATTAATTGCAAATTAAACGTAATTGAGGTTAAACTAGATTAGAATATAACAATATGTACAGGGGTTGGAATAATATTAACATTTACGCTGTTATAGTAAAATAGAAAATAATAGTGAAAATATTTACAGCAATTTACATATTTATTCGGGATGAAAGAAAAAAAATGTCAACGACAAAGAAAAGGTTACAAAATCAAACCATCTTGATGTTGGTATAGATGTACTTAGACTTAATCAAAGATTCTGGTAGATATGAATACTATAAAATACATTTCTATATATTAGTGTTACTACTATCACTCTGTAAATATTTCCGGACGAGAATCATTAGTTTGTTGGGGCTAAAAAAAATCCCCGATTATTAAAATAAAAATGCTCGTCCCACGATGCTGAAGACATTTATTCGGATGAGCCCTCACTCACGATTTATATCCGAGGATTGCAGGGGCGTCGAATATCGTGACGTCTCCCTCCACTCACCTTTGGACATTAGAGTGAGTCATTTGGTCTGCCCACAGGGAATAGCGCCCCCTCACGCAGACCAAATAATCGCCTGGACAGAGTGACGCGTGGGAAATTTTTGGGAAAACATGCACGGACATGTATTTACCAATGGGCGATTCCGTAGTTACAAATTATTACATAATAACAAAGATGCTAACTTTCTCCGCTTTGAAAAATAATATTTTCTAGTGGCAATGAAATTTAACCCTCTCGAAGGCCGTGGGAAGTATACTTACCACCACTTTTAAATTAGGTTTCCATTTGTTAATAACTTCAGCTTTCTTGAAGTGCATTTGAATAAAATTGGAAACCATTTGTTAGTTTAAAAAAACTTATAAAATACATAATTTCTGTTGAAGTTTGTAGCATTTATAAAATTTATTTTATAAATATAGAAAAATAAAAGTCAATAAGCGCCTAATAGGTCTTGTTAAATATTTTTACAACCAAAAAAATGGCATTTTTATAAACTAAATGAGTTTTCTTTTCTTTTACCAATTACTATTCTTAAAACAATTTCAATTCCAAAAATGCTTTAATTTACCTTTACTAAAAATAAATGGCCCATAAAAGGGTTAAAGCAGTTTCTTCCTTAGATATTATTGAGTTGTCTTATTGCCCCTTCAAAAAATAATTTTGTTTTAATATCTGTTTCGATTCTTAGCATTTACTAATTTTTTTAATAAAAGGATAATGCTGGAAATAATGTTTCCTGTTATTTGATGTTATGATGAGCAGATTCGAAAAGTATAAAGAATTTTATTTAATAAACAAGTTGGTATTTAAATAATTAAAAAGTAGCGCTTTACACACCATATATCTGTGTGTGTGTGTTTTACCTATACGTTCTTTACATTTATCTCGTGGATATTCTTTTAAATAGTAAGCGTAATTATCCTCATTCAACAAGTTTTCATGTTTATACCGCTGCCAAATTATTGAAACTTTTTCAGAAAGGGGAGCAGTTGCTATTTGTGCATATTTAAAAGTACGACAATGTTATGCATTTTGCGTAAAATTTCATTTTTATACTTAAAGTGGTAGTAAAATGTATGCTTTTTTTTGTTTATAAATTTATTATAAATTATTATTCATAGATTTAATGTAAAATATTTTAATCATCATTTTATATAAATAAATATCAAAGCCTATTCTACGATGGTGCGTTTAAGATCTTGAAAGCTAAAAATATATGTCTACATTCAATATTGCTACCACTTATGGGGAATTTCATACCCGAAAAGATTAAATGCTGGCAGGTATGGATTAACATTTTTACATAAAAAAAACCCTGCAAGATTCTGTAAAAAATGTACTTAAAAGTATTAAATCAAGCAATAATGCAGTTATTACGGACTTTAGAATATCAACCGTATTTATTATGAATGAAAACATTCGTTAAATAACTATAACAAGATTAAATAATAATAATTTCTATTTGTCGTTACAGACGAATAGAACTTATACATTTTTCTTTAGGTACTTCTACATTCAAGCGTATTGCTTATAAGAAACAATGCATATTTTACATTGTACAATTGAAATTCAGAAATATTGCATCAAATAACTGGTGCAATAAATGAAAAAAAAAATAGTTAACACATTGAATGGCACGGTAATTTTACATGGCTTACCTGTCTGGGCACAACGGTAAATAACTAAAAACTAAATTTGTAAATATTTGACAGATTTTGCTAGTTTTTTTTAAAATGGTTTAGCGTGACGTAACAGCTTGCTTTCTTTATTTAGAAAAACTGGGCATGCGGGCAGCGCAGCGGCCCCTATCCCTTACATCATGAAAATAAATACATCGAAGTAAGAACTTTTTTACTTTAGCAACATTGGGGTAACTATGACGTAACGTAAATAAGTTATGAATTATACAAACCTACTAATTATTTAGAAATAGTGGTAGATAAAAATCTACTAAATTGAATTTATTAAACCAAGAATCACAATTGATAAACTACCACTTGAAAATATTTATTCACTGTCCGGAGCAAATTGGCATCTCTGTGTATATAAATAAAACTATTTATGTGTGTTCCATATTGCACTAATTTCTTCAAACCATTATGTTAATGATAATAATACAGTCAAACCCCGCTATAGTGAGCACGGCTTATAGTGAACTCTCCCGGATGAACGAAATGCTCGGTCCCGTGCCTTGCTATGCACGTATAATGTTATTTTTAGTGGATATAGTGAACCAAAAAAGGGAGGAAGTTGGATATAATGAACTTTTTTCTGTCTTCGACTGATTTCACCCCCCCCCATTTTCTTTGTATTAATTTTGAAATTTCTACTTCAAAATAAATACACATACCGATTTTTAAAACCATCTAAATACGGTTCACTATAGAAACTACTTTTATGTGCTCGAATGGCAGATCAGACATGTTTAAAAAGCGGAATAACAGAAATTCAGGAAAAATTATCTGAGAGTCGGGAAGTGTTTCCATATCTGATGTTGAGGATTGCTCATCAGCTAAAGATTACTAATTTTTATTTGTACGCAAGACGAAGAGTGATGAAAAATAACACGTTTTTTGCTACTACATAATATTTTTCAGTCATTTATATGAATATGTTGTTACATATGGCTTTATTGGAAATATTAATCCATATACAATGTTCAACTTTAAGTGGACTTAAGCAAGGAGTAAAAAGGAACAAAATTACAATAACAAACAAAGAAAACACATGACAAACACATATTAATACAAAAAGAACACATAGAAAAAAATTAAAGTAAGAAAAAAATATATATATACAGTGAAGAATGAGGAGTAGTCTTTACAGAGAGTTCATGTGATCTCTGGCATCCCAGTAAAGTTTACACAGATCACCCCGTTCTTGGGATTGTTTGTCCAATAAAGGGCATACAAGCAAGTGGTCTGAGTTCATCGTTCCCGAATTGCAGATTTGGCACTCGCTACATGGAAGGATACCTATTCTGTTGAGGTGCTCTGCCAAGCAGTCATGGCCTGTTGAGAGTCTGAAGTTTGCCACAGCCTTCTTACGAGGACTGTGACAAAATTTCTTCCAACTGTTTTGGATGTTAGCCCAGGGTTTTCCAGTGGATTTTACTGCTTGGTTGAGCTTTAGGTTGGTCTTAAGTTTCTCGGAAAATTGTTTTTTGAGGGAGTCTGGTGGACATTTATATGAATATAATGTAATAAAAGGGAGGAGTTTGGAAACCATTAGTGAAGTTGTCTGCGTAACGGATATAGTGAACTGCTGGTTATAGTGAACCGAAATTTCGGTCCCTTGAAGGCTCACTATATAAGTTTGACTGTATAAGAAATTTACTCGAATTATGTGTTTCTAATAATCTTGGCTTCACCGGTCACCGGTGACCCCCATGGCATTCAACGTGTTAGCTTTTTCCTGTCACCGACTTGATTCAGGAAAAACTAAGTATTAAACTACCAATTTTAGTAAAATTATATGGATATGTGTTCCTTCTTAACCCTTTGCTTACGGCGCTAAGTCCCATTCTGCTCCACATGGTACATCAGCCGTAAACAAAGGATTAATGAGACTCGGAGAAATAAATTTATTTTTTGTTTTCATTGTTCGTCATCAAAAAGCATCGGTCCTCCGGTAAAAAATCCTGTTCTTAGGATATAGGAAAAATCTGAATTTTTTCTTTAAATCTTTAAAAAATTGCTATATCGGAATTTTTCAGCAGGATGCTATTTTTCGTGAAATATTTCGATGATATTGAGAAATTGTAATAAAAATAGTGATAGATGATGAAAATATTTTGCGTGGGTTCCATTTTTAAGCGAAAATATTTCGTGAGGGTTCCATTTTTAAGCGAAAATATTTGGTGGGTTCCATTTTTAGCAAAAATATTTGGCGAGGGTTCCATTTTAAGGCGAAAATATTTGGTAAGGTTTCAGGTACTTTTAAGCGAAATTGTATTGTGAAAGGTTCCTTCTTTCAATAAGATATTTTTTAAAGAGCCCGCTCAAGTAATTATATATTAGTTGAAGAATCCATAGACGCAACCAACTTTCATCTGAAATTCTCCCCAAATAAGCATAATTTTCGACCATAATTCAAGTTCAATTTTCTTTTGTATTTCTATCAACAACCCTTAATGTCAATAACAGTGAATTTTTTTTTCTCATTCTCTTTGTTGTTGTTGTTTCCAATACTTCACAATATAGCCTCAGCTGTATCAAATTCATGAACAGGGACCGATCAAGACAAATTCAGGCCCAAGGCCCACCAAATTTTCTGAGCCCCTTCCAAAATGTTCTGAAATTAAATTATTGAAGAGTAGTCTTAATAATAAAAAAAAAGAATCCTTTGAACTGCATAATTCAAGAGAAACATTCTAAGAAATTTTGAAAGCAGACAATTGAAGATTATTTTTCTAAGATAAAGTTTACGTACCTATAAATTAAAACAAAATACAAAACAACAAAACAATGTTATGTCAAACAAAACAAAAATAGTTTGGTGATCACAAACAATTGAAACCAGAGATTTTTGCTAAAAGTCACTGATTAGCTGAATTATTTTTTATTGTAAGCTGGAATTATTTATTACTTTAACCAACACATAGCTAGCCCAACTTTCATTAGACTTTTTACTAATTTTGAGACCCCTCAGAAATTGTGGGCCCTAGGCCCATGCCTATTGGGCCTAGGCTATAATCAGGCCCTGTTCGTGAGCCCTAACTCTCGGCAAAGTCACACACCAAAATTGATTGCAAGAGAATGAAAACTCCAGACTATCGAAGATGTGTCTGGGGAAAGCTGGTTTCAAATGGAAATTTTAAGGGATTTAATGACTGAACTTGGGCCTTTTGACATCTACATACATAAGTTGACCACTTGTGGTGCATTCTTTTAGTGGTCAACAAGACAAGTGGGCAACTTATAGAGGGGGTGGGTCATTGTTTAGTTTTTCTTTTCCTATATCATGTTGCTACATATTTAAAAAATTTTTTTACTTGACTTAAAAATTTTATTTAGCAAATAGCCAAATGAATATCTTAAGAAATGTGTTTAAACCTGAATGAACTTCAATTTGTTACATATAATTCTAATATTTAACTAACTTTTTTAAAAAAAAATTATTTCGTTAGTTATGCATGTGACTATGCAACTGGAAAAGCAACTTTCCAACTAACACACATGTTTTCAATGAATGAATGAAAGACATAATCAAAAGCTGACCCCCTACAGTTTCCCCAGATGGTCAACTCACAAAAGAGTTTAGATAAGCTTTTTACACTATTTCACCAAACAAGCGAAATTTTAATATACATTGCAAAATCACAGAAAATTTTCTGATTTTTTTTTCTGGTCAACTTATGAGGGTTTTAGAATAGAATTTCATAGAATAGAATACTCCTAGACAAAATTGACTTATTTCAGTGGTCAACATACAAGATAGACAGGTGGTCAAGTTACATAGGTTTTGCTTCTTTATATTATATAGGAAAAATTCAGTTCTTGATAATTGAGGTCAACTTATGCAGGTGTCCAACTTACAAGGGTGGTCAACTTGGCAGGTTTCACTGTACTTTGATTTAGTAACATATTTTGTTTGAAAGAAGTTTTCTTCAATAGGGAGATTTCGCTAATTTATGTTAGCTTCCGTTACGTTAGCTCCGGTGTGTAAGATTTCAAGTAATTGCGCATGCGCAATTCTAGTGCGCATACGTCAGTTCTGGTGAAATACGCTTGCACCCGTGAAAAATTATCAAACTTACATAAGTGAAAATAAAAGAATTTGCAAAAATCCTTAAGTTAAAAACGCTAACTTAGTGGAATAGCATTCTAACTTGGACCACAAAATCAAAACAAACATTTATAATGGATGTAGACTATTTTTTTAAAGCTGTGGCATACGATTCAAAATGCTTTACTCTGTACATAAAACTGCAGATCTGTGAGCAAAAAAAATTTGGTATTTTATAGATTTTGATAAATTCCGCGAAAAAGAATGCAGCTTATTATTATTATTATTAAAAAAAATATTATTGAACTTCTATTAATTATTTAACATTTAAATTATTTAACCTTAGGGCCATTTATTTCCATGTAAGGTAAAGTATTTTTGGAATTGAAATTGTTACAAGAATAGTAATTGATATAAGAAAAAAAAAACACTCATTTAGTTTATAAAAATGCCATTTTATACACGACCTATTAGGAACTTATTGACTTTTATTTTTCTTCATTTATAGATTAAATTTTATACATGCTACAGTCTTCCAAAGAAATTATGCATTTTATAACTTTTATACGTTTTCTTAAACTAACAAATGGTTATTCAAATGCACTTACTTACTTTATTTACAAAAATTGGGCACCTGGGCCACTTAGCGGCCCCTATCCCATACATCTAGAAATTTACAGAAAATTTATAGTAATAACATTTTGAATTTAGCAGTCGATGTGGTAGCTAATAGAAAAACAAGCACTTTGCTTGAGTAAATATAACATTTGAATATCTGATTCATCGAATCTAAGTTGATATATATAAATATAAACATAATTTGACATATATATATACATAAGTTGACATAAATAAATAATAACATAAATTGATACATATTTCACTAATTAAATTTCTATATTTTAACTAGCACATATTTAATTGTGACATACATTGAAGTTCATTCGAATACATTGTGGTAACCATAAAAAAAATTAAGCCGTTTGCTTGTGAAATAATAAAACAATGAAATTTAATATGACAAATTGACTTAACACTAGAAATATTGATTGTAGACTTAAATTAAAAATAAAGATAAAACATGATTTGATATGTACAGTAATTGATTTTTGAAAAATGAAAGGCATAATTGATGAATATAGATAAATCATACCTTGATACATGATGAAATAACATATTTGGAGAAAATGCAGTGAATATATTTTATCAGAGAAGTATTGCTCATTAAATACAATAGAATTTTCAAAAGAATTTAACATGCAAAGTTGATATATATGTATGCATAAATTGGTTATATTATCAGAAAATAATTCTTAATGTAATTTAATTTAACTTAAGTAAAAGTCTGATGTGAAAAGTTCAGTGAATTTAACTTGAGAGTCTTGAAAATAAAAGTAGAACTCACTGGGATTGAGATGTTTCCCCGATGATCCCCCGCAGAAGACGGAGCACTTCTTCATTTTTGAGCAATTCCTGTAATTCTTTGATTAATGACACTAATCGATGAGCAAGTTTAGGCGTCGAATATGATGTTGTTCGAGGGCTCCTTCTGCTGGGACGGGTCTCGCACCCAGTATAGTTGGCTGTGTGGCTTTTGTAACAATTACAGCATTTTGGAGGTGTAGTTCTGTCTTTGTTGCATTCATGTGACCTGTGGTTTTCAGCACATTTTACACACCTTGCAGGTGCATTGCAGTGGCTTTGTGTATGTCCATAATTTTGGCAGTTGTAACATTGTATAGGTCCTCGACCTCCTCGAAATCGTTCGATTTTGATCGGGATCTGCTGTATGTTGTTGACTTCGAATATTCTTTGGTGATTCGCCGTTGATGTTAGGATTATGAGAAAAAGTGGAAGGAGCCGACAGGCCTCTCCCATTCTTTTCTTAAACTGCACAATTTTAAAGGTTTCAATACTGTTTTTCTGTAATTCTGTATTGATGGCATCTGTATCAAAGTCCACAGGCAGGCCCCGGACCAAAACCTTAATATATCTGGCTTGCAGTGTTATTTCAGGTTTGCTGGGCGGATCCCGTACTTTGTCGGTATCCTCCTTAGGTTTTGTTGTCGGCAAGATAGTGACGTCATCTGTTGAATTATGTTGGCTAGAAGAAGGACAGCTGTTTGCAGATATGAGTGTAGAATTATCTTCAATTGTTTTGATTGCATTTTGCTTTTTCTTCTTCTTTTTTCTTTTCTTTGAAGGTGGTTCTGTGCTATTGTTAATATTGATGTCCGTGTCTGTTTCTGTATTCGGTGTTGTATTCAGGTTTTCATCTTTATTTTCCATGGTTATGTCTTCAGTGCTTGGATTAATTTCAGTCATTATTGATTCGAGTTGAATGGAGTTTTTATTCATCTCCTTGTTTTCTTCCGCTTGAAAGTTTTTCCTCTTCCACCTGACGTGATAAGCTGCATTTGTCAGTTTTAGGAAGTATGAGTATTCATAGTCTCCAGAGTAACTTGATCTTATTTGAATGAGCAGTTTGCTAAGTAATTTATCTAAACCAATCAGCTCCTCTGTATCAAACTGAGTGTAAAACTCTACGAGATCGTCAATATGTTCGTGTTCAACTGGTGGAAAGTATTTTTTTGATATCCCACAGGTAGCAATGATTTCTTCTAATGACGTGGATTCTTTGCAATGCGACGGTGAATTACGAATGGAGAGTGAGACCTTTCCACCACGAGCTGTTTTATGATACGGCATGACTTGAAAAAACAAAATGGCGGGCTCAAAATCCAGACATCAAAATGGCCAGTTGTCAGTATTGTCTCTCCCGACTCAGGAACCTGACGAGATCAAAATCTGTATCACTCACCTCGTAACGTTCAGGATAATCAGCATCAATTCAGCATAACCGGCATCGCAAGGGAGAAGAGAACGTCAGTAGAGCATGATCAGCATCAGTTATCGGCCATTCAAATGCACTTGAAGAAAGCTGAAGTTATTAACAAATGGAAAACTAAATTAAAAGTGGTAAAAAAGTTCATCATAGGCTTTAGAAAGGGTTAACTTCTTTTAACTAAATTGTATAGTTAAAATAAATATAATTTTGAAATAGGGAAAATATATCCAGTTTCTTCTGGAACTAGAGCAATTTGATAACCATAAATCAAGCTAACATATCGTAAAGATATCGCGATCTAAATGTAAATGCGATCTAAATGTAAAGATCTAAATTTAAAAAAAACATCTAAAATAAATACGAGCATGCGCAGTTGCTGCAATCTTACTTGCGAGAGTGTGCGGAAACTAACACATAAGTTTCAAATCTCCCTATTATTTCTCCATTATTTTTATTTCCAATTTCGCTCGGATATGGCCATCAAGTACCTAAATAAATGTAAAATTTTATATATTAAATAACTACCACTTTTAATTTAAAATATTTGCTTATATGTAATTCAACCACCACATTATCATATCTCTTGAATCTATCACTTGAATCTATTTAAAGAAATGTAGCAGCCAGTAATAGTGGTTGCTACTATGTGTTCCAATTTAAGTTATTGATTAATGTGATTTTCGCTTATATAATTGAAGTTAAACACATCCTGGAATATTATTTTCAGTGAAAGCTCTAATATGATAAATATTTTTTATACAAGTACATCTTCATATGAAAGTTTCAAATAACTAAGTTTGTTTTCATATTAATCATTTCGGAAAAAAACACACATTATAAAATAGTTAATCACTCATCGCAATCTGACAGCGATTCCAAATACTTCTTCTGGTTCAAAGGTAGGAAAGTTAGCAGGTGTGAACTTATATATAAGTTAAAAGTTCAACTTACAACACTTTAATATACGGCAACAAAAATCCTTACCTACCAATATTTGATATTTTTGTGACATATTTTTCAAACATTTCTCAGAATATAGCCGTTTGTTCATTTGACCCATAAGAAAAAGCAATCAAACATTAACAATTATCTATTATATATAAATTCATGTAATTTTTTATTGTGATTTTTCACTTAAATTATGAGATAAGTTTATTGTTATTTTTTCCCTTTTTTACAGTTTGGGAACAATCGTTTTTTGGTACATTTATTGAAGTACTTGATCTAACATATTTCGGAGGTGGGGATTCAAAATCTGAAATGATATTTTTATTCCGAAAGCTACAAATTTTGTCTCTAAAATAATATCTTTAGTTTATTTTGATTTGAATGTGCAAGTTAATAAAAAAAAACGTAGAGGTTTATATACATACAAGTGTTGGACAAAGTCAGTGAAATACTTCTACACGAACTCTTTAGAAATTCTCTTTTTCTTAACAGCAAATTTTCTGGAAGATTTCCCATGGAAAAACTGTAGTCACAATTAAAAGATCGTATTTAAAGATTTTTGAAATGATATCGTTTTTACCCTTTCAAAATTTGCTCCGAATTAAAGAAACACTACAGACAGGCCTGCGAAAGCTCTTAACTTTAAGAAATAAAACAACAAACAAATTTAAAAACCTAAACTTGTTTTTCATTAAAACTTTAAACTCCAAATACCGCAGTGATGTCAAAATATTATGTTGTTGTTTCTAATGCCACTTTTTATATTTTATAACCGTCGTTGAACAGCCGACCGAATTCTTGACTTCTAATTTTCACCTCCGTAACCTTATAGTTTTGAACCCAATCCAGAAGACAAGGGAACTCTTGGATCAAGTATTGGGCGAAATTTATTTAGTGGAGGACTTTTCGACGGAATTAACCCGCATTTGCGTTACATGGAGAGGAAGACCACGATAACCTTCCACGGTTAGCCTGACAACAAAGGGACTCTAACCCATGATCCATCTATCATTGAAAATATTTCACTTTAGCACTGTGGTCGGTGCAAGCCGGATGCGGATTCGTATCGACCAGCCATCGCCGGAATTCGAACCCAGTTCACCTCATTGGAAGGCGAACACTCTATCCCCTGAGCCATCGCGGCTCCTCTTTTATTGCCGCTTGTCATTACTTGGTCGATGAAATGCAGCGAATTTTAGGCAGAGGGTGCGTTTCTTGTTTTCGAGTGGAGCCATCTATGACCAAGAATATGCCTTCAGCCACACACACGTCACTGCCTATTTCTAGGGCAGACCCATTCTTACATTCATCCACAGATCTTAATTTTTGACCTGAACCAAAGAACGATCAATTTCCGATTCAGTATCCTCAGAGGTATGATTAAAATATGATAAATAAAAAACATGATTCTAAAATATGATAAATAAAAAAAATATGGCTCTAAAATATGATAAATAAAAAAATATGATTCTAAAGTATGATAAAAGTGGTTGCTAATAAAAAGAAAATATCCATTAAAAGAGAGACTTAGCAAAACTTTCAAAAAATTTTATAAGGTTAATTACACTCGGGAACAAATTGTTATGTTGTATTTATACAAGTACTTGATCTTATCTATGTCGGGTGCGGGAATTTCAAAGCTGAAATTAGTTTCATTTTGAAAGATGCAGAAATAATATCTTTAGTTTATTCTTGTTTGAATCTACAAGTTTATAAAGAACGTAAAGGCACATATACATACCTGCCAACTCTTCCGGATTTTCCGGAAGATTTTATTTTCATATTTAAAGTGGTAGTAAGTATATACAATTTTTCCTTTTATAAGCTTAATTTTTGGATGATTTTGATCACCACTATTCTTACAAAAATTAAACACTTATATAAATATGCGTTACTATCATGGTTGTCAACTTAAGTTTTCTCAAATGCAACGTATTTGTTTGCTTCAAATTGAAGTTTTAATTCCATTTTAATACCACTGGGAAAAATGATAATGGAAGGGATTAAAAGTTGGCAGGTATGCATATATGTTACCCTGAAAGACTGAAATCAAGAGAATGTCGATATTTGTTATATCCGATTTGATATTAATTTATTAGTTGATATTATTATATTCATTTGATCTTTTAATATCTGCTGGGGATATATTAGGAAAAACATCAGTGTAGTGTATACCGTATCAGTGCAGGGGCACTGAACCTTAAAACACTGATGTAGGGCATACCGGGCAAATGTATACCGGGAAGTGGCATTTAACAAGATCCAGTAAATATTTCGAACATTTACCAAAGCGACTATCTGATTGTCAACATTCGATTGTTATCAAAGTCATGAAACAGTTCTACACGAAGTCTATGCAAATTCTCTTTCTTTTAGCAGCGAATGTTCTGGAAGATTTTTTGCGAAAAAACTATTGGCACATTTTAAACGTTCGTACTTGAAGATTTTATAAATAATATCTTTTTTTCCCATCCAAAATTTGGCCCGATCAAAATTTGAAAACCTAAGTTTATGTTTCTCAAAAACTTTCAATTCAAAACGCCATCGCTGTGATGCCACAATATATGATTAAAGTGGTTGCTAATAAAAAGAAAAATCTAATAAAAGTGACACTTAGCAACACTTTCAAGCGTTTTTTTTTTTTCAATTAATTTCACTGGGATACCAGTTTTGTTTCTTTTATACAAGTACTTAATCTTAACTTATTCGGACATTGGGATTTCAAATCTGGAAATAGTTTTACCTCCTTAATGGTTTTTTTTTTTAAATATTATCTTTAGTTTAGTTTGTTTTCTGTCCCAATGCACAAGTTTATAAAGAACGTATAAGTTTATGTACATTAGATACAGGGGTTGGACAAAATCATGGAACTCTATCTACGCCATCTTTCTTTCAACAGCAAAGATTTCGGAAGATTTTTAATGGCGAAACAGTCGGTAAAATTTTAAAGATCGTACTTGAAGCTTTCAAAATGGGTGTTATTTTTGCCCTTTCAAATTTTACTTCCATTAAAATAAAGACCGAAAGTTAATAAATTTTTTCTAGCTTTAAAACCAGTAATTCTGAAATCATTCTCTAGGATTAAAATATTTATAAAAGAATGCTTTCAGAATTAGAGTGGTATTGAAAAAGGAGAAAAGCTTTAAACTTATCCTACTCTCATTTTGGGTGATACAAATTTTGCATAGGTAGAAAGGACACTGTTTTTAAAAGCATCAAGCATCATCTCTCAAATTGTGCCAACAGTTTTGCCAAGTAAAATCTCCCAAAACATTTGCTGTTAATGTTTACTTAGAGTTACTATAGAAGGGTTTCTATTATTTTGTGCAAAACCTGAATACCGAGCCGAGTTGGCTCGGGGGATAGAACGCTCGCCTCCCAATGAGGAGAGCCGGGTTCGAATTCCGCACCCGACTAGCACCGACCACAGTGTTGACGTAAAATATCATCAGTAGTAGACGGATCATGGGTTAGAGTACCCTTGCCGCCAGGCTAACCGAGGGAGGTTCTTCGTGGTTTTCTTCTCCATGTAACGCAAATGCGGTTAGTTCCATCAAAAAGTCCACCACGAAGGCAGATTTCTCCCGATACTTGATCCAAGAGTTCCCGTGTCTTCTGGATTGGATTCAAATTTTCAATGGTGCGTAGTTGAACATTTGCAGCCGTAAACTGAAAATTTGGTCTGCTCAACGATGGTTATAAAATAAAATAAAATAAAGAACACTGAAAACAGAGTCATGCTGGCTCAGGAGATAAAGCGCTCACCCCCCAATGAGGTGAACCAGATTCGAATCCCAGCGATGTCAGGTCGATACAAACTCTACACCCAGCTCGCACCGACCGCACTGCTGACGTAAAATACCCTCAGTGGTAGATGGATCATGGGTACCCCTTGCCGCCAGGTTAACAGAGGGAGGTTTTTGTGGTTTTCTTCTCAATGTAACGCAAATGAGGGTTAGTTCCATCATAAAAATCCTCCACAAAGGCAAATTTCGTCCAATATTTGATCCAGGAGTTCCCTTGTCTTCTGGATTGGGTTCAAAATTTCAAGGGTGCAGAATCGAGCATTGGTAGTCGTAAATTCATAATTGGGTTCACTGTTCAACGATAGTTATAAAATAAAATAAAATTTTACGACATGAAGAATGTGAAAATTTTAAGTAAGTACTAAACTTAAACTCACTTTGACAAACTGCCAAATAAGAAAAATGAACGTTTACATAATAACAAAATGTGTCGTAACGTTTTATTATTTTTTATTTTTTTATATTGTTTTATCTTCATATTATTTATCTATTTTCAGATATTATTTATCAAATATCAGATATTATTTTAGTATTTATCTATTTTCAGATATGTTTTGTAAAAACATATGTTTATAATAAAATATTTATAATAACTTACAAAAATGTCAAAATTTCTTAAAATTATTTGGCTACTCCAACTGGGGTCACGACCCACAGTTTAAGAAACTCTGCTACAGGTAATTAAACTCGAAAGAATATCGGTGTATTAAAGAAATGGGAATAACTCTCACGCAACGATTCAATTAATTGTGATAAAAAAAGTGCAAAAATAGGCTATTCCTGTTTTTCTTACTTTTTCTTTAACGCTTTTAAAAGTATCATTACTTAGAAGCGACTAAAAACATCGAATCATTAAATCATGACAACAAGTTATAAAAATAATATCGACTTCGCAAAAGCCGAAATAGTAATTTATGAGTTGTTCTTATGAGAAGACAGTTAAATTCTAAAGGTGGTCTTTTTCTTTATACCCCCAAGGCTTCTTTCTGTTTGAAACAAGCAGTAATAAAGAAAGTATGACTCATCGTCTTCAATCCTAAAAGTATATTTAACTTTTCCCCCCATCCCAATTGTTCTTTGGGGGAAGTCTCTTCCCCCTTTTTTTACGCTATCCGATTTTAAAAAATATTTTTATTGAAAGTTATTGCGCATTGTTTTATGTGCAATAAGGAGAAAAAAATTTTAATAATTTTTTCCCTTGTTCTTTCTAGATTTTTAAAAAAATAATAATTAACATTCAGGATTTAGTAAAAACAAACTCAGGACAGTTGCCCTGACTAAACTATAGTTACCATTTTTACCAGATTGCACCTGCCTCCTATATTTTGGGGATCAGACATCCGAATGCATTGAAAAAAAAGATATGTTTATTCAGAGAAAGCGGTTTTATGGGTCTGATTTCGTAACTTAAAACATCATCTGCACTAATTAATTAGCATATTTGAGGTCATTCCTTCGAACCATTAAGATTGAGTCCTAGAACGTGAAGATCCGATCATTAGATCAAAAGTTATTCAAGAGTTCGCTTATTTTTTTGACTACTGTACTTTTTGCATTAGGAATGCAATTTCTGCATTTCTTTTTTTTTTGTTTTTTTTTTCTTTAAAGTTACAAACAACGTAATCGAAATCGTGTATTTCGATATTTATTGATTTTGATTTGGTATTAGCTAAACAGATTTCGGGACCATCACCGAAAAAATTTGGTACCAAATCAAAATCAATAAATATCGAAATACACAATTTCGATTAGGTTGTTTGTAACTTTAAAAAAAAAAAAAAAAAAAAAAAAAAAAAAAAAAAAATTCTTATTCTCTGGTAGTTTTGCGTTGCTATCAGAGCGTCATATTTTTTTTCTTCTTCTCAGGATTTGTTTCGGGAGGACGTACTCCCAGAAATTAACTCTTATAATTATTGCAATATAAAAAAAAAAGCAGATTATTAAAAACTTAAGAAATATCTTAAACGTATCTCCACGTATTTTAATTTTCTCTCTGCACTAAAAACTCGCAAGCGTCGCCACCGTAAAAACGTATATGGAGTAAGGATTGAATAAAATACTTAACACTCGATAATTATTAAAAAGAGAATACAAAAGACTCGAATGAAAATATAAAATTGGAAACGATTTTATACGGAGAAATAAGAACATTTAGAATTAAACTCCTATGTGAGATAAGATTATAGTTATGTATATAGTTAACAATTAATATTACATCTCATTATTACGCACATTCCGTTTTCCTAAGTTTTGTTCTTTTGCAAGTACAGCTGATTATTTTTCAAATCCAAATAATAATTTATTTTGTTATGTATCAACAAAGTGTTTTTACTAATCAAGCGCTTTGTTACGATAAACATATCTCTGTTACGATAACAACAAAATATTTTTACTAATCATTGGCCTTGTCACGATTAACATATCAACAAAGTGTTTTTACTGATCGTTCATTTTGTTACGATTAACATATCAACAAAGTGTTCTTTATTACTCGTTCATTTAGTCACGATTAACATATCAACAAAGTGTTCTTTATAACTCTTTCATTTAGTCACGATTAACATATCAACAAAGTATTCTTACTTATCGTTCATTTTGTTACGATTAATATATCAACAAAGAGTACTTACTTATCGTTCATTTTGTTACGATTAACATATCAACAAAGTGTTCTTTATTACTCTTTCATTTAGTCACGATAAACCTATCAACAAAGTGTTCTTACTTATCGTTCATTTTATTACGATTAACATATCAACAAAGTGTTCTTTATTACTATTTCATTTAGTCACGATTAACATATCAACAAAGTGTTCTTACTTATCGTTCATTTTGTTACGATTAACATATCAACAAAGTGTTCTTACTAATGGTTCATTTTGTTACGATTAATATATCAACAAAGTGTTCTTTATTACTCTTTCATTTAGTCACGATTAACATATCAACAAAGTGTTCTTACTTATCGTTCGTTTTGTTACGATTAACATATCAATAAAGTGTTCTTACTAATCGATCAATTTGTTTCGATCAACATATCAACAAAGTGTTCTTATACTAAACATTCATTTTGTTACGATTAAACTATCAACAAAGTGTTCTTACATAAACTAAGAATTATATATTTTATGAACGAAAATAAAAAACCTTTGAAGGAAAAAAAAATTATGAATGAGAAGCAACCACGTGAAGTAATAAGGGCTGGTGAGTGGAGCGAGCAGAAAGTGGAGTTTCCCTGTTTATAGCTCTCTGAAAAGTATTTGAATATATTCTAACCTGTAATCTGCATTTCATCCTATTTTAAGAGCCTTTTCGCAAAGATAATGCGATTCAGAATAATATTATATAAGCAACTTTCTGTTAAAAGGAAAATAAATAAATAAACAAAAGCAAGAAAAACGAAACGAACTTAAAAATGGCGAAGCCTTTCAAAATAGATTTCGAAATATTCCAAAACACTTCAACAGTGCTTATTCACAAAACAAATATAAAATAGGATAATTCTCATCAAACAAAAGCACTCTAAATTACTTTTCTCACTTTAAAGTGCAAAATTTTATGTTATTCTGATTTACATTATTATATTTAGAACACAAATTTTCTCGAGACTGTCTCATTAGAATACAAAAGCACAAAATATTTTGAAAATATGCAGCGGTGCATCCGAATGGAACATTCAATCGTACCTAATTTTAAAACCAGACATTTTCACGAGAGATAGAAACAGGGTAATTGCAGGTTGTAATATGAAGAGAAAATATAAGCAGAAATCAGAACTGTGAAAAGTTATGGGAAGGGAACGACATCAGAGTAGAGAAATTTTGTCATTTAATAAGTTATTTTTTGTTATTCTTGTCAGAAATATCTGCTTCTTAATATAGCCTAAAGTTTTCCACAGTCGAAATATATATTGGATAAATGCTCGCTGATGAGTTTGCTTCGCCTTTTTAAAGATTTTTTGGCACAAGACAATATCGATTTACTTCATAAGAAAACTCCATTCGCTTCAAATATATACAAATTGAATGTAACAGTCGACATTTTTCAAGCGCTCAAAAACAGGCTTCCATTTTCAAGACTTGCCAGACGGGAATGTGAAGAAACTAAGTTATTTGAATTATGAAATGTAAGGTTGCCAACTAAAAATAAAGGTGAGAAACAAAACTAGAAAAACCTCAGTAGCCGAGAAAAAATAAAAAGATAAAAAATAAACACTGAGGCTGAGAGGGGAAAACCAGGGTAAAATGCATGTTCATACGCTACGGGCTTGTCCTGATTCGTCCCTCTCGCCACAGCGGTTTTCCAGGTTCTGTTTTCCCCCCCCTTGTCTACTATGGTTTTTCTAGTTTCGTTTCACGCCTTTATTTTCAATTTTTCGTTGGCAATTTTACGTTCTTTGTTTAAAATATTTTTTGTTTCTTCTCATTCACGTCTCGCAAGTTTTGAAAATGGGAGCCTGTTTTTGAGAGCTTGAAACATGTCGACTGTCAAATCTAATTTGTTGATTTGTATATTTTGAAGCGAATGAAGTTTTTAATCAAAGTAATTAGTACATCTCTTTGTAAGAGTGATCAAAAAGCCCTTTTTATTTTGTAAGGTCTCTCAACGAAATCTCATTGAAAAGCATAGCATGTTCTGCTATTAAATACGTTTATTAGAAATGACAGAATTGGTAACATATTTATCGAAATTTAACTGAAAATGTTCATATTTACACTACTGGTCATTAGAATTGCTACACCAGGAAGGGATGCAAATAACAGAATAATATTTATTGGGCAATTTCATTATATTTTGAAGAACAAGTGGTTAGATTTTCAGGATATTTGGATATATAGATTCTGAGGGGAATCAGTACTCAGAGCAGCCTCCCCTAGTAGCAATAACAGCAGTTATCCTCCTGGGCATCGAGTATAACAGAGATTGAATGGCATGGAAGAGTACAACAGTATGCCACAATTCATCAACCGTAGTGATTGACGAGTGGTGGCGTGACAGTCGTTCGGTAACCGTTGACCACACGTTTTCAATTGGTGAGAGATCAGGAGCACGTGCTGGCGAGAGCAGCAGGTGAACATGTTGTGTGTCAAGGAAGGCACAGTGCGGGCAACAATTGTCCTGCTGAAACGTAGCGTTCTGGAGGTCTCTGAGATAAGGCAGAGCAACTGGTCCTAACACATCAGAAATGTAACGGCTGCTGTTCAATGTGAACAAAAGGTGATCGACACGTGCATCCATAACCCCAGGTGATGGGCCAGTATGACGATGTCGAATGCAAGCTGCCAATGGGCGTTCTCCATGATGTCATCAAACACGGATGCGGCCATCGCGATGCTGTAATACAGAACCTGGATTCATCTGAAAAAGCGACGTCATGCCATTCCTGCGTCCAGGTTCGTCGTTGATCACACCATTGGAGGCGCCCCTGCCTGTGATGCGGCGTCAAGGGTAGCCGAAGCCATGGTAACCGCGCTGACATGCAGCTGCAAACGTCGTCGAACTGTTCGAGCAGACACTTGTTGTCTTGCTAATGACCCCATTTGTTGACTCAGGGTTCGCGACGTAGCTGTACGATCCCTTAAGTGCACGTGGATAACAATGTCTGTCTTCTCGGCTGTTAGTGATGGCGTACCATATGACCGTCATGAACCCATTGATTCCATATTCTGCTAACAGTTATGGGATCTCGACCAACGTGAGCGTCCGGTATGATAAACCGCAATCCCTGTAGGTCACAACTTAACCTTCCATACAACGCAGCATTAGAGTAATTTTTTAAATATTAAAAAATCAAACCACAAACCCTTTTCTTTTTCTTAAAACTATAGTTTTTCTCCATATTGACCCATTTTTAGAATTAGAAAAGCGACACTGGATAAACTACTTGACCAAACAGCTATAAGTAACTTACAACTTCACGATAACAGCATATTAACAGCTAAAAAGTATCGTTTCATGCGACAACAGAAGCTTCGAAAAACAACCTTAAGTGATTTGTCCGGTGAAAAGTCCAGAAATTTTTTGACAAGTTGGCATACATAGTTCAAAATTAATGCTGCCTAAAGTATAAAACGCATAAGAGGACGCTATAGCTCGGGAAAAATGCTTCGCGGCAATTCTCTTTCACTTACACAAGTAGCATAAAATGTTAGAAAAAGTGAATAAAGGAAAGCTTAAGAATGAACCATGAAGTTTCAAATGCCGAAATTTTTTCCCCATGATGTTAATAAATTATGGCAGTAGTAGTTATTACTTATAGTAGTAGTTTATACTTTATTTACGTCGAATGGATGAGTTGCACAATGGGCTATCCGCGACAATCTGGGAAACATCCCTGAGGGAAATCTGAAGACATGCCATCACAATTTTGATCCACTGCAAAAAGGATAGCTTCCCCGCTTTGGTAGCCCGACGATATGTGCTCAAGTCGAGCACTCTACGGTAGAACAATTAACGAGGACCGATACCGCATACCCTTGGTCCCTCCGCAGACTTATAAAAATAGTAATCCTCCCACTCACTGATTGCTTGACTTCAGTGATCACTGGGAAACGAGTCTTACCGATCTGTCCACTGCGGGACCAAAATTACTTTGTGGGAAGCTATCTTGTAATAATTTGTTTGCTTTTTGACATTTTGAGAGAAAAATTTCAGCATTTGAACTCCGTGAGTTACTTTAAGCTTACCAGAACTTTATTTTTCCTGAACTTCCCAATAGAGGAGAAACAGAATTCGCCACGAAATGTTTCTCCAACGATATAGAGTAGAATTTCCCTTGCGAAGAAATTCGAAAAAAATGTTAAACAAAATATTTGAAACTTAATAAATCAAAAATATATTGCTATTTACAAATCCACACCACAAGCCTTATTTATGTGAGCTTAACTAACCTTAATTATATCACTTATTCAGCTAACTCAGTGTTCAAATCATTACGTATGAAAATTGTTCGTTTTATTATCTATTAGCCAGTCTATTTCTTGTACTTTCTTTTCTGTAGATGAACTTGCGTTAGTCAACTACTCGTTCTTTTTTCATATTAATATCACCTTCTACTAACCCTCCTTCAACAATTACAAATAATACAGCATATTCTCGATATCTCAAAGTTGAAGCGACGCTAAAAAAATTTCAAGATAGCGAGTTTTCGAGATAGCAAGTTCAGAACTAAATATGTTCTAAAAAATAGAGAAATATACACTGAAAAGTAGTCATGTGATAGTTTACTATAAGTCTAAATGCTACAATGATAATTTATTTTTAAAAATGAGAAAAAAATAATTATGCATTAAATAGAAAACAATTGCTTACAATTAAGTTACATTGGGATTTTTTCGCAAAAAATTAATTTTCTACTTCGAAAAAAAAAAAAAATTAATAGAACAAGGTTTTGAGAAGAAACCTTTCAACATAGGAATTCAAATTAACATTAGGTGGATATATAATGCCATGGGGAAAAATATTTTTTTTGACAGAACAAGGTTTTCGAGATATCGAGAGTATACTATATCTAAGAAGAAAGAATCAGAAAAGTTTGTGAAGACCAGAGAATGGTATGCAGTGTTTTATGATTCTTTCATTTGTTTAAATATCTTTCAGAATCCAAATATGAAATTTAAAAGATTTTGTGTTGTAATTGTAGATTATTTGCGACCAAGAAATAAAAATATACCACAAGAGTTAAAAAAAAAAGGAATTGTATTTCAGAACATATAAGCTTACAGAAATTTTGTAAATAATATTTTCTTTTTGCAATGACAAAAAAGCTGCCATTAAATAATATATCATACATTATAACAGAATATATATATATATATTTTTTCATGTCATGTGAATTATGTACAACATTTACAACCTGCACATACAGGCACAAAAATGTCATGTTTAAGAACAAAATCAATACATAAAAGGGACCATCACTCATATCTTACATATTTGTAACATAAAGCCACTAATTCAAGTAATTAAAAAAAATAAAGAAAATTTGAAGGGTGTCGTGGAGCAATATTTTTTATGACTTCAAACAGAGAATTTCTGGTGAAAGCTACGAAGAAAGATATTCCTGTGTATTGTGCATAGCAAATCTTCCCCAAAACTATTCAAGTATCTACTTGGAAATAATACTATGGAACAGTTTGATGTGTAAAAAGAAAAACCACTTTCAGGAAAAGTGTGGTAAGTAAAAGATTAAAATGAAGGCTTTTTATTGCTTTTGGAAACAAGTCAAAATCAATAGTTTGCAAAGTTAGACACAAGTATTAAAAAAAAAAACTTCTATATAAACTAGATTTTTTTCCCCATTGAAGTGTCCTACTGACCTTTACATTATGTGATCAAAAATACTTATAATAATTTAATAATTCTTATACATATATAAGAATCCTTATAAAAATGCGAGGAAGTATGCAAAATGGGGGTGCAAATTAATACTTAAGAGTGTACAAAACATCAAAAGCTAATTAACAGCAGGATGAAAATTGTAATCATTACTAGTAAACCATCTTCCAAGCTCCTCTTTGCTACTGATTTTGGTAACCTGTACAATCAGATTTCAACTGTTTCTTCTTTACTTTTATACTAATTTGCAACCCCAAATTCATATACTTCTTTCTTACCATCTTCCATCAATATCAGAAAAATATATATTAAGGGCAGATTTTATGGAACATCTTGTACAGTTTTAAACGTCTTAACAATACACAGCGAACATAGAAATTCAAATCTTGACACAAAAACACATACAGGGCGATTCAACACAGCTGTTGAAAACTTGGTGGTGAGGTCAGGCACATCATAGGATTGAAAATTGCACAGCAATTTATGTCACAAACAGCAACCTGAATCGAAAAAGTAATCACTTGCCACTATACTCCTTCGAATTAGAATAAGCTACTCAAGGTTACACAATTCTCCCCACTCTACATTTTTCTTCTTCCTAGGTTACGGCAAATATTCCCCCCCCCCAACAACACTACATTTCAATAATTAGCTGGAATAAACTGATGTGCTGAAAAAGCAAAAGACACTGAAACCATGGTAACGGAGATGGGGAGAGTGGGAAAATCATGTAACCTTGAGATGACTATTTTATTCACTAAGAGTACAGAGGAGTACAAAGAGAACTCTCCTATTGTGTACTGGCTCTCAATGCATATCTGAACTGGTTGTTTCATTCATCAAGAACTGGTTGTTTCATTCATGTTGTGTTAATTTCATGTTTTCTATTCATTACTGTCAAAATTTTCTATTCAAAAACTTGCAAAGTAAGCTGTCTAATCACAGATTATTGATTTGGAAATTGAAGAGCCTGCTGATTTCGTCACAAAATAAAACAGTTACTCTTGTGCACTTATTTGTATCCAATTTTTGGCAATGATTATTAGAAAACAGAAATTTATAAAAATAAAGGTAATTCAAATAAATAAAAGTACCAGTTCAAATGAGCATGAACAGCCAGTTCATTAAAAGGAAGTACCCCTGATGGCATATGAATAAATTTCCTGGTCTGGATGGCTATGCAATTTCTAATCCTTATAATATGCCCTATCTCCTCACTATATTTTTAACCGCTCTGATGAAAGTATCCTGTATAGTATCACACAATTCAAGAATTAGTGGCTTAAAAAGAATACCATATCACAATCTACACTAGTCACAATTAAAACATCAAAATAATTTTTTTTTTTTAAAATTACAATACAACCATTAACTAGATAAAACTAAAATGTCTACACTGCACGGTTTTGCAGGGAAATTTTAAGATAATTGTGCAGTGTCGGACATCCCAGAATAAAATATCAATTATTTAACAAAAATAAAGAATTGAAAATAAATAATAAGCTCATATAATAAAAAGTTTTGTGTCTAATTTGATACTGTAGTTTAAATAAAATTGCTTTAAGGGGAAAACATATCTGATTGCTATAAAACAAGCTTATTTATCACAGTTAAATAAATACTACATATACATAAGGTTTCTTTTTTAAGATAACTGAAAATGGCATATTTAATAATTTTGTTAATTTCCTCTGTATTACTTCAAAAATTTAACAGCTTCGATACTAAAGAGGTAGTTTTTATTGCAAATTTTTTTTCTTTTATCGAAATAAGGCATACTGAACAAAGACTGCTTTATATAATTTAAATAAATAAAAATTACTAATAATACAAAAAAAATTCTAAGATGATGGTCATATATGCTGTTCAATTAAGTAGGAAAGATTAAAGGTAGCGAATTTGTGAGTCTGAAAATTACTGTTTGAAGTTTATGAAGGGTTATTTACGTCATAAATTTCGACAAAATGTGCTACATCTTTTCCAACTTTCAGCTTATGGTTCTAGAACAATGTTCAGGAACATGTATATATTAGAATAGTGAAAAAATTATTCATTTTTAAGAAAATGTCACAGTTGTTTCTAAATGAGCACTGAAAAATAAGAGAATTAACTCGTTGTCAACTGTCTCACTAATATTTACACTATGATAGATCTACGATTCTTTCTCCAAAGGATCATAGAGCAAGAATGATAGATCCCACAATTTTTCAAAATAATAATTTTAGTAAAAAAAAAAGTTTAAATTCTTGACAATTTCATTAATAAGAATACTTTAAAGCAGTTCCTAATAATTGAAAATTTACTGTACCTCTTAAAAGAAATGCTTTCTTTTTTAAATATTACAGATGTTAATGTATACAAAACGAATAAATATAGATAACTTTTAAGCATTAAATAAAAGTAAGTAAAAAATTATAATGCTTTTTATCCAGCTTAAAGAAAAATATTTATAAAATGCTTCTACAGTATTGCTTCCAATAGTTTTTTCTTCTTCTTTTTGTGTTTTACAAAACTACGACTTAAAAAACTATTTTTATTCATAAAACATACTATTTGTAGTTTATCTCAATGAATTTAAAATACAAAAGTCATCAAAAAATAAATCTAACGATATTTTTCATTTTAAATTACCAAATAAAATTACCTGTCTGCAGTTACTTCCTTATTAATAATAGTTATAAAACACTATTTTGAATAAAAAAACTTATGAAATAGTGACTAACAATTCTGGACACCTTACCCTAGAGGTGAGTGAGGTGAAATAGCAAGAAAATTCATTATAATATTTATTAGCTCTTTCAGAAAATTCTTTTAAGTCACCTAAAAATGTTAATATTTTTCAAGATAATAAATCTTTGCTATAGATATTTAGATTTAAAAAAAATGTCCTTACACAAATCAAGTGATTATAAAAGAATACAAAATAGTGGCAAGAAATATTTGCATAGATTATGGATGAGACTTGACAGATCACAGATGTGTAGTTGAACAGTTAGGGTACATATTTAGGGTACACACATGGGGTACATATACATATTTCTTTAAAAGGTATTTTAAATATTTTTAGGTATTATTTTTTTACTAGTTAAGTCCATGATTTTTTTTTTTTTTGAGAAATGTTAAATACACTAGAAAATCATTAAAATGCAAATCTTTGCATTGGTCACATATCATTAAGCTTACCTATTAAACATCAAAATATTTTTCTAGAACAGTTCAATATTTAAATGTTTTAAAGTAATTCTTAGACGTAAAATACTTTAAAACACAAAAACTTGGACTTTAATTTTTATTTACAGAAAAGAAACCACTGAAATTTTCAAAAGCATTAGAATTAACAACAACAAAAAATTGGTTAATTTTTATTTGCTTTTGAGATGGATACCTCTTAGCAAAATTTATTTATTTATTGCAGCCTGTGAACAGTTAATAGTTCTAGCTCAATTTCAGAAAATCCTAATAAGATTTTCCTTATTTACATTGGAAATGTCAAGGCGGTTTGTGGAAAACTGTGGTTTATATAATTAGGTTACATAAATTCTCTACTGTATATCTTAAGGAAGATTATTAAAATAATTAAATATCAAGGTAATAAATAAAACTGATTAAATAAATTATACCAGTGATAAAAAAAAACTAGACTTATTGTATTATTTTAAAACTAAGAAAAACAAATTTATTTATATTTGTGCAACATTTTCAATTATTTTTAGGTTTACTAAAAACTTATCATTTCTTAAATACATCTTTAAAATTGAATAAAACTATATTTTAATTCTGCTTCACTTTTACCCACAAAGTAATTAAATTATTGAATTTCAAATGACTTAAGTTCTACTGTATATGAAATTCATTAAGAATTTTGTAGATAACATTACAAGTAATGTTAAGGTACTCAACATATAAACCTTTGTCATACCAACTTAAATGTAAAATCCTTTTTTTTTAATATAAACACATAATGGTTAATATAAGTAAGCAATAAAGAAACAATTCTTAAGTGAATAAAACATTAAAAAATGGTTGAACACAGTGAATAAATGCAGATTTAATTTAAAAGAGTGGGAACAAAACATTAAGAATTCTAAATTGAAAGGTAAAATTGTTTTTTTTAAATAAATACTTCATTAAAAAACGACCAATTTTCAAAATAATAAAAAATTAAACCAATTTAAAAATGTCAGCAATCCATAGCTTAGACACTTTTAAGTTTAATCATTCTATAAAAAGTTTTT
Organism: Parasteatoda tepidariorum; assembly: GCF_982258835.1. Lineage (NCBI taxonomy): Eukaryota > Metazoa > Arthropoda > Arachnida > Araneae > Theridiidae > Parasteatoda > Parasteatoda tepidariorum. The sequence continues at coordinate 11,145,664 of NC_141758.1, read as the reverse complement.
CATCATTCATTTAGGAAAATAGAACAAAATAGGATCTTTAGTTTCATAATATCTTAAGTTTGTCATTCCAATATCTTTCTTTTCTTTAATCAAAGGAACAATATGAAATATCATTTTATTATTTTTATTTTAAAATGTAGTAGAACCTCGATAATCCTGTTTGGTTTTCTCCAAAAAATCAGATAATTCTAATTGTACTTTGTGTTTCATGGAACTGTTGTAAACGTAATCAAAAGTAGAGTAGTGTCTTATGTCATAACAGAATTTTGGCAATAATGTATTAAATGCTGAATGAAATCTATGCATTAAAATTTATTGTTTAGAACGCTATATGATTTTGAATATGGAAGTAAATTGTGTTATTAGCTTATTACTTTCTGGTGTTATATCCCAGTCACATGATAAGCAACATAAATTACAAACGCACACGTGAGTCATGATTTTCATGATACTTTATAATGATTTTTATTCTCACAAATGAATATGAATCACAAATTTGAATGATTGCATTTTCAATACTATCCTCAGTGTTTCCACGTAAACTACATTACACTTTATACGATTACTAAAGAATTTAACTGTAGTAAGAGAAGGGATTATGTGATTTTATTTTATCGTCCCATTTTGCACGGTCTTTAAATTATGGAGTTTTATAATTTGTTTTCCTATCGTATGATTCACTAAGTGGTTCTTTTTGTTCACAGTTATTTTATGAATATTTTTACTAAGAGTTTTCTCTTTTTAATTTTTCAGAAATAATATTGGTTTGTATTTTCTGGAATTTTGGATTAACAGGGTTCTACAGAAGTTTTTTTTCAACAAATATTAATAGAAATAATTAACTGTGTTTGGAATGACTCCTTAAATATAAACCATACTTTTAGAATCACTCAAGTATTTGTGAATGAAGAAATCTAGGGAGATTAACTAAGTTTTCTTAGCTATAGCACTAAATTCTTCAACATCAGAGTCACTTCCATCTTCACATTCCCCATCACTCTCTTCGAGGGAGACTCGATCAAAGCCCTTGTGGGGGTTCAGCAGGCTACCCAAATTAAATTTGTCCTGCGAGTGGGGAGTCTTGTACCCACCCCACCAACCTTTCAGATTTCCAAAGTAAGTTTGCTGAAGTTTACCTAAAATGTAAAAAATATATACATTAAAAGTTGTCTGCAATAATTAGATATGAGAGGTTTGTAAGGTAAAATCTTGGTTTAACCCCATCTTTAACGGCTTTTTGAAAGTTGCCAATTTGGTGCACATTTGGGAAGTGTTCCAGAGAGTAAATACCCTCTGTGTTAATGATGATGAATGTGTAAAAAAGACAATGAAAGGATTACAGAATAATACCCCTAAATTATGGATAAAGAAGTAATTTTCAGGTAAACAATACCTTTGTAGCTGTTAAACTGCAATTCACTGCCATCTTTATTTTTCTTTATGCATGAAAACTGGATAATATATCATACGATATTTGGATTATTAAGAATACATAACAGAGAAAAATTGTTTTATGCCATTATACACCGAAGAGCCATTACATTATGACCACCCTCCATCTATAACAATGGGCTCGCCCAGGTTTTCATGGTTTCTCGCCCAGGAACAATGTTTTCATGGGGCACATTAGGACCCATAATCCTCATAGAACAATTCCTGACGTCTGTAAGCTACTTGAACATAGTTGCAGACAAGGTTCACCCATTCATGACAACAGTTTTTCCTGCTCGGGATGGTGTTTACCAACAGGATAATGCACCATGTCATAAGGGTCGAATCGTCATGGATTGGTTCGAGGAACATTCCAGTGACTTTCAAGTCACGTCTTGGCCCCCAAATTCACCTGACCTTAATCCAATAGAGCATTTGTGGTCCTACTTGGAAAACCAAATTCGTGCTGCCACGCTACCCCCTCGCAGGACCAGTTGGTGAGCGCTTGGTACCAGATACCTCAGACTGCCTATTAGCACCTTGTGGAATCAATGCCACGGCAGGTGCTAGCAGTTTTGAGGGCCAAAAGTGGTCCTACATGTTATTAGCAGGGTGGTCATAATGTAATGGCTCTTCGGTGTATATAGAGATTACATGGCCCCATTAACATTAGATAACACCCCTTACATTACATAGTACCTCTTACATTACATAGTGCCCCATAAAGAAAAACTCCCACCATTTCTTTTCACCCTGCCTTTTAAGACATCATCAGTAAAATGACATCCAAAATGTACTAAAATTTAGAAGAAAAATAACTTGTCATACCATTTCAATTATTTTCTAAATTCTATTTCTAATGCAAATTAATAATAGCAAATTATGGGATCCGTTTAAATGTGGTGCACTATCCCACTTAGCATGAAACACTTTTTATTTAATATGAATGTTTGGATAAATTGCATGATGTTATGTTTTGAATAAATCACATTGTTAAAAATTGCATACAAATTCCAGTATTAGCGACATCTAACAAACACATTGTTGACCAGCAATTTTACACAGGAACTACGTCAGGTCTACGGCCATTACTTTGTAATTTAATATAGAAATAAAAAGCAAAAGATTCTATAGAGCGATGTCCTGCCCAAATGCAGTTGTTGAATGATGGCAAGCTTCTCGACATTGCAAGTGCAGTAATGAGTTAAGTCATCATACACCAACACTGTTTGGGCATGATAAGATTAGTTAACACACCATTGGTCAACAATGTGCTAATATTTAAATTTTAGCATCCAATTACGTCATGAGTTATATGAAAAGTATACACAACCAGACATAGTTAATGTTATTAAGGCCAATCACATTCCGTGGCTGGGACACCTTTATAGATCTGAAGACCAACACCCTGCAAAAAAGTAACTTTTTTTTTAACCAAAAGGTACAAGAAAAGGAGTCCACAGACTAGGTGGCTGGACGCAGATGAAAGGGACCTAAAGATAATAGGAATAACTGGAAGGCCATGACACAGAATAGATCAAGATGGCAAAAACTTATTGGGACGGTCTTGGCCTGTCATAGGCTGTGGTGCCCAAGAAGAAGAAGAAACATCCAATTACAGCTCCAATACATACTTAAAACTGTTGAAATTAAACTTTTATAGTTTTTTTATTTATCTGATCCTAATTTGAAACTTCTATTTTGCCAAAAACTTGATATTTAGCAATATTATCAATTAGGTTAGTTACCCTGATAATAACAAAATATCCAAATGGAATTTTTTCAGTTTTTCTATTTCTAACTTCATGGGAAGTGTGAGAATTAGTGATAAATGAATAAAGGATTTGCCTTCTATATATATATACATATATATATATACATATATATATACATACATACACAGATTCTTCATAACATTAAGATTCTGTAAATATATCTAAAAACCAATAAATTAAATAAAAAAAATTTTTATTTAGATATTTTGAAATTATGCGTGCTATAAAGGGTCAGATCATATTCGTTCTCATTCCCTTATACCTGTAAATAGAGAAAATGTTTAAAGACAGCAAAAAGAACAAATTATTGAAAAGACTCCTGATATTCATCTTCCCAGCTCTCACACTATCCCTTTCCATATGATATTCGAGGATGATGAGGATAAATTTGAGAGAATTCTTTGCTTGTCAACAAGGGATAGAAAAGACAAATATAGTAAACCAGAAACGATTATGCAATAAAGATGATGGGAACAGTCAATCACATAGGAGCATTTGATTAAAAAGCAACAAACGTTTTAAAAAACAATTATATTCAGGGTATCTGCTACATTTTAGATTTTTAAATCCATGACTAATTCCAAAAATTTTTCATGACTTAAGAAAGTTACTATTTTCTGCGACAAAAACACAACAATAAATTAAAAAAAGCATTATACTAACATTAATTGAAATGATAAGTATAACCAAAACTGTTATACTCTGCATTTTCATATTTATAGACTTTAAATTTAAAAAACAAAGTAAAGAAAGTGCTGCAGCCATAAAATAGCTGAAAAAAATACAAAAGCAAATAATTTATTTTCTTTTTTTCTGCAGAGCAAGAAAAGTATTCTAAAGATACTTTTCTTGCTTTGAAAGGAAAGAAATACTCCTGATTTTCTGTTGTCATTTTGGAATTTAAAAAAAATTCGCCAATGACTGATTTGCTTCAGCTAGAATTTTAAATTGATAAAAATAATTAAAAAAATTCTGAAACCACAGTTTAAAAGACTATTAGCTCTAGAAATGTTTTATTTCATTTTTTGAAAAAACACCATAATTTTTAAAAAACGTGATAAAAAAATTATATTTTTATAAAATATGACCGTGAGTAGGGATTTTGTTAGAAATTCAGATATTTGGAAATTGGGGGGGGGGGATTCCATTTTAAAAATTAGACCAATTCAGCAACCTAAAGCCATGATTTTTTTGAAAAAAATTGTTTTTTTTTTTTTTAATTTTTTTATTTCCAATGGCAAGGCAAAAATAAAAATAAATGAACAGGAACAGAAGTAAAGATGACACAACAATAAATGGAAAAAAAAAAAGTTAAAATAATGATTTTTCATGACTAATTTTGTTCCATACCGAAATTCATGACTTTCCAGGAGTGCGGATACCCTGTATATTGCATTAAAATATTCCTTGAAAAATTATAATAAAATACCTCTTCTGCGAAGTCTAACTATGACCGTGACTAAAACTAGGCAAATAATTGGAATTGCCAGAAGAGCAAGTACAATTAGAGACGTCTCAAAACTAGTCGAGTCTTCATCCTCCGAAAGAGTTTTGTTTCCGAAGGCTTTGTCCTGCATGCCTGATAGTGGTACGTGGCTGTGGGGGGAGATTTTTGCATGAGTTGTTTTTGGATCTGTTTCAGGTACATCAAGGACTTTTTTAGACGACTTGTGATAAGCTGAAATGAAAAATAAAATAATTTAAACAAAATTAAAATTTGAAATTGTATTGAACAAAAATACCTGAAGATCAAAGAGAAAGAACGGTTTTGGTTCAAGAAAACTGATTCTGACAAAACATGAGTTTCAAGGCAGACAAGAAGGTTTTTTCCCACAATATGGTCCTATTTCACTATGTAACAATTCTTGAGTAAAATTGGTTTTCTACTTAATAGATTCATTCCTCAGAATTTAAGAATCCCCGAAATACACCACATGGTTACCTTATCGTCATTTTGTGAAAAATGAAGATAAACCTTTCTTCTTTCCTTTTAATAAACAAAAAATAAAAAAATCTTTTTACAAAATTTTTAATTAACTTTAATTTTTCAAAAAATTTAATAAACATTAATTAAATGTTTAAACCTCAATAGACCAATGCTGCTATTTAAGTCGCATAGCACTTTTACTTACTAGGTCAAATACTGAGCAAATGATGGTTAAAATAATTTTATCATTTTATTACACCTCTTGTCTTTGTCCTTGCAATTAGTTCACTTATAATTAATTAACCATTATAATTAATCACAACAATAACACCTGTTGGGAAGTAAATTTGAAATATTTTTGTGCAGTTAAGTGTTAATAATGTGAACACATTGGAAAAAATAATTTCTTCCATGCAGAGAAAACCAAAACTATTATTGTTTAAATAGTATAAAGGGTATAAAGCATGAGTAAAAAGTTTAATTCAATTTTAAAAATTTATTATTAAAAACATTAGTTTTTAAATTACATAAAACATTCTAAAATAATGTTAAGGTTACACTAAAAACTGCTGATAAGATATAAGAACATAGAAAAATTTTAAAAAAAGTTAAAGTTCAAATACCTCGAATAAATTTCCACACAAGATTTGGACCAATCTCACAAACAAATGCTTCATCTCCATTAGGTAAAATAGCTAAATCATGAGGCCTTGTAAACGTCTAAAGAAATTTTTTACAAGAATATAACGATAAAGAAAAATTATAAAACTTCTTATTCTAAGATGTTGCATAAATATCTAAATGGCATATATTAACTAATTTGAACAACCTGCTTTCCTCAAATGAAGAGAATTAATTTAACTTTTATAAAGAAAAATTATATAAGTTTCCTAATCACACAAAACAAGATCACTTAAGAATTCCAGAAGACATAACTGAAAAAAGTTTAGATGAAAAAGTTAAAAAAAAAAAAAAAAACCAAAAAAACAAATATACTATCACAAAAATCTGGCGTAAAGATATCATTTTACAGATATATATATACATATATATATATATAAGTAATATCATTTTATATCTATAGATGGTGGATGGTTATGTTTAATCAAGTTGGAATAAGTAAGGCGAGAGATTGTATGGGATTCGATACAACTAGTTCAGCAATCGAGCACTCTCAAAAATTTGTACCATGTGCTTATTTGTGAATAAAAATATGTTGCATAAATATCTAATTTATGGCATATATTAACTAATTTGAATAACCTGCTTTCCTCAAACGCAGAGAATACAAAATTATATAAAATAAATTATTCTATTATTTTTAAAACCCACTTTTTTTGAAATCATCTGGAAATGTTTCATAAGAATTTCAAATTGAACATTAAAAAAAAATTATAATTTCAACTAATTTTGTCTTTGTTCAATGTTTAAACTATTAATTTTATTGAAAAGCCAATAACAATTTAGTATAACGTTTAAATAAAATAAAAGTTACATAAAGAAGGTATACAAAACTTTTTCACAAAAATAGTTCAGAAAAAAATACAAATAGTTTCCGACATTTCCAAATACCCGTACAATTTCCTAATAGAAAAAATACAAATAGCTTCTGTAACTCAATACCATGACCTAAAGTTTCAGTCAAAATAATTTGAAAGCATATTTAATAACCAAGAAGTTCTTAATTTTGTGTGGATCATTGTTTATGTTTAAATTTACTAAAAATGGTAAGTAGAACAATTATATAATTTAATTTCAGTCTTAATTAAAATTAAGACCTTTTAAAGGTTTTATTAGAAAAATAAAGCCTTTTTAGGTACCCTTAAAAGCATATTTAAAGGAATCTTTAGATAATAAATGTATAATTTAATTTCAGTATTAAATAAAATTAAGGCCTTGTAAAGATTTCATCAGAAAAATAAAACCTTTATAGGACCCCTAAAAGCATATTTAAAGGAATCTTAAGAAACTTTTTAAGCTAGTCAAAGCTGTTCATGAATGAATTTAAAAAAATTATTTATGCTGACTTATCCTAAATAAGCTCAAAAGATATTTTTTTTTTATCAAAAAATAATTTGAAAAGGTAAAAAATAAAATTAAAGATTGATTTTCCCCTTCAAAAACTACTTTGTTGGAAATAAAAGTTTAATTTATTAATCAATAGGTGCGTTATTTAAGTAGTAAAATCTATTTATTTGAAGACAATTTAATTAGATTAATTTCTGTGTTCTATGGCCTCTTATTGAATAAAAATTTCATTTTCCCTTTTAAACTAATCACAATTTTTTATTTCTGAAAGGGAAAAGTCTCCTTTACATTTTACAATATAAATTATGTTATTGACTCAATTAATATAACATACATATACTGGGACATTTCTTATCACATACTCTTTCTTTATTACTTAATAAATAATTTCACCTTTTTCTAGTTTCATTTGTTAAATTTAAAGTGTGACATATAATTTATCTATGTAAAGAACTCCCCCAGCCATTCACCTGGAGTAGTGACTATGGTTACGAGGTTTAACTATTTCAAGTCATTTTTAAAGACACGTTTTGGCTAGGGCCGGCAAGAGAAAGGGAATCAGGAGGGAAAGATGCTCCCCTCTTTGAAATGAGCTATTTCTTGTTTCCATAGCAGCAGACAACCTTAGACTTCGTGGCGAGGGAAGTTTTTTCTATAGACAAACTATGGCTAGGAAAAAAATGCACCTTAGAAACAATAAATAGAAGGTATTACATAACCCCCACCCAGAGTTAATATTTCTAGAATCCTAGTTAAAATCTAAAGTACATGTTAGGGGTAAGAAATTAATATGCGTGTGGAAAAAAAGGAACACTGAAGTCGATTGAATTCCTAATGAAGAAAACAAGACTAAAAATCTGTTCGTTCTCTGTTTGATTGAGGAGGAAAACAAACTATCACTTCACCACGTGATGTTGAAGATGCAGTGATTTGAGATATTTAGATGTTTTTCTTTTTCTTTGATTAAACACTAATCCCTCCCCCGTATTTGATTCCAATTTCGTATCTTTTTTTCACATAAATATTACAAGCATATATTTATTAAGAGCAGTGATAACAGAATTTCCGGCATTTACAAACTTACTCCAGATCTGGGTGCAAACACATTCAATAACTTTTGATCCGTTACATTGAATACAAAAGCTCTCACTAAGTGATCTTTGTAAACAGCTTCTCCGCACACTGCTACTAGTAATCCTGAAATGAAATAATTTGCTCCTAAGCATATTAAAAACTTGTTTTTGAAATATATGTCTTTATTTAAGAATACATTACAGTCAAACCCACTTAATTGAATATCAGATTTTGGAAAAATCTGCTAGTACAAAAAAAAAAAAATGGAACTAATGTTTTACATAAACAAATGTGAAACTTTCTCATTTAAATGTATATTTATTTTTGCCGCGCTTAATTGCATAAAAAATTAATATTGCTTTAAAACTAAACTCAGTGGCACGACAGCCCATAGAGGGCCAAAGTCTACTGTTCTCATCTCAGTTTTCTTGACCTTGAGCTCTGGGGTGCAGGAGCAGATGTGCCGGTCAGGAGGTCAGCTAAACACAGAACTCTCAGTGTTTAGTTCTCAAGCATGCTCGGTACTCATTTATCGACCCACTGAAGGGATCAAAGGCTGAGTCAACCTTGCCCGACCCGAGAATTGAACCCAAAAGTGCTACCACTCAGCTACCGGGCATTATTGTTTTAAAGGACTGTTTAATCAGCTACAAAGTTTCAGCTTTCAATTAAGAAAATGAGAATACAATATGTGGTCACTTCAATAGGAACTTTCCAGCTAATATGCCATTTCCTGCTAAATATGCCCCCCTCCTTAAGAAAAAGACATAATTTAAAAATAAATTAAATCTTGTTAGCAGTTATGTAGAAAACAAAAGGGATTTTTGCATTTTTTGACGCACTTCACTCACAATTTATAATATTTAAAATGACGGAAATAGGACAAATGTTCAATTAAATGTGTGGGAAAAGAGTCTTTAATTACTTTTTTTAAATGAAACAAATAGTATGATACTTTTCATTACCTTTAATATATTTATACATAAATTTAAATGTTATTTATGTGTATGATACAGCTCCAATTATAATTGTTTATTCATTTAAAGTGGGTTACCTTCAAATAATTCGATAAATAATATACAATTCATTATACCATACAATTTCATAATAAATTTTGCAAAAACATAGCATTTCAGATTGAGTAACGTACTCAATCTGAAATACTATGCTTGCTTATAACTGAATAACCTGCTTATTTTAGAGCAGTTGGCTGGAACCAATGATATTTCTTTAAGGGAGGCTGACTGCATTATATGAATAGCGTTTATAAAACTTTAATAGCATTAGATAAATATTTTAGTTAAAATAAAACATTTGTTTAAAATTAAATTTATAAAATATAAATTTTAAAAAATAGTGTAAAATATTTTCAATTAAAAAAATATTTTACAGAGTTAAATTTACACAAATAAATATGTATTTTAATAGAATTAAACTTACACAAATAAATAAATACAATAAAATCTCAATTGTCTGAACCTCTTTTGTCTGAATACTTCTTAAAATGAATTTTATTTTGAGAGCTTCTTCTTCTCTTTTGTCAAGTGCACTTTCCATTTTTTATATTTATCTTCTTTTTCACTTATATGCAGTCTAAATTTTAACTCGACAAAAAAAATTTTTTTTTAAGAGATTTAAATGCAATGCACACAAGATGCAATACTGATACATTGCTTTATTTGCAATCTCATAAGTTCCACACCCCAGGATCGGAGGCCTAAACAAGGAAATGGTGAGAAACTCTAAAAAAATAATAATAATGTGGACCACAAGTAACCTCTTGGTCTTATTTAAATGCAAGAGAAGCAGGTTTTCATATTTTCAGAATGGAAAAAATTAAACAATGCCTTTTACTTCTATGTACCAAATATTTTCATTATTTGAAATGGGTCTTTTAAATACATAATCAAAAGCATTACTGTATTTATATTACTGTATTTTCCATTTAGAGTTCGGAAGAATTTACTTACGTACACAGTTAATAAACCATGCAGTTTCCTTCACTTACAATTACTAATTTGCGAGGTACAAGTATATATTTTTATTTTAAAAAATGATTGTAAACTAAATTTTAAACTGCTTCCTTCAATCTGCAAAACATAGTTCAAGAATTTAAGCTTTTTTATATTATAAACAAAATATTGATAAAGCTTTAAATGCTTTATAAGATATTTATGATAAAAATCATACAAATATTACGTCACCTTTTTCAGCAGAATATGCTATGGAGTAAAGAGTACCACCAAACTCTTCTCTCTGAATCTGGAACCTAAATCTTCCCGTAACCATGGTGAAGCATTGAATCCTGCCATTTTCTCTATCAGCTACACAGGTCAGGTCTCTATCTTCCAAGAGGATTACTTTGTGAGGAATCCTGAAGCTGCCAACGGGAGGATTTCCTGTTAGGCGGGAAAAAAGCTCTAAGAAAAAGTATTCAAACATTAATTTGAGATAAAAATATGTCACAGTGCTCTTATATACTGAGTGCTCTATTATACTGACTTAAACAGGAATAAAACTACCCCGTTTAAGTCAACATGGCTTTCTGGTACATGGATGTCAATAGCACTTGGTACACACATTGCATGTATCATAAGAGAAAGAAAAATGCAATAAAAAAAATTCACATTTTGAATTTGGGATGGTGCTTTGTATTCTTGCACCATGCCGTTACAAAAGAATGAACTGAAAGAAATGATTGCAAAATTCAAGGAAATTAAGGATGAGGCGAGTTTTACAGAGGGCTAAGAAAGCGGCTTAAATGAAATTAGAACTGAAAGCAAGCTATTTCTGCAACAGAGCCAGAAGCCCTTCATGCCACATTTTAACCACATATTACATGTTTTGAACATGTGTTAGACAAAAACGGAATGATCATTGAATATAAACTATGATTAAATGAGGTGTTCTGTTTCCAATTTATTCTTTATTTTTAGCCTTTTTCTCAGCAGGATCTACATACGTTAATATTTAAACTAAGTTTTTTTTTATTCCATATTTTTTCAACATTGTTCACATTATATATATATACACACCAAGTTTCATTGACATTCCTCATTTTGAAATTCTAAATAGGATGTGCAAAACAAACAAATATTAGAAAGAAAAAAATACTAAATGCAAAACTTGACTAAAAACTAAAAAAAAGGAAAAAAAAGAAATTTTTTACACATAGATTTATTTAATTTTTTTTTTACCCAGCTCATTTTTCTAGAAATTAATATGGCATTACGAAGGACATGTTACTTTTGCACGTAACCTGTGACATTATTCCACAAAGAGTAATTCATGTTGATTAATTACGAATATGTCAAAGATTTTAAAATAAGTTAAGCTTCTGCAATAGATATAAAAAAGCTATAAGATCTACATATATTTTCCTAGAAGAAGCTTAACAAAAATTTCAAATATTCTATATATATTAAGCACATCTGTGGCGATTTTAAGAAGATTTAATCTAAAATTAAGATAGGTACATAGAGTTAACGAAATATTTGGAAATTCTACTATTTATGCATGTCTTATTCGCAGTCTTTAAAAGCACATAACTCAATTGAAGAAAAAAACAAGCAGTTCTAATCATTTTTCTAAAATGACTTTTGATATCATAATCTTTATTCCAAAATTCATTAAATTTCAGAAATTTTTTTATAAATTAGTTAGTTTTTATGGAAGTAAAACAATAAGTTCATGCATGTAAAAGCAGTTTTTACCTTTTAAAATTTTTGAAACCAATCAAAAATGTTACAAATTAAATTACAATAAAGATTATTTTAACAAAAATTGTTAAAAATGAAAGTAAATATATACAAGAAGAGTAATTTTAACAAAAAATATTAAAACTTCTTGATTTTTTAAAAAAAAATTATGTGTTTTAAAATAATAAAAAAATGTGCTTTCAATTAATATCAACTCAAAAAATATACTTGTAAAGGGTGGAATTGTCCGTTAGTTTTCAACAAATCACACATTGCGAGCAAATTGATAATTAAGGAACTGCTAATAAAGATACTGCTGAGTAAATATCTGTCATGTGCCTCAAATTATATTTAAGAATTTTCTCTCATAATCTATTCTCATCTAACAGTTCGGGCTTTTTTAGGGGAAAAAAATTAAACTTTTGAAATACTTTTTTTAACTCACTTAATCATATAAATCAAAAATTCACTTAATCATTTAAATCAAACTAGAAAAGCCTTTTGAGAGAACTATTTTCTTCATATTTAAATTTTTACTTGAAATTAAAACCAAATTATTAAGGTTCTAATGCAATTTTTTAACATGATTTTTATGAAATTTACTATCCATTACAACTTTAACGCCATGCATACTATGCATATTTAAAATAGTATAAGAATGTAAGGAAAACAAAATTGATAAACAGAATATATATCCGAACGAAAAATAAGTGATCGAAGAAAAATTAGTATATCATACGAAAAAATAATAATTTATGAAAATAAAAGATGTCTATTAAAAAAAATATATATTCTGAAAAAAAAATTAGAAATTAAACTCACTTTCAAAGACATTATCTTGTTTTCCCCACTGACTTGAGTATTTACCATCTGCAGAAAATCTCACTATTCTAGAATTGCAATACCTACGTAAAATAGTAATTACAAATTATTATTAAATATTTGCACAACCAAACAACTAATTTTGTATAAATATTCAGAACAGTAAGAATTTAGTTTATGGAGCAGTTAAAAATTCTAATATAGTTGTTTCTTTAATAACATGACTGACAATATGCTATTATAAAGCATTGTTTTCCATGGGTATTAGGCATTTGAACTTATTTTTGAATGATATATGTCACAAGATACATAATACAGTTATCTAACATTTTTAAATACAACTCTCCTTCAACATTAGAGTTTACAATTTATTCGAGTAATCCCTGACATAAACAATTCTTTTAAAATTATTTAAAATGTTACAAAAATGACCGTATTAGATATCTCAACTTACACGCTCAAAAATAGTCATTATAAGATATGCCATTATTCATATTAGGATATAATTTAATTTTGAATTTACGCAATATACATAATATGGTTAACAAACACTTTTAGATGCAACACTCCCCAGACATAAGAGTTTGCTATTTATTCAAGTATTCCCTGACAAAAATCAGTTTTTTTTAATTGCTTTAAATATTACAAAAAAGGTCACATTAGATATCTCAACTTACAATCTCAAAAATGATGATATTATCACAAACGGGTTGGTCGCTATGGCCTCCGGCCCCGCGCCAACCAACCAAAATCCCCATAGTGATATTTTTCCTTCACTTGTTGCTGAGGGTGGCAACGGGTGAAGGAGAGGGGGCCATGTGTTTTAAAATGTAACCAAGTAGTGTGTTTTTTTAGAAGGGAGAAACTATCTCCTATAATTGTACGATATATAAATTGTGTTTTAACATTTTTAATTAAGTCTTATAACTGAAGCTATTAAAAGTGTTATAATATTAGATATCTTATTATTCCTATTAGACATAACTTAATTTTGAATGATTTATTGCGTGAATATATATAATACAGTTAACAAATATTTTTAGATACAACACTTTCCAGACATTACAGTTTGTTATTTATTCAAGTACTTCTGAACAAAAAAAAGTTTTTTTAATTGCTTAAAATACTCTTTTAGGGACTTTAAATGTGCATTTTAGCAAATTTCTCGAGTAAATTCCCTCGTAAATAAAATAGACTTAAATAAATAAACTAGACTATGGATTAAAAAATTATGAATTGAGATATATTAAATAAATTTAAAGGTAAGAATTTGCTATAAAGATTATATGTAACTAGTAATAAAAATATTAAGTAATATTAACTACGTAATAATACATTAATCTATTTTTTAAACATAAAATCTAAGTAAGTGTGACCACAAAGACTCCTCTCTAATTTTTGTAACCAGTGTAAAATTTTTAAAATTTTTTTTGCTACTGTTACTATATGATTACTTTTCAAATTATCTATTTTTCAAAATTAGTAAAAGTATTAAGACAATCAATAGATAATGTACTGCAGCTCTTTATCAAATCAATAAAATAAATATTTTGGATTAAACACTACAAATTATTTTTTGGTTAGAATGTTAAACCTATTATTGTAAGACAAAGATAAGTTGAAATCTAAAAGGAATGCTATATAGTCTCATTTATAAATAAATATTTTAAATTGATTTACTATTTTTTAAGTAAAAAATTATAATAAAGATTTTGTATAAAAACCACAAAACTCCAGGCCCAAATTTTGTAACCCTCTAAAATAGGCTTTTTAAAAAAAAATTATGCTAAGCATACTTATTTACTTACCCGTCAGCTACATAAATATCTCCATTTTTGCTTACAGCAACACTAGCAGGTTTGCAGAAATGGTCTTTGTCATCCCCAGGTATAAACCTTTCACCTAAAGTAAGTACTGGCTTTTTAAGATCATCAGCAGAAAAATGGAAAACCTAAATAAATAAAACAATCTTTTTTATTAAATGTAAAGAAAATTTGCAAGATTTATTTCCATTTTCTTATGCAAAAAATATTCTGAAATAAAATACTTTACACATCAAAACTGACAAGGAATAAAATATTTATTAAATATTAAACTTCAGTTACAAAATTTTTTTCTGGAACCAGATTATTTGAAAATTAATCCTAAAATGTTAGGCACTGTAAAGATAACAAATCCAATTTTGCTGAAGTTGCTAAATCTAAGTTAATATTGGTAATGAACAACGAGAAAAATATAAAATCTCATTTACTTATTACTAAATATCACTTTATTATTAAGTAAAATTTTTTTTTGAATTGCATTTCAAAAAAAGAAGCTTTAAATTTTGAAACTCTTAGCTTTCCTAATGTAACTCAAACATGCTCTTTCAATTCGTATCTTTCATAACCCTTTGATTGATATATGATTGTAGGTGGCTTCTGCAACTCAATTGTAACATTAGGTTGCTATCGAAGTTAAAGGGCTGACCATCAAAAAAGCTTTTCCATTTCAGCAGGTTATAAGGGCTATATTCCATTTTAGCCAATGGAAAAATATGTGTTTCCTTAACTATTTGTCGAAGGAGAATTTTTAAGACAGACTTTCTAATTACAAATACCTCCTAAAAATTCATAATTAATCAAACAATGTCATTCATTTTTAGAAAAAGATAAATAAACAAACATGAATTAAAAGTGACTAATAATAAAATTCAATTTATAGTTATGAATTTCCATCCTGAAATATTTTTAAAATGTAAATAAGAAATTCAAAACATTTGCATCTCTTTTAAACTAGTATCATAAAAATTGTCAGACTGCTTAAAGACAAAATTTTAACCAAATTTTTATCCACCTATCCCCTGACTTCTTTTCGGCAGAATGTCAACCACCATCATTTAAATGAGTACATACATCTGCTTTGGGATTCGCCAGAAACAGTTAAATCGAACTTAGCCATTGAAGTTAAACATTCCTACTGGTCACATAACTAATAGTTTGATCAAAAATTTCCCCCCTTCCCTTGCATAAGAGCCTAAATTAATTTATATGTAGAAGTCGGTACACATAAAACTTTTACATAGACGTAGTATTATAAAGATCAAAGAGAAACTAAAGTACTGAACAAGGTAATAGAATACAAAAAACCACCATCATTTAAATGAGTACATCTGCTTTGGGATTCGCCAGAAACAGTTAAATCGAACTTAGCCATTGAAGTTAAACATTCCTACTGGTCACATAACTAATAGTTTGATCAAAAATTTCCCCCCTTCCCTTGCATAAGAGCCTAAATTAATTTATATGTAGAAGTCAGTACACATAAAACTTTTACATAGACGTAGTATTATAAAGATCAAAGAGAAACTAAAGTACTGAACAAGGTAATAGAATACAAAATCTCACTTGATGCAAAGCAACATCTGTCAGCCAAAAACTTCCATCAGAATGTATATAAAGACCATGGGGCATGTAAAATCTGAACACAAAGTAAAACAATGAACATCTTAATAATAACAAATCAAAAGGATAAGTAATTAAATAAAAAAAGGGCAACATACAACTCATTTCCCCATTCCTTAAGTAACAATCCAGTGGCAGATTCGATGTGAACAATGGTGGGTGTTTTGATAGGACCATCTTGAATTGGTCTATAATTGTGATACACGTCAAATGATCTGAAAATAAATTGAGTTGGGATGAAATCCAAAATATAATATATTTTACTTAATAACTTGAATAAGTGATCATTTCGACAACAATAAAAAAATAACTGGATAATTTAAAAAGGTCATCCAGTGATATTAAAAAAGGTTAGATTAGTTAGTTAAGGTTAGTTAGTTAAAAAAGTTAAAAATTTGTTTTCATTTGCATTCTATTACAGAAAACCTACAAAACTTTAACCTCATTTTGACATATGAAGATTTAAGTTATATTTTAGCACTAATTGCAAAATAACAGCTTTGTAGAATTTAGCTACCTGTGATCTGAACCAGTTCCCATTCTGTACAATATTCCAGTTTTGGTATACAATAAAACATTGATTGAACATTTCTTGTGGAACCATTGATTGAGAACAATAGATACAAGAAAACAATGTGAGTCAACATATAATATCAAATAAATTTTTGATAATGCATGAAAAATAATACAAAATAATTGATTTCTGATTTACAAAATAATAAATTTGAAATAAGTATAAAAAAATCTCTCTACAAAATTTCTTATTGCAAAAATATTTACGATGCAAAAGAAAAATGGTTAAACAATTTTTAAATATTTGATTGTGTTTTGCCATTGTTGTAAATAACAATTTACGTTTCTTTAACTTCTCCAATCATTCCTTGAACCAACAACTTGACAAATTTCAATTTTTTTCAACAACTGATGCATAAATATCAAATTTGATGTTTGAGGTGTTTTTCCCCAAATTTTTACAAATCCTCAGTTACTTCTTCGTCATAAAATATTTTTCTTCTCAAAACAAAATAACCAATTTTTTTTAATATATTGGTAGAAGTTCTGAATCCTAAATGTGGGAATCTGCTAGTTTCAAAAAATGATCCAGAGGGTTATTATTAATATTATAAGAGTAGCATTTGTGACGGGACTGTTAAAACAAGACAATACATTGGGGAAAATGGAAGATGAAAGAATGATGGATTAGGGTTAGACTGTATTACATTTAAACAACATCACTAGCAAAGTTCTTGGATGCAAGAGATTTTTTAAGATATTAAAACAAAAATTGATAGAGCCATATCTGGACCATAAAAAGGGAGACAGAATAGTTCTCATAAAAATGAATTTCACAATTAAGAATATTTCTCGTTAAAATTGTGATAATAGGTCTTATTTCACAGCTTGTAGGCCAATCAACACTTTCAAATATTGAATTCAAACATTAATCTAGTCAAACAAAGTAACGGCTAAGCTAATGTGCTACCTTTGTGTTGTCAGAAGAGAAGTTGTTATTGTACAAACAGTTTCTCCATCAGCTTAATACAATGCACATTTTATTTATAAAAATTAATCAACTTTGCGATTTCTCTTTCATTTTACAGCGATTTTTCCATAACATGAACAACATTAAATATACAGTCAGCAAAATAAAATAAAAAAAATACTTTAAATCACTTTTTCATGAAATGTTTGAAAAGCTTTTTCAAATTATTATGTAACCCAAATATGATTCAGTGGAAAAAATAATTTGCTATAATCATATATCTTTTTACGTTAAAATATTTATGTTTTGGAATGATTATAAAATTTAAAACTATGTAAATTTTAAATGACAAAACCCAAATTACGAATGTAATTTGAGGAATAGTTTTTGAGAAACAATAGTTCAATGAAAACGGATTTAATTGAAAAATACTCCATGTTTTTAGTTTGAAAACATGCGAAAATAAAGGATATTATTTTATTTTTACAACTTTAAGTTCAGCATCTTATAGTATTTCTTTAAAAAAATTAATCTACCCTGTCCTAAACCAGTTTTAGACAGGTAAATCCAAAATTTTACTGGAGACAAATACTTACAATTCGTTCCAGACATGACTTCCACGATGGAAGATGGCCACATTACCATTATGGTCAACTGTCACAGCAGCCACCTGACCAAACTTCAAATTTTTTGCAGGCCAGCCATATACTTCTTTGTACACTATAAAATATAAAATAATAAACATAAAGAAAAAGACTTTGATAACTGAAAAGACTGAGATGCACAACATATGGTAGTTGGACTTGTACCCTGATCCGACACTAACAAGGTAGCATAAATCTTACAGCCCAGCACTCCAGATTATCACATCTGCAGATAAACTGCCCAAATTGACATTTTGTTTAAAAAAAAAATGGAAAAAATTTGTTAGCTAAAAAAAATTGATGATAAGTACAAATTAAAGATATGTCAAATAAAAGTTTTCTTTTACTATCTTTATTACGTAAAATAAGGAATAGTTTTCATTTTTTAAAAAATTTGATACAGGAAAAAAATGCTAACCTATTGCTGTGCATTTTTGTGGTTATTGTTTTATTTACATGCAAAGTACCTATGATGGTAGAGTAATGAATTTTATTTGAGAGAAGAGCATTTCTAAAATTACCATCACATTAAAAAGATATTGTATTGCATTAGAAACAAATTTTGTTTTCTGAATAACAGTGAATACAATCTTTTGGAAAATTTTAAAATTGTTAATTTTCTGTATTTTGGTATAGAAATAAGGGAGTTGCAATTAATGGTGGTCCATTTATTCCAGATCTCTAAAATTTGACTCGGACCAGTATAAAACAATTTTTGGACTAGCGATTGACATAATATAGATATATTTTAATTTTGCGTTATAAATTCAGTTGCGGTCACAAAATGGCACATTTCATCATAACTGGAATCATTGCACAATTTGTGTATTGTAATTTTTCTTTAACATTTTTTACATTGACTTTATTAACTTCTTTTCAAAATGAAAATCTAATCGATACAAACATATCAGAGAAAATCTCAACAAACTAGTAATATTTTCTAGTTACTGGTATTTGGAGCAGTGACTAAATTTTCTTAATTTCTACAACTGCACGTAGTATAAATTTTTTGTGTACATAATAATATACTTAGTAATATTTTAACTATATCTGTTATGTTTGTAGTAAATAGTTTTTTGAGTTAACTTCTATTTTTATTGTCCTTAGTCTACAGCCTTGAGAATGAGAATTTAAAAAAGTCTGAAAATACAACACAAATCATAAAAAAAAAGTTTGTGAAATAACTTTACTCAAAATAAAAACATTTAAATCATTTGCAGTGAAATCATGATTAAAAAGAATAAAGTGAAATAATGTGGAAATATTTAGAAAACCACAGCATTTCATAAATTTAACACAGCATTTTCTTTTATTATTTTCTCATCAAAAAATTTAATTGCAATTTCTAATACAATAAATATTATAATGATAATTATAATATTTACAAATAATTTAATTAACACTCTTCTAATCAACAATTTGGCAAAATTATTTCACTCAGATTAAAGAGCTAACATTGATTAACTTTAAACTTATATTTATATGTGTGCAAGTCATCCACATTCTTTTTAAATAGAATCTAATTACCTACCCATTAGTTTTTTAGTTTTGTTGTCACGAAATGAGTTTGGGCTGGCTTTAGAAAATCTGAGCTTGATATATACTTTGGATTAAAGCCAAAATTTGTGGTCTTAGCACTCAGCATTTAATGATTTGAAAAGAAAATTAGTCATTATAACCTTTTTATCACTATCTGTAAATTAAAAAGTCAAGAGAAAAATCTAGAACTTAATGTGAAGGAAAAATGTCTTATAGGAATTGTCCACATCAGAAAACTTTAAAGTTTGTTTTTATCACTTGTAAGATTCCCAATCACAAACCCTATTTCTAAACCGTTAAGTTTAAAAACTTTATTTCACTCTGCTTCATCTACTGCATAATGTAAGAATGTCAAAGTAAAGTAGTAAAAACGTTTAATAGAAAATAGTAAAATGGTAGTAACGGTTTATTATGAGTTCAAGTTTATCTGGGCTCAAAACTTTTTTTTTTTAGTAAATGACCCTAAGCATGTTTCATCTCTATTGTGTTTTCTCAGTTAAGTACCATAAATAACTGCTCCAACTTACTGTATTCGTTATTCAGTTGTAAATCAGCTGGTTTAGGAACAAGATGATTCGCACTGTTCCCTAGAACATACTCAGGATTATAGGAAGAGGAAGATGCCAATTTATCATCTTCAATACTGTAAGAGATAGGTTGGTGATGACTGTGTCCATATGCTTGCTGTTCCATTTCTGGGTTTGAAGGAAGGGGCACGTCATTACCGGGTGGCAATCTCTCGACCAGTTCCCCGATCTGGACACCAATACATGGTGGTGATTGCCCGGCCAGAGCATTTCTATATTCAGTGTAGTACATTATATAAAGATTGCACATTTCATCAGTGGATGATGACCTACAAAAAAGAAATATATATTTTTACATTTTTTTTCTTTATTTTTTCAGAAGGGTTGGCATGATTTAAATCACTTTATGTTTTTAAGAAAATGGTTTATTTAAATAAACTGATTTTTTTTCCATTGATCTTAGGCAAACAATATTTTTGATTTAGGATAATTTAAAAATTTAGTAGATCCCCAATTATCCTTGAGTTCTGAGAAGACATAAAAAATTATATTGCACGTGATCAATCATTGATTTCCACGAACCAAGCGTATTGTATAATTGTATAAATATGATTTTTTTATTATTCATAATTCGTTGTTTCAGTGATTTAGACATAAAAACAAGATTTCTGGCTGTCTGTTTAAAAAACATGCATCAAAAATTTTAGAATTATTTTTAGTGCTTCCACCTTACTTGTTGTGTTTTTTTTTAATTAACCAATATTTTTGTAATCAGAGCTACCCTTACCATCCAATTGTGCAGATAATCGAGGCTCTTCTGTGTATTCCTAAGATTGCGGATTTTTTTTAAAAGTCTGATTTCACATATATTTAAAGTTTAATCTAGAGAAATTATGAGAGCGAAATTATGTACGTAAATTATATTTAATGTTAATTGAATAAAAAAAATAGCTACAATAAATTAACTTTCATAAATTAAAAAAAAAAGATCAAATATGGATTAAAAATATGTGGAGCTTTAAAATTTTAACTTTCTATTAGAGGTAGTTAAAATAATTTGCTATGTAATAAAAATATTTCAATTATGCCAATTTAGTTTTATGTTGGTTTAAATGCAAATACTTATTAAACTTATAACAGAGAAGGACCTTTCTGCCCCAAATAAATTAGAATTGATTTCTTCTGATCTACTTTAATTTACACTTCATTGATTATCTGACAAATTTATTCTTTATTTTTATTAGTTTATGCAAGTTTTAGGCTTCAGAAAAAAAAGACAACTACAAATTTTTCTATTTAGTGATTATTTGTAACAAAATTGCTTTAACATTTTTAATTAGAACTTTGATTACATTACAATATTAAGAACTTTGGGTATAATAATGTTTTTAAATGTCATTAACTATCTGACAATTTATTCTATTTCTTTATTAATTTATGGAAGTTTTAAGCTTCAATAAGGACTAAAAATTTTTCTTTCCAGTAATTATTTGTAACATAATTCCATAATTACTTTAACCGTAATTAGATACAATAATAACTTTAAGTATAATACTGTTTTTAAATAATGTTAAACATTATTAAGATACAATACTAATTAGTGTCAGAAAAATAAAAAAAAATCCTAAGTGAATAAAAACAAATCCAGTTTAATTAAGAAATAAAAAAAAATCAAGATTTTTGCAAATCCTGTCTATCAGTTACAACTTCGAAAAGCTATATACTGGTAACCTTTTTGGAATATTGCAGCAATAAAAATGTGAAGTTTTTTGCTGCTGCACAAACACTTTATACTCCATTTTTAATAACTAACCTTGTTTCTAACAAGATTTACAAAAATAAAATATAAAAAAGCTGAAGTGTAGATTTTAAAGATTAAAAACCAAATATGAAATATGACCTATTAACAAATAATAATGAACTGCTAGTATATGTTTATATAATATGATTGACATGTGACAACGGGATATGATGAAATTCGACTGTTTGTGACAAAAGGCGGGGGGAACAAAAGTGTTGGATCTTTTATCCAACACTTTTGTCAGACCAACGTAAGGTCTGACATTTACAGACACAGGGAGATAGAATAAAAGATTTCAATTACAAAAATTATTTGTAGAAATAAACAGTTACTAACCCTAATTTTACTGGCACATTCATCTCTGAGGAATCATATGTACATCGTGCAGCCTTTTAAATAACAAAAGCAGAGTTAGTTCCAATACACAAATATGGATCACATTGAACAAAATGCTGTTCGGCATAATTACTTACCAAAATATCATCACTTGTTATTGTGTGTGTCCTTTCCAATGGATAGAATGCCTAAAAAGTAAAATGCATAAGTTTGAATTCGTATGAAACAAAAATAAATGTTTTATCGCCTGCTTTAGATTTGGCTCAATATGTATTTTTTTTGTGTAATGTCATTTAAGATACATAATATAAATGTTATGTTGAATAATCATATCTGTTTCACAAAGCCACAACAAATTCCAACTTCACTTTACATTCATAGCCTGAGAATTATACTGATAACCAGAGAATTATTCTTCGGCCCAATAATAATAATCTCTATGTGTGCACTGAGTTCAAAATAAAAAAACAGACCACACAGAATAACTTTCGATCTAACAACCCTATCTTCTTTTAGAACTCAATCTTAAAGATTTAAAGGGGGGACTTCAAACAGTTTAATTATTTAGTGCATAACAATATTTTAAGTTAAAATCAGACACAAAAATTTAATTTATCTGGAAGAAACACACCTTTTTTTTGGCAGATTCCGAAACATAGGAAGTAGCAACAATCAGAGAAATATGGTGCCAATAGTTTGGTCAAAGCAGTAGTCCGTAGCAGCAGTAGCAGTAGTAGTAGTTTGGAACTCTTAATGTAAATTTTATTTTTTGACAAAGTCATAATTTAAAATTTAATTTCTTAAGAATTATTCGACTGATTTCACTCAAATTTTGTATTTTACCTTTTAAAATTGCATTCTTTAAAATGATGCAAAAAATTGTATACCATGCAATTCAAAAGTTTTTTTTTTTTGACTATTTTTAAATGAGTCGAATCTTTGAATAAACGAATTTTAAAATTCTGTACGAAATTTTTTTAATTTACTTAAGTTCTTCAGATATGGCATATTAAAAAATAACATTAAGGGGTCCAAATCTTCGAACACTCTGCTGACCAAATTATTGGTACTATATTTCCAAGATTGCGGCTGCTTCCTATATCTAGGGGATCAGAAGTCTGAATTCGTCAAAAAAATTGCATGTTTATTAAAAGAATAAGTTTTTAAGGCTCATTTCAGAACTTAAAATATAGTTTGTATTAATTAATTAGTATACTTAAAGTAAAACCTGTGAACCGTTAGGATTGTGTCATAAATGCAGATACAATCATTACATTAAAAGTTATTTAGGGTGGTACATTTTTTATTTAAATAATTAAGTACTTATTTTAATAGCTAAAAAATACAAGACTAAGCCTACAAAATGCTTATTAAATTAAATATAATCAGTAAAGTGAACTGTGATCCATTTTTCACTAGCTACCACACACACACGTCAGATAATAAACTTTCAATTAAGTCTTTTGGTTCAACTAAAAAACAAGCCTCTTATAGCTACCAATTTTCAAATTTTTTGCAGATATTTCTCCTAGGTACAAGAAATTTTAAAAGTCTCCTTATTCTTTTTTTTATTAATTTCTGCTAATATTTTAAAAATTAATTTAAAGATATCTGATCTAGAATAAAATTATAAGTCATGCTGAATTTTTTTTAAATACCAATTAAACAAAATATTAAACTGTAATTTTATTTCATTGGGTGAGATTCTATAAAAAAGTTAGGGCACTTATGCACAATTCAAATTTATTAAAATAAAATTTAAACAAATGTTGTCCTCAAAAACTTATTTATTTATGCTAAACAGTAAAATTCTGGACATTTGGCAAAAGTTTAATTTAATTTTATGCAATTTAGGTTTATATTACTTAGACAATCTCTAGGAGAATTTTGTTTGGGCACATGAGTACTCTGATCAATTAATCTTAGTTTGAAACAACAAGATTTGAACACTGATAAGTTTAAAGCAACAAGGTATTGACCAGATAACAAGTTTAAAAACAACAAGATTTGAACATTGACAACAAATTTAAAGCAACAAGATTTGAACATTAAGAAGATAACAATTTTAAAACAAGATTGGAACACTGACAACAAACTTAAAGCAACAAGATTTGAACATTGACCACGGGATAACAAGTTTAAAACAACAAGATTTGAAACAAGAGATGAGAGATCAAACAAGAGATGAAAGATCAAATGACATAAATTTGTTATATCGCTTAAATTTGAGCTGATTCATTAAATTAAAGCTAATGAAAATATGATAACTTCAAACTTACTTGTGGCCATTGTGGATTTCCTTTTGCTAAAAAAGTCCACGACTTATTATGCGTATTAAAATAGTATCCAGATACAACCACTCCAAGTTTATGAGTATGAACACGATAGGCGAATGGGTGAATGATATAATTTTCGTCAAATTTGCAGTTCACATCAATATGATAATCTAAAAAAAGAAAGAAAATATGTTTCATTAAAAAATTAATAAAAATTATAAATAATTTGAAAACATGGAAGCTTTTTGAATAATAAATATTTAAAGCAGATAGTAAAATTAAGGTAAAGCTAAAAATATTTAAATTTTACTTTTTCTAGAACAGACATGATCAACAAGTAAAAGGTCACCATAACTAGCAAACACTTTAAGTATATGAAAATTAGAAAATAAAGTTTAAAAATAATTTATCCAAATATCTGTTGTAACATAATTTTTAACAATTATTTATTTATATAATTATTTATTATAATAAGGGTCAAAAATTTGGAATTTTAAGATAAACACATTTTTTAATCTTTTTATACTACATAATTTCAAGGGACAAAATTCAAAATTTGAAAGAAATAAGTAACATAGTTCTTGAAATAAAAATTTTAAAATTCAACTGTTTTTTAAATATCAAAATAATTGGACAAGTCATTATATTTAGAGAGAGAAAAATATTGAGAGCACTTTATTTTAACAATGATAATTAATTAGTTCAAATTATCCTCATTGGAATTTTTTATTGCTCTCTATGTCAAAATTTTAACCCTAAAATGTTTTTAATTTTTCTGAAATAGATGCTGAGGAAAAAATTTTTTTTTTATTAAATTGGGATTATTATTTTTTGACAGAGATAGAAGTTAAAAAAAGGTTTCAGAATCGAAATATGAAAACTATCAGGAGGCGTTAAAAGAAGAATGATGGTGTTCTCTCTTAACAAAATTATTAGTTCATTTCATTCAAAGCAGGGATAAGCTATCAGAATCTTCTAGACCAATTTCTGTTAAGTAGTTTAAATTCAGTTCATATTTTCAGAAGTGTCCGTAGAGTTGCAAATAACCCCAACATAACTTTTGATTAAATAATCAGATTTTCCGGTAGTAAAATGCAATTTGAGAGCTAGATCTAAATATTAATTAACAAGTAATTATGATAAAAAAGATATATTACGATTTAATATATAAAAAATCAAATGCAAGAACACTACTTTCTATAAATAATACCTTTCTTTACAACAAATTTGGACTTTAGATCTGGAAAATACAGTCCCAAATTGCTCAGTCAGAAAAATAATGAAAAGTTTTAAGCCCCTTATTGTAAATTGTAGTTTTTTTGATGAACTATTTAAACAAACCAAGAATTTTTGCACTCAATTATTGACTCAAATTATAAAATCTTAAACTATTTACAACTTTAAAAAAACCTCATAAAAGTTTATAGGATACATAATATATAATCCATGAATATAAAAACCTAACCTACTTGGGGCATGAGGTGGTATTTGAGCATAATCTGCCAACAACAAACGTATTCCAGTAACGTATCGTTGCCTGCAAAAGAAAGACATATTTAGTTCACACACTTAAAAACATTCATTTCAATTACAATAGTTACTATAAATCTTAAATCGCCATTGCAAATATAAACCTTAACGCCTTAAAACCATTGCAAATACTATAAATCTTAAATCGCTCTTTTTAGGAAAATTTGTACATATGATAAATTGCTATTGCATTGCAAAGAGAAGAACTGGTTTACTGTGCGAAAAAGCAACTTTACCCGAATTTGATTTAATTCCAAATTGAATTATAAGTCACAGTTAACCTCAAGTATTGGGCCCTTGGGGAAAAATTGTAACGAAATTTCTTTGCTAATCACCACTCTTCCATTGAATAACATGGGAGAAACTGACTTTAAAAGGCGGGAAAGCTTAGAGCTACAAGTTTGGAAAAAGTCGAGACTACCGCTCAGAGGTTTAAAGGATTATTTTTTAAGTATAGTAGAAATTTGATTGATTTTCATGGGACAAAAGACAAATCTGGGTTAATATAAAATATCAATTAATGACTTGAAAATGTATGAAAAGTAATAAAGAAGTATAATTCTTTAATGCAAAAGAAGGATTAATAAACACTTTTATTTATTTGAAAATTCCTGTTTGAACTCTCTCTTTTTCTTCTCACCACAAACAGTAAACAGATTAATGTTAATTTTCAGTTAGTTTGAGTGAAAATAGAAAGTTTCTGATTGTTTCAGAGGCTTTGAGGTCTTTCTCAAATCTTAACTTCTTGTATTTTTATTTCACTCTCTTCAGAATCACTTTGAAATCCTTGAGTTTGTGCAACCATTTCTTAAACAGACAACACCAGTTGTCTGCTAAAGTTTCAACATTTACAAATACTGATGCATAAATATCAAACCTCCTTAACTTTGGGGAGACAAATTTTAATTTTCTTCTTGTTCATTAATATTAGTTTTTCCTTCCAAAATGAAAAAAAAAAATCAATATTTTCTCATTATATGTTAGATGATTTTCTGAACCATAGGTGGGAGCTAGTTTCAGAAACTATCTAATCAGGTTTTGTTAACTATACATAAGGGGAAAGGAATGATGGATCGAGCTTCGACTATATAGTGCGTAAAAAAGAAAAGGACAACTCAGAATACCTTTTGATCTAATGATCAGATCTTCATGCTCTATGACTTAATCTTAATGATTTGAGGGAGTGACCTTAAATACGCTAATTAATTGGAGAGGAGGATATTTTAAACTGAGAACTCTGACACTAAAGCAAACTTTCTCTGAATAAACATGCCTTTTTTTCTCATTGGCTTCGGATTTTTGACTTCCCAAATATAGCCGCAATCTGGGAAATATGATCCCCATAGTTTGATCAGGAGAGTGATCCAAAGTTTGGAGGCGCTAATATAAATTTTATTTTTTTGGGCATTTCAATCTCGAGAACTTTTTAAGCGAATTGAAAACTTTGTGCACACAATTATAAAATTCGTTAATCCAAAGATAAATCCATGTAAAAAATTCATTTCAATTAATATTTATAAATTTTTATTTAGTAATAGTCGAAAAATTTGAATAGTAAGGTGTACAATTTTTTACATAATTTTGAAGTATCTAATTTTGCATAGTAAAATACAAAATTTGTGCGAATTTGGCTGAATAGTTCCTGAGAAATCAAATTTTAAACATATGACTTTTAAAAAATTTAATTTCTCAGGAACCATTCAACCGATTTTGCTCAAATTTTGTATTTTGCCATACATTAAAATTATTTAAGAATTTATAAACCTTACAATTCAAAAGTTTTACGACTTTTATTAAATGAGATATTAAAAAATATTAAACATTTACCAAAATTTATTTTTTTCATGGAATTACCTTTGGATCAACAAATTTTATAATTGTGTGCAACATTTGTCAATTCGCTTAAAAAGTTCTCAAGATATAGTGAAATACGCAAAAAAAAAATTTAACATTACGGAGTCCAAACTTTGGATCGCTCTCTGACCAAACTATGGGGACCCTATTTCCCAGATTGCGGCTACCCTTTATATTTTTGGAGGTCAGAAATCCGTCAAAAAAGATGTGTTTGTGTCAGATTTCATAACTTAAAATATCCTCTTTACTCATCAATTAGCATATTTGAGGCCACTCCCTTGAATCATTAAGATATAGAACATGAAGATTCCATTATTCCATCAAAAGTTATTCAGGGTGGCCTTTTTTTTTAGGCGCACTGTACATTGAATAGTATAGAGAAGAACTGGCTTGCTGCATGAGAAAGCAACTAGACTTTGTCCCTAATTAAATTCAGAGTTTTGAGGGATTATTTATTAACTTCATAGATAAATAAACAGGATAGTTTACCTTTGAGTAGTTAAATGGAGTTTTAACCCACTGTTGTCTGTAGTTCCTTCTACAAATAGAAAATAATCATGAGGATCTGGAAATTTTAAGATCACCATTGATACATAAATAAGAACAGTAAAAGGTTATACCTGGTAAAGAATTTGCATAATGTATTTGTAGTACTAGATATTGGATTGAGCTGTTTCCTCCAATCAGAAAACCTACATCTAAAAAAATATTTATTTAATATACTAATACATAAAAAAATTCACAAAAAAATTATATATTACATAAGAAAGTTATAATTAAAATAATTTTTAATTTTGCAATTAAGATTATTTATATTAACTAATTAAAAATGGCTTATTGCATACAGAACATTAACTCTTGGTTTGATTCAATTCCATGACAAAGATGAAACTACTTAATTCAATTGTGGACTTTATTGCTAAAGCTAAAAAAAAAACTCATTTTCATTTCTTTTATAAGAATTATGCTCTTTGAATAAAACTACAAATTTCTATGGTTTCTAAACTACTCTTATAAAAAAATCTAAAAAACACATTAATATAGCTTAGTTAATTAAAATTTATTTAACAATAAGAAAAAAAAGTAGATATAAGATGCAGAACTCTGTCAAAAACTATTTAATTATAACATATATATATCTCCCTCCATATTTCAACATATACATCGTTTTTCATTTGGTTTAAATTATTGTATCTGTAGAAGCATCCAAACTATCTTAATTTATATAACCTTATAGTTTTCAGAATATTAAGTTCTCTTAATTTAGTGTTAAAGTGTCTTATTATAAGGGCTTTTCTAGACATTTTCTCTGACAGCAACAAATATTTATCTTAGCATTTCTTGCTCAAATATAACTTATTTTCCGCAACTTTATTCAATATTGGAAAATTCAATAAGTTTAATTTTCCTTAATCATAGTCCATTCAATTATAAACCAGGATGAATTGATACGATAGCTCAATCAGCTTTGTACAATTTGTGGAAGATATCCGTGCCAAACATTTGTACTTCTAGAATCATAAGCTAAACCTTATTTTCTTGAATTAAAAAAAAAAAAAAAACTAAGAAAAACTAATAATACCGTGAAACCTTTTAAGAGCGACCGATATCTGCTCCACAGTAAAATGGCCGTTAATGGAGGTTGGTCCTTCATAGGGGTTACATCCATTGACTTCAAAATGCCATCAAATGTACATGATTTTTTGCAAGCAATTTTAATTTTATTTCGTGTCATTTTCTAGGTGCAGAAAAACCACTTTGCTGGAGTCATGAAAACCGGATGTAGGAATAAAATTTTGTGATAAATTACCCCTACTGATAAAATTATGTGCAAAAGCGAATTAATCAATTATGAATTATAGAACTATTTTAAATAAATAAACAATTATGATTTTGCTTAAGTTTGCATTCAATTTCATATCATGAATATTAGTTTGCTTGTTTAAGATGCTAAATTTTTTTTCTAAAATAACCTTTTTTTTTA
Source organism: Parasteatoda tepidariorum (assembly GCF_982258835.1). NCBI lineage: Eukaryota > Metazoa > Arthropoda > Arachnida > Araneae > Theridiidae > Parasteatoda > Parasteatoda tepidariorum. Next base: position 11,115,492 of record NC_141758.1, on the reverse strand, counting down.
ATAATTTATCTTTTAACTTCAAAAATAAATCAGTGAAAGCATTATCTTTAGTGCAAACAGACTGCAACATGAAGGTGCCAATCTCTTTCAGAAATCGTCAAAAAGAAGCTCTCTCAAAAGACTCACTCGCAAGTAATTTGAATCTACTTATTTGCTATGTTTATATTTTTTGTTTTCATATTTTTATGTTTTCCTTAATAGACTTTTTCTGCATTTGGTGTGGAGGTTTGACTCGTCTCACAGAAAGGTTTTCTTCAACACCAAGCCAATGGAAAAAATTCTGTGCCTTCCAAAATTGGTGGTAAATAGAGGAGGTCACTATACAGAGGTGGTCTTTAATAGAGGTTTCACTGTACAACATAATTCTGTGAAGTTTTTGATTGTTAGCAATTTTAAATAAAAATTAGAAATTTTGCATATTTTTCACAACAGAGTGAAATTTAACTCATTACACAATCTTGAAGTTGTTTTGGAAAGGAAATGTTTATTTTCACTGCATTGGAAATTAGTCATGATAATTTTATAAAATCATTTACAAACCTGCAGGTAGTTCTATGGAAGGAGCATTCTTTGCCCAGCCATACATGATAGTTATTTGATCACAAAGGTCACTATGGGCACAGTTCCTAAAAAGATACAAAATAAATTACAAAGCTGAAAAACATAAAAGTTGACATTGTTTTTAAAACTTTCCTGTTGAAAACAAATTTAAACTCATGGTATGGACTATAAATTGAAAACAAAAGCTAACATTATTATAAAAATGAATTGTAATAAAGTGTTACACACCTATGATTAATTAAACAAATTTAGATACCTATCAATCAAAAAATAAAATAGAACAATACAATGAAAAAATATAAAATTGATATAGAAAGATATACAGTGGTGGCCAAAAGTGTGGACACTTTTTGAAAGCTTCATGTTTTTCAACTTTGTGTGCTTGTAGAACATAGTAATTTTCACTTGAATACAAAAGTTTATATATCAAATTGAAGATAATTTAATGTGAAATTTAATAACAGAAACAGAATTAAAATATCTGTATTACAAAAAAAGTTATGCCTATTTTAGTAGAACAAACATGAATCGTTTTGAATAAAGACGTGTTTTGTAATAAAAGCGTACTAGCCAATCACAAAACACTGTTCTTAGGACCAATCAAATGTCTGTAACTATAGTTTTATGTTATTTGGATGGCAAAAGAGTTATTGTTGTGGAAATGTTTTGCGGAATGATGCATACTAGTACAATTAAATAGAGTATTGCTGTTTTTTAATTTTAAAGTCCTTTCTTTTAATTAAACTGATTTTAAACAATGTCATCAACAAGAAAAACTAATTGGACATCTACAAAAAGAAGCCGAATTGTCATATTGAGAGAAAATGGCCTCTCTTTTGCTGAAATTGCAAGACAAGTTAGTGGTTCAGTGACTTGTTCTGGTGTACGAAAGTTCTGTTTACATTATGAAAAAACGAAATCAGTGGGAAATGAAGCCAAATCAGGCCGAAAAAAATGCACAAGTGCTATCGCCGATAGAAAATCGCCGTCCATCCAATAAAAGACAACTTATTGAAGCTATAATTGATTCTTGGCACCATGTGATTACAAAAGATGAACTTCAAAGTCGTTCACTCAATGAAAAGAAGCTGGGAAGCTGTCTTAAAAAATAAGGGTACTAATCCTACTAAGTATTGATTGTGTATGTATCACTTTAAAAAAATGCAAATCTAAGATAGATCTTACTATTAGTTGCATAACTTTTTTGTAATACAGATATTGTAATACTGTATTCATTATTAAATTCTACATTAAATTACCTTCAATTTGATACATAAACTTTTGTATTTAAGTGAAAATTAATATATTCTACAAGCACACAAATTTGAAAGACATGAAACTTTCAAAAAGTGTCCACACTTTTGGCCACCACTGTAGATATACAGTATACTCTCGATATCTTGAAAACCTTGTTTAGACAAAAAAATATTTCCTCCCATGGCATTACATATCCACATGAATGTTAAATGGAATTCCTATGTCGAAGAGTTTCTTATCAAAATCTTGTATGTCGAATATTTTACGAAATAAAAAATTTATTTCAAAAATTTACAATGTCAGTTTATTGTAAACCTATTATTTTCTATTTAAATGCATAGTCATTTTTGCCTCACTTTTAAAAATAAAATTATTATTACTGTATTTAGACTTGTAGTCAACTATCATTAAATGCATGTTTATTAGTAGTTATTTTTATGTTTCACGACTCTACTTTTTAGAGTACTATCTTCCAATATATTTTTTCTATTTTTTAGAACATATTTAGTTCTGAACTTGTTACCTCCAAAACATGCTATCTCGAATTTTTTTTAGCACTCCTTCACCTTTGAGATAAAGAGAGTATACTGTAATTCTTAAAATTAAGTGAAAAATCATGAAATGGAATAAGATCTTCATGACTGACTTATTTAAAGCAGTATTATTATTTCAGAATGGTCTTAAAAACTGTGCATTAAAAAATATTTAAATAAAAACTAACTTAGTGTAATGAAAGTTCCGTCGTTATCTTAATCCTCAAAATTATAAATTCTGATATAGAAAAATGAGCGAAAATTAACTGCAAAAATGTTCTCCCAACAGTTTTATACTGGGAAGAATATATATTTGAACTTTCTAAACATTTTATAATTTTCTGATTTAAAAAAACTATTTTATAATAATTTACCAATGTGCAGGATATAAGTGGTTTTGATTCTTTAAATCTTTGCAGCCAAACAACAGCATATGATGTGCAGTTTTAGCATTAACATCTGGATCATATTTTACTGAAATAAAAGGGAATCACATGAAAGAAATCATTGATAAATAACCAAACATCAGACTAAATATGGAAACCAGAGTTTTTATTTTCTCAATTTATTTAAAAAACTAAATCTCCAATTTGATTGATTACACAGTATGATACACACTCATATTTTTGTGAATTGAATAGATCTAGTATCTTTTGGGATTAACTTATACCGAAATTGATATCAAATGAGAAACTGAATGCACTCTGCATTTTGATAATAAAATTAGCTAAAATAATACTTTTTCATTGCATACTTAAAAAGCTTTCTTTTTTAAGTTAGATACAATTTCGGATGATTTTTAAAAAAAAAAAAAAAAATTATTACCTAACACAAAAAAAAAAACCACCTTAACATATGATTTACGTTACGTAAAAAAGATTCAATGTTACCAAAAACCACAATATATAATTTAGCTACAGTAAAGGAAGTCTTAGGTCCACTAAAAGAAAAATATTAAACAGCTTGAAAAAACGAAGTATCTCTTATTATTACTTTTTAAAAAATAATAATAAAAATACTAATATAAGCAAAGAATTATCTCAAAAATACTAAACCTTATGGATTTTCTAAGCACTTCTAAAATTACTAATCAGCAAAATTCATTTATTTTCTTGATAAACATTAATGCAGTACCACTAGATTGTTATACTGTTAAATCTCATTACCTTCCTGATATAACAGGTGTAAGCACATAGAAGCTTGCCAGAAAAAAAATCCACTTTAAACTAGCAATACAACAAGAAATTTGCTGATTTGCTTTGAAAAGAAGATCTCTGACCGGCAAAAGTAAATCAATCTATCTGCGATCTCAGTTTTGATCACAGTAAGTAAGATAGAGGTCAAGAAATTATTTTAAAATTATAAGCTAGTACCTATTTTTATTAAATTTTCATTTTTATATTTCTATTAATGATAGTTTAGATTATATTTATAATTGTTCATAATTACTGATTGGTCACTTTGGTCATAACATACATACCAATTTATGTCCAAAATTATGGAATGCAAGAGTAAGGAAAAATAAAAACTATTATTTTGTTATTATACATTATTTTTTTACTTTTCTTCTTTATTAATGCAGTTCAAAGGTATCAAACATAATTCTTTGATTAATCTTCATGATTGAATTGCACCCATTAAATTTGAAAAATTAACAGGTTTGAAGCTTGCTTTACTTAACTTTAAAAGTAGTTGTGGAGAATCCTAACTACTGTTCTTTTATATCATACTACTCACTACACGTTCGTTTTCTTAAAAAAAAGAAGAAGCAGCGATTACAAAAATTTCACAACTTAAAAGACATTAATCCCAACCACTGATTCTAAATATGAAACATGCCCCATGATATCAAATATTAATATGCATTTTTTTAAGAATTATAAATTTTTCAATCATTACAATATTGATTAAAACTAGTGAAAATTGGAAGTTAAGCACAAAAACTATTAAGATGCTAAAAATTTTTTTATGCAACCCAACATGTACATCATATTTATATAAAATAAGAAGTATGGAGTGTAATACTTACTAATATAGGATTCGTGAGGATCCAATTTACGAGCTGTGCAAACATAGGAATCCGGCTGGAATTAAAAAGCAATAAACAATATTGAAAAATCATATCAGAAATATGTCAATCTTATTCAAAATCAAAGATGGCAAGTTTTTACCATAATCATTAATCTGATAATTACTTCATTTCACAGTTGTTTTTTATTTTAATTTTATATCCATGGCTGAACAGCCGACCCAATTTTGAGTTTACGACTACCAATGTTCAACCTTGTAATTTTGAACCAATCCAGAAGATAAGGAAACTCATGTATCAGTACCACCAGAGGTATTGATTTGTTATGGGAACAAGGAGGACTTCACGACTTGACAGGTTCAACGTACATCTGTCACCATTTACAACATGGGGAGTCTTCGGCCGGCAGGGATCGTGCCCACGAACTCTTGGACATGGGCCTAGTGCCTTACCAACCAGGCTATCCCACCCTTCCTTCATTTTAGAAATGAGTCTTTAAATATTTACTATATTTTGAAAAATGCTTTATAAAGTTTCTTTTGCTTAAATGTTTAATTTTTTAAAAGTGGTCAGACATTTTAAAGTGGCCACTGTTAAGAAATGCTACAACTGGCCAACGGCCAGAAGCAAAATTTCCCAATTTTGCTCCATAGTATACAGATTTAAAAGTTCTATAAGTACTATAAAAAAAATATGAAATTAGCAATTTTTTAAAAAAAGTAAAACATTTTAAACTTTCTGAATAAATTTAAGCTGTTTTAATCTACAATCATCTCCTAAACTATCCTATCAATTGTTTTTAGTTCCTTCCATTTTGTCTGGAGGTTTTTTTCCAGCATTTTTAAAAAAATAAGTTTCTTCAGGGCAAAATGGCCAACCTGTTCAAAATACAGTCAATTATACCATTCAAAAGATTCAAGGCTGGAATTAAACCATTAAGTAACCTTATAAAATGTTTAGATTTAATAATTCAATTTGATGTTGACTAGTCAAGAACAATATAGCAGAAAGCAAACCCTAATGAATTCTTTGTAGATAGAGAGCCTCATGCAATATCTCGTCATGGAAATCTCGTCCTGCGACATCATGGAAATGATTCATAAGTTCAGAATTGTATGCATTTTCACTAGATGTATAGCTGATTTATAACATTTCTTAAGTTATTTATTATTTCTTTGTACGGTGCGGGTGTATAGTTAGAAATTTTTAGTTCAAACAAAGATACAAAAAGGAGCAAATGCGTGTAAAAAGGTTCACTACACCTATTTTAAAGAAACGACTCTTAAATGAAGATTATAAACAATAACTGACCAAGCAGTTGATGTGTACATGGAAATTATTTTTCAAAATCCAAGCAAAGATAAAAAATTTAGTTTCTTTCTTTAAAAAATAATAATATACTAATTGTTGAACAGTACTCACAACGGTGGGCCTGACATCTGGCATATTCAGATTCATACTATAGTGGCTATCAGCAGGAAATGGAGATGCCTCCATTCTCTGTGAAGCAGAAAAGGCAATGCATAGGATGAAGACAATTATTTGCTCCATGCTTCTATTTGAGCTATAAATAATTAAAATAATGTTTTTATAATAAAACAAGCTCTAAATAATGCATTCAGGGATAAGAGTAGTCAGAAAGTAATAAAGAGGAAATCCAAGAATTTTAAATATGCAATATTCAAAAGTTTGACAAAAAAAGTGAGATTTTTAAACCATGCGATTATAAATCCTGATGATTAATTTTAAAACTGTATGAATATGAATCACATTAATACGAATCACATGCATGATCTTAAAATCACGTGAGTAACTACTGCAATAAGTGAGATTTTAAAACCAAACCATTTAGTTAATTAATTAAGTCATTTAACGAACTTTCAAGCAGTGGTAAGAGAGATAGTAAAAAAAATCCCATAAGGGTACAAACTCGAAGTCAACCCCAAGCACACCTCCACATACATTTTTTTATTTATTTAATTAGAAAGTTTAAAATCTTTTTGGCGATAACAGTTGGAAAGAACAGGTACCGAAACGGAAATATACCCTTTATTTTTGCCGACTCTGGTAGCACGGGAATCCTCATTGAACAAGAAAATTGCCTAGTTTCTTAAGTTCACGTTAACTGTGCATGGAAAAACATTTAAGTAAAACATGTTGCAAATCTGTTTTCGAAAAAATGAGCATAACAATGATGTGAATTGTGTTACAATGTGGAAGTATCAAAAAAATAACTGACATTTGAAAAGACTAATTAATTAGCCATATGTGACAAATTTTTGACACTTTACGTTTGATATTTTCAAAAAACAATAGAAATTTTTTATAATAATGAAATTCAAAGACTATAGAAATACGATACTAATTCTTAATACGAAGCGGGTATTATTTACAAAAATTAATTTTTAAGCCTGTATAACGACGATAAAAATGTTGATATTCGTTCTAGTACTTACTGCAAAGAAGAGATTTATATTAAAGAAACAATTATATCGAAATCTCGTCTCCTAACCACATTCCGACCTTTAAATACCTTCGCTTTTTATATTTCTATTGCTAAACAGAAAACAAAAATTAGTCCTCGGAGCAGAAAACTGAAACGAGAACAAATTGCTAATGTTTACAGATTTCTATACTGCAGTTACAGTTAAGGTAAGCCATATTTTCAATAAATGATTAAATGGTAATGATTTAACAATTCGCGATTGGAACGAACTATAGGAGGCGTTGTTGTATGAGACTAATACCTGCGATTTCTATATGAACAGTCATTCAGTTACTCTAGAGACGTCGTTAATGTAGCACGCAGCATTGCAACGTTCCTTCTTTATTGTGGCTACTTAAATTTAAAAAAGAAAAATGCTTGATATTCTTTCTTATGCAAACGAAAACAAAATGGTATCTCTTTTTATTAGAGAAGGAATATCCAAAACACATCGGAAAAATATTTGTACATTAACAGAAAAAAATATGTATATTCTTATAAGAGTTAAAACCTAACGCCTGAGAAATAGTTGTACTAAATTTAATGATATAACATGAAAGGCCTATTTGAACTTTACATTCCATAGTTTTAAGAATCATATTACTTCAAAAATTAAAATGAACAAAAAGTATACATAAGCCTCATAATTTTATGAAATTTAATTTTGTAAACAAAGTTTTTTGACAGCAATTTTTATCAAAAAATTTCAAGTTTCAATAAAAATCATTATTTAAAAACTAGGAAACGTAAAATAAAGAATGCTGACGAAACAAAAACGAAAAATCAATTCTTTTTTGTCGCCATTTTTAGTGCTACGAAAATTCGTCTTTGGGATTTGCCAAAAACAAAACAAGATGCAATTTTATTTTTTCAGGAGGGAAATATTTTACCGAAAAAATGAAACTTTATCTTGGTAAACGTACGTTTTGGAAATGTTATTTCTTATTTATCAGAGTTCATATGGCGATATGATTGTTTTGAATCTATGCTAAACTCTATATCGGCTCATTTTCCACCGAAATCCGATTGACTATTTTGATTTTAAATAAAGTGTTTTATTTTAAGGAATTGTCGCAAAAATTTTAAGTGTAGATTGGCGGTACTTAAAAACCGCCAAATCTGTAGCGGCGGTGGCGTTAATACGTAAGTACCGAATTTTTATTCCATACTTCTCTGAATTATATTACTTCAAACATTGGAATATACAAGAAGTATACATAAACACATAATGTTATACCATTTTTTTTCTTTCAAAAAAAGTATTTTGAGAACAATTTTCATCAAAAAATTATAAACTAAGAAACGGAAAATAAAGAATTCTTAGGATAAAAAAACGATTTTAAGAATTCTTTACATTGAAATAAAAACTTTCATATTGTTTCTTTTTTTATTATTCTTATAGTTCTTAATCAGACGTAAAAAACCATTCTGTAGAGAACCATCATCAAATGAAAAAAAAATATTTACAAGCAAATTTTTTATTGTAAAAATCATTGCACTTACCTGATTTATAATTCCCGGAGAATTCCAAAATGATAAGATCCTTGTTTGAAAACTTTATTCTCAAATAATAGATACATACTTTATCCCTTCATTACTTTTAGATAACATACTACACAGCAAAATTTTATAATTGATATGAATTTGAATATGTAGCTAAAAACAGAACAGCTGAATTCTAGTTGAACTTATTCTTTCAAAACTAAAAAATACTTAACAAGAATACGATTAAAATTAATTAAGAATCAGCACAAATGGCACTATTTCAAGTAACTTGGATAATTTTTTATTGTTGTTTTCCGAATTATATGGATACAGAAATATATACTATTCCATAACGAAGAAGAATATGCTATAACTATTACAATTCTGTATGTTCTGAATTCATATTTATTCACTGGAATGATGAAAGCAATGTTGACTTCACTTTAATTCGTAATGAATTGAAGACAGAAGAAATGCATTTTACCTTAATACACACATCTGTAACAGTATACGAAATCGGAAGTCATCAGTTGCAAGTTTGTTGATAATAGAAATTAAAAATTATTGAGGAATTTTTCTTCAAATGTTTGGCGTGTTCTGTTCCTGAAAGATTTACTAATATTCTGGAGATTTTTTTCAAGTTCTTCGGCCTTTTCCTTAGGGAAATTTTGTTTCTTATTTGCTGCTAAAAAATGGCGTCTGATTCAGTCAATGATTTTGATGGAACTAAATGAAAACGTGATAAATTAATGTCTGATATTTACAGGCTCCCGCTAGACGGCGTACTCGAGCGTTGCGATCACGAATCCGCAAAAGCCCAGGGAAATCGTTTTTGTTGTACATTCACGCATATCATACTACATTACATTATTCGCACGTGCGAATATTTTGATACTACGTGTAAGGCGAGTATTAAAATGCGAGCACATTCTCGAATTACATGCTGTCTCATCTTCGGATTCGCGATTTTTTCGAATCAAGAGCAACTGATTGGTATGTGTTTCATAGGAAAACATCTTCGCCAATCAGCAAGGGCGCCGGCAGAATAATATAAAAGGGGTTGCAACCCTCTAACAAACTAACCCCCCCCCCTCCAAAAAAAATATTATGTTATTACATTTTGTTTTGTTATTACATATGAATGGGTGATCGTGTAAAGCTAAGGGTGGTGGCACTAGTGGTTAAATTGCTCTCGCAAGACTTCCGGGTTACTGCTTCCGATATATTTTTACTCCGCAGATTGAAAAAACGCGCCATCATATTATTGCATCATATCTTTTGCAGTATTTCACATGTACCGAGTTCTTTCTTTCAGCCTTTAAACTTCAGCATTATCATATTAATATTACAATCATTAGAATATTCTCTAATTAGGCTAACTTAAAAAGATATTTTTATAGATATTTTTGGCGACATTTTATTCAAATGTAGCCAAATAAGAAATAAAATACAAAACATGGCGAACCTTAAGAATTATTCACAATGGGATATTAACTTTCCAAATTTTTTTTTTGGCCTTACGACCTCTGAGAATCAATACATTTTTGAAAGCTCTTATGAATGGTACAATTATGTTTAGATTTGAACCCAAATTACAATTACAAAACTGCATAGAATATTAGGCTTGTTCACACATCACCTCGTAGTCATAACATAAGCGGAGGGACACACCGGAAATTTTCTAAATTTCTTCCGGTTTAAGGACGCTTGTTATTGTTTACATTAGGCCACCCATCCATAATAGAAATGATTTTTGTCTCTCATTTCGGAACATACCCCCTTTTGACAAGATTATTTTAAGTTAAACTTGCAACCATTTGTATAAAATGGAGAACGAAATAGCGAAAAGCTTTCTTGGTTAGCCTGATGGCAACGGAGCTAAGATCTTTCTTAATCAGCGTATATTTTATATCAAAACTGCGTTCTCAGTGGGCTGAAGTTGTCTAACATTTACGTATTAACTCACTCAGGGAGGCGTTTAACGATCCACTCTCTTGTTTAGCGTCTTTTTAAATAAAGAAAAACATGATTTCTGAATTTTTTTTTTTTAAGTTCAGGTGACGCTTTTTAAAAGAATTACAGTTTTTATTATAATTGAGATCAACTACAGCCAAGAGGAAAATTCCAAAAAATGAAAATGAGTCGTTATGGGCTGATGATTGTAAATTAGACTTTGGGATTCGAACTTACATTGATCAATCTAAAAACATGCTGACTTGTCGTGTATTTAGCCGTTCGAGGCTATGTTTACGAACTATCACGCCTACGCAATCGAATTGGGACTTTCCCTCTAAAAGTTTCAGTTTAGATTCCTCATCTGTTAGCGTTGCGTTAAGACGCATCTTTTGTATTCCAAATTCTAAATTTAACAATACTATTTTTAAATATAAAAGATGGGGTTATCCGATAAAATCTACCCGATTTAATTATATTCGAGACAGGGAAAAATGGCATATTATACACTCATTGTAAAATAACAAATGAGACAAGCACACAAGGGCTTAATAACAAAACAAAACTTTTAATAACAAAGAGTAAATAATTTTACATCCGCCGTTGGCGGTTTCCAGAAAAGTTATAGAATAATAATAATAATGGTAGTTGAAAATATTTTCCTGAGATGGCGCTAGCTGTATCGCAACATCCTCCCCCCCCGTTTTGAGAAGGCTGTGACCAACTCAAAACGAGGTTAAAAATCTTTTGGGCACTTTAATCGAACGTCCAAAGCGGGTAACTTGGGCAGAAGACTGTTCAGGTTTTACATCAGCAGGAACAGAAGGCAACATCTTATCAGCATTTTGGTCTTTCATATTCTGATTAACTGCTAAAGAAATGGGTATTTTGGCCCTTTTCTGTAAAAGGCAATTTAATTTGATAGCAGAAGGGAGTTCTAAAGAATAAATTCTTTGAATGGGCCTCAACATTTCTCCATTTTGAGCTTTCAGTCTTACAGTTCGAACTTTCCCATCTTTACCAGGGATAAGCTCTATCACCCTGGCTAATGGCCAATTCAAACGCTTCTTAAAGTCATCGCCAATGAGAACGACCTCACCAACCGAAATATCAATATTTTTGCCCTTTAAATTTTGTTTCAAAATTAACTGTCCCAAGTACTCCTTTCGGAAACGTTTTCTTAAGGATTCTATAAGCTGGACTCTATATCGAATTCGCTTGCGACAATGCTGAGCATCGACCATATCGATATCAATTACTTTAGTTTCTGAGTTATCTAAAAGAAACATAGCTGGTGTAAGAGGTTTTAAATCGGTTGAGTCTTCGGACAGATAGGTGAGCGGTCTAGAGTTCATAATTGACTCGATGTCGCATAATACCGTTTGCAACTCTTCATAGGTCAAAACAGCTCTTCCTAGCGTGCGTTTCAAAAGATCTTTAAGTGTCCGAATCAGGCGTTCCCAAAAACCTCCCCACCAGGCTGCTGACGGAGGGTTAAATTTCCAATTTATATGGTGTAACTCTGCCTCTCTCAAAACTTTATCCCAATCAATTTCATTCAAATCATTGTATGCCCCCTTGAAGTTAGTGCCATTATCTGAATACATTTTTCTGGGACGACCTCTTCTGGCGACAAAACGTCGAAAAGCCAAAAGAAATGAATCTGTACTTAAAGAGGTCACTAACTCTAAGTGTACAGCGCGGTATATTGCGCAAGTAAACAAAACAACCCATGTTTTGCTACCTTTCTTAATGTAGAGGGGTCCCGCAAGATCCACTCCTACAACCTCAAAAACATATGCATCCTTCACACGGTCCTCGGGAAGAGAAACAGGCTCGGTGAAATGAGCTTTAGCGGTATACCTTTTGCACTTTATACAGCTCTTTACAATATTGCGAATTGCTTTTCTACCTCTCACAATCCAAAATTTTTCGCGAATGATGCTCAACAATATTTGAGTACCAGCATGATAGTTAACACAATGATAATACTCGATTAATCTCTGTGTAAAAATACACTTTTCGGGCAAAATTATAGGAGATTTAAAATAAGGGGTGTCGATTCTTTCAGTTATGCGAGTTTTTACTCTGATCATACCCTCTGAATCTTTGTAAACATTATATACAGGTATTTCATTAGGAAAAGGAAAAAACTTTGATTGAACAATGTTGATTAAACTCTTCTCCGCTGATTCAGTTTCTGCTAGGATCAAGTTGCCTACAATTCTAGATTTCTTTTGAACGCGACAATTGTTAACGAAGCGCAATACCCAAGCAACAAGTCTGATTATTGATGGATAGCTAGAAAACTGTTTTGCGTACCAAGGTGTTTCCTCCTCAACCGAATTAAAATTACTAAGCACTACCTTTCTTCTCTCTAAATCTACTTCCTTTTCGCAAAAAATCTCATTGCAAGGCCAGTTACTCGAAGTTTCTAACAACCATGACGGTCCTCGCCACCACTGTAACCTTGCCAACTTTTTGGGAGAACATCCACGTGAAACGAGGTCAGCAGGATTAATATCTCCCGGGACATGCCGCCAATCATTAGGCGAAGTAATTTGCCTAATCTCTTTAACTCGATTAGAAACGAAAATGGACCACTCCCCCTGCTCTTTTATCCACCACAACGCAACCATTGAGTCGCACCAAAAATACGTTTTCATAGTAGGGATATCAAGAGCTAAACGAATGGAAAGGGCCATTCTTGCTCCGATACAACAAGACATAAGTTCGAGTTTAGGAATAGACATTTCTTTTACGGGTGCGACTCTAGCTTTAGCGCGTAATAATTGAATTTTAACATTACCAGAATTTTCAGTTTTCATAAATACACATGCACCGTATGAAGTTTTGCACGCATCCACAAATACATGTAATTCCGAAGAATCATTAATTTCGACATAATGAGGTATTTCGATGTGCTCAAAAAAGGATATTTCACCTATCCACGTAGAAAATTCTTTATTCATTTCTGGCGGTATTAAGGTATCCCAACTAAGCTTATCCTTCCACATCTTCTGCAATAATAATTTAGGCTGCAAAGTACTCGGACACAATGTACCTATAGGATCGAAAAACCGCTGCACATACGATAATACAGTTCTTTTTGTAAATGTTTCGTTACGATCTAAATCATTAGTAAAGTTGCATCGTAAAGTATCTCGATCCAAATTCCACTTAATACCCAGTAAGGAAGTATCACCAGAAGACTTGGATAAAAGAGGATTTGCTATATTACCTTCCCAACCTCGCAAATTAAAACAAGCTGTTTTCATTAATTTTTTAGTCTTAATAATAAAGTTTTCTAATTCTGTGACAGTGTTAACTCCCGTGACGCAATTGTCGACGTAAAAAGCATGTCGGAGCTTGGGAACAACATCGGAAAATTCATCGGAAGCGTTCTCCAGGAGATGACTTAAAGAAGCCATTAGTAAAAAGGGACTCGTGGTCACACCAAACACAACTCTACAGTGTCTATAAGCAATGGGATCACCTGTCTCAGATGGAAAGAAAAATCGTAAAAAATCTCGGTGCTGAGGGGATATGCTTAGCTGCAAAAAGGCTTTTTCTATATCAGAAGAAAGACCTATTGGAAATAATCTAAACCTGTCAATAATATCAGGAATCAATTCGATCAAATTTGGGCCTTTGACCAAACAGTCATTTAAAGATGGTTGATTGCACTGTTTGGCTGAGGCATCAAATACTGGACGCAATTTAAATGTCTCGCTAGATTGTTTGATGACAGGACGATGGGGCAAATAATGGCAAGGTTCATTAATTTCACTTTCAGGAACCTTTTCTATAATATTTATCTCCTGCCAGTTTTTAAAAACATTGATATAATCATTCAAATAACCATTTGCTAAAGAGCGTTTACACATATTCAAGTGACGCTTTAAAGTTAACTGTTTGTTATCAAGCAAAGTAGTTTCACTTTTAAATGGAAGTAAAAGTTCATATCTTCCATTCGGAAGAATAGTTAAGTTATCTTTATACTGCTCAATAGCTTCCGAAAACATTAGTCTCTGTTTAGAATTATCATATGGGTCTCTAATACCTATTACATCGAGATCCCAAAGCTTATTTACATTTAAAGTTACTGAATGCAATACACATACATTATCACATAGGATACAATTGGAATCAACAGATATTGATTTACCATTATTTATATCTGCATAAACATTATTTATTTTACCAGTAAGAGTATTACCAAGTTTTGTCTGAACAACCATTAAACCTGATTTTAATGCTATTGATTTACCAGTAAACAATTTAGAGGTAATGTCTGCTCCAAGAAGCAGATCTATTTCAGAATCATTAAAATTAACATCGTGAATATCTATGTTTCTTTGTTGCAATTCTTTTAGCGTAACAGAATCGTTAGCTCGAGGAACAAAACCACAAATTTTTTCTTCAGAGAGGACTTCTAGTTTAAAACAAAAAGTGTTTTCCAAATTATAAACTTTAATCATGAACCACTCATGGTCTTTAGGTTTGGTTTCGTTACCTCCAAATAAACCATGAATAAGTGTTTGTTTACCCTTGGGTTTCAAACACAATTTTTTAACAATTTTAGTACTCAAATATGAGCGCTGCGAGCCAGTATCTAAAATGGCTCGTATATTACACTCACTTTTCTTATTTTTAACTTTTACTATCAGAGTCATAAGAAAAACAGTTTTAAAATCATAAGCAGGGGCACTGCTATTGGCTAAAGATGACACTTCCTCAGTTTTAGGTTCATTGTTCTTCATTTCTCGATCAGGACACATCAAAATAAAATGATTTTTATTACAAATAATGCATCTAATCTTCATCCTACATGTACGAGCAGTATGTCCCAATTTAAGACAAGAGACGCAAGCTTTTTTGTTGTAAATGACCTTTCTCCTTTCTTCTAAACTTAGCTTTCGAGCAAAATAGCAATCTTGGGAAAGGTGCTTTTTCCCGCAAAAGAGACAGATAAAATTGATCTTACCTGTATTATCAGGCGTAGTGCTTACCAATGCAGCTGTGGTAGATAAATCCATTTTCTCTACAACAGGCTCTTTCTTCTTAGTAGAGGTTCCAAATCCAGCCCGAGCGAGGACGACAAGCTCCTCACCCTTCACCTCTTGCTGTAAAAAGTTCATTAATTTTTGCAAAGATCTTTCCCCTTGGTCAGAAGAACGACTTCTTTCGTACGCAATCAAAACAGTCTCCGGCAAAGAAGATTCTACTAGTGGCATTAGAAAATCTCCGT